>NW_006408672.1:5572117-5610781 GCF_000296735.1 Chrysochloris asiatica | reverse complement strand
TAGTGTGGTGTTTCTGACTATTCCTTTCTCTCCCTCTCCAGTGTCTACTCTATATTATAATGCAAGGGAAACCAAGATTAAAATAAACAAACAAAAAAACAGTCAAGCATCTTAACATGATTCCCCCCCCCCATTCCAACCATGACTCAATCCCTGTATCTCAGAGGCCTGCCGTTCCATTTAGCCCTTTCGAACATGCCCAATTGTTCTCCCATCTGCCCCGTTTCTCCACTTCCCTCTCCCTCCCTGTATATTGCCCCCGTCCCTAGCACCCAAGCTCTCCTGTGCCCAATAAAATCAAGTATATGATTTATTGAATGTAAAACTGATGATCTGCCCTGTAAACTTCCACTCAATTCACAATAAAAACCTATAAACCTATATATATATATATATCAACAACAACAAAAAAAAAACCCTGATCTTAAAACAAAACAAAACAAAACAAAAACTTGAATATATCATGGACTGTCAGAAGAATAAACAAATCTATGTTGAAAGAAGGATCCTGGTGTGGTGCTATGGGTAAATGCACTAGACTGCAAAGTCAGTTTGAACCGCAAGGTCGGTGGTTCAAGCTCACCAGCTGCTCCACAGAAACCCTATACAGGGCCACTATGGGTCAGAACTCACTCAAAGGCACTTACCAACAACAACATCCAATGTTGGAAGAATAATAGCCAGAATGCTTTTTAGAAGGGAGGATGGTGACTATTCATATAATTTATACATTATCAGTATAGACCAGTCACTAGAAATGGACATAATGCCTGGTAAACTAGAGAGTCAGTGAAAAAGAGGAAGACCCTCAGTGCAATAGACTAACACACATAAGGATTACTGTGATGATGGTGCAGGACTGGGCAGTGTTGTGTGTGCAGATGGTCACTATGACACGTAAGAGACTCCAAGGCATCTAACAATTACAACAGCATATCTCAAAAGAGACTAATTTAGAACACACCCCATTCTAATTCTGTCTCATTAACGTACCAAAGACAGTCCATTCCCTAAATGTGGTTATAACCACAGGGACAGACATGAGGATTTATAACACATATTTTTGGAGGACACAATTCAATCCACAACACATACTAATGAGTGCTTAACAACTTATTTGAAAAAAAAAAACCACTGCCAAATTGTTTTACAGAATGACTTATCTATTTTAATTTCCACCAGAAATACATGAGAATTCCAGTTCTCCACATACTTACCAGCACTTGACTTTGCCATTTATTTTTGTTTTGTTTTTTAAACCATTCTAATGAGTGTCATCATGCTATAAGATTAAATTGCATTTCTTTAATGTTGTTAAACATTTTTTCAAGTGTCTGTGTGACATTTTCGTACCTTCTTTATGTTGGTGTCTATTCCAATCTTTTTTGCAGGCCATTTTTGAAGAAGCGCTAAGATTCAAATTTTATCTTTCAAAAAATAATACTAGATTGTGTCTGAATATAGAGACTGGCATATTTATAATGCTATGAGCATGACGGGAAACGTAAGCTTCTGGAATATACTATTTGGTAGCTACTTTATGAGTAGATCCATGACTAGTCTGTCAAGTTTGCTGTACTAGGGTGACTTCTTTGTGACTGTGATGCAGGAAACTTATTAATAGATCTTCACTAAAGTTGTTGTTGTTGTCAACTGCCATTGATTCTGACTCATAGTGACCCTGCATAGGGTTTCCAAGGAGCAGCTGGTGAGCTTGAACCACCAACCTTGCAGTTCAAACAGCTTTACAGTCTAGCACATTAACCCACAGTGCCACACCAGAAGTCACTAAAGTGGTAATCACCAAATCCAGTGATTTTACAGAGGAAACATTATATTGTTGTTGCTGGATACCTCTGAGTCACATCCGATGGATAGCAACCCCACATGACACAGTATCTGCTATAGTATTTACAGACACAGACTGCCACATCTTTTTCCAATTTGGATCACCAACTTTTGATTAACAGCTGAGCATATCTTAACGTGCTATGCTAAAGGAACTGAATTTCCTTTTTCTTACCTTTCTTATCCATTAGTGCATTAGACTATATGCCAGAATAGCTTAATCGATCTAACAGTTTATTTCATACATGTGAAAAAGTTGGAGGGTTATGGACTCGGTAAAGTCAAAGGGAATACTTGTTGTTATTGTTGTTAAGAAGCCATCCAGTCAGTACTGACTCATAGTGACCCTACGCACAACAGAACAAAGCGCTACCCGGTTCTGGGCCAACCTCACTATTGTTGTCATACTTGAGCCCATTGATGCTGCCACTTTGCCAATCCATCTCCCTGGGGGTCTTCCTCTTTTTCTCCGACCCTCCACCTTACCAAACATGATATCCTTCTCCAGCGACTGGTCCCTCCTGATAATATGAGGGGATACTATGGTGCTGGAAAAGCATAAATGCTGAACTGTTTTTTGTTTTTTAGCCTATCCACCTGAAGGGGCATTCTTAATTTGATGTCATTCAGTCACCTATGATATTCAAATAAAGCCATTTAGAATTTATTCCATGCAGTAGATGACATCTGACACAGCACACATATGTGGGGAAATCCTAGGATGAATAAACCCAGGTGTTCATGGATGTAGGTTTCTGATTCTCCCTTACACCTTGGCTTCCCCTTCCCAGGCCATAAATGGGGGTTATGAACATGGAGAGCGCGTAGTGTAAAGACACCATTATCAGACCCACAGAGCGCCCACCCTATACACTAACTACATCCACCCTGCTCCCAGAAGCCACCCCCCCCAGCCCTTCTTCACACACTGTCTCCTCCACTCCCACCATATGGACTGCGAGTTGCATAAAGAGTTATCAATGGATTTCATTGTGTAGCTTTGAAAAATGCACCATGCTTGGCTGTTAACCAAAAAGTTGTCAGTTCAAGTCCACACAGAGGTGCCTTGGAAGAAAAGCCTGGAATCTGCTTTTGAAATACCAGGCTGAGCACAGTGGTACTCTGATATACATGGGGTCACCATGAGTTGGGGGCAACCCCAGGGCCACTGTGTTGTATCTGACTGTGTGGGGGTGCAGGCCACACTGGGCTGCTCTGCTGCTCTGCTCTCCCTAGGCTTCTGGCTTGAGGGTTGAACGGAACCCAACTCAAATCCACTTTCTGGTAGGACTGTTTCCTGAGCTGGCTCAGAGTGTTGTTGTTGTTGTTGCTCAGAGTGTACCCTCAGGAAATATCTGTTTAGAATTAAAAGCACTTATATTGACTTGTGGGGGGGTCCTGGTGTGGCACTGAAGGTTAAGCATTGGACTTGCTAACTGCAAGGATGGTGGTTCCAACCCACCAGCTGCTCCTTGGAAACCCCATACAGTTTCATTATGAGTTGGAACCAACTCGGCAACACTTAACAACAACAACTTGTATGTATTCAACACATGAAAAAAACCATCAACCTTAAAGGTTAAGATGTGCTCGTCCCTTGTAACAAAATTGGACCAAATAAAGAAACATCACATTATTTAAATAAGAAAAATTTAATTTATTGCTAAATTAATAGTAAAGTGGAGGGTCAGTGAAAAAGAGGAAGATCCCCCAGTGAGATGAATTGACACAGTGGCAGCAGCAATGGACTCAAAAATAATGACAGTAATGAGAATGGCAGAAGACCAGGTGGCATTTCATTCTGTTGTGCATAGGGTTGTTATGCGTTGGAACCTACTCAACAGCCGAAGACCAGGTGGCATTTCATTATGTTGTACATAGGGTTGTTATGCATTGGAACATACTCAATAGCACCTAACAACAATAATAATAGCAATCTTCATGGGGGACTCCTAGTGTGGCTCTGTAGAATAAGCACTAGACTGCTAATCCCAGGGTTGGTGGTTCAAACCCACCAACCTTGCTTGGTTGCTTCTCAGAACTCCTATACATAGTCACTATGAGTAGGAACCCACTTGATGGCACTTAACAACAAGGTTTATAAGAAAAGATCTTTAGATTTTTCTCCTGTAAAAACACCCATCTGTCAATTCACAACCTAGTGCTAAATCACTAAGCACCATCAAGCCTCTTTGTTGTTGTTGTTAAGCACTGTTGAGTCATTGCCAACTCATAGTGAACCTGTATAGGCCTTCCAAGGAGCAGCTGATGGGTTTGAACCTCTGACCTTGCAGTTAACAGTCCTACAGCACCCTACAGTAAATGAATAATTGAAATTCACAACTGAAGTGAAATGGCTCCCGTCTGACAGAATAGATGTTAGAGCAGGTTACTTGTTCACTAACACCCCCTCTTTGGTCCAGGGTACCATTCTCTGGAAAGGAGACTTGAAAGTGGATGAGGGATGGCTTTTCCTATCTAGAAGCTATACAGAGGGACACATTAAAAACAGCCTTCATACCGGAGGGTAAGTGGTAGAAATATGTATACAGAAAAGTCCCCTCTTCTGGGTGCACTAAATTATATTAAGCACTTTTATGTAGCAAAAAAAAAAAAAAAGTGATGAGCATATATGTACAAATACTAATCCAAACATGGCAAAAAGCAGCTGGGGAAAAAAAAAAAAAAAAAAGCAATCAATAAAGTAGCTTTTTAACAAATGCATTCAGAACTGGATCAAAGGGATAGCCTAGCAGCTACATGTCAGTGATCTGAGGCTCATCACATTATCATTTCAAGGGAACATCTTTTGCAACAGAAATGTGAAGTCTATCTGTAATGAGCTACTTCTGAGGCAAGAATATATAGCTGCTTTTTAAACACTGACTAAATAAATAGGAAAACCCACTGCCACAGAGGCAACCTATAAGACAGTTAACTGATCCAAGGGTTTCCAAGGTTATAGGTTGGTTGCAGGAGCAGACAGTCTCAGGTTCTCTCACAGAGATGCTGGTGGTTTCAAACCACCGATATTTTGGTTAACAGTACAGTGCTTAACCCAGTGTGTCACCAGGGCCCCTTTTAAATGAGTTTTAAGGCTTATGTTAAATTAGGAGTCCTGTTGTGGTGCTAACTGCAATGCTGGGGGTTCAAATCCACCAGCCACTCCTCAAAAACTCTACACAGGGTTGCTATGGGTCAGAAACAACTCGACCATACCACCTGACACCATGATAAATCAAATCCAAAACCAGTTACTCTGAGTAGATTCTGGCTCATCATGACCCTCTAAGAAACAGTAGACCTGCCTCTAGGATTTCCAAAGCTGAGTCCTGGTGTGGCACTGTAGGTTAATGCTCTGGACTGCAAAGTTGGTTTGAACTGCAAGGTCGGCAGGTCAAGCTCACTAGCTGCTCCTCAGAAATCCTATACAGGATCGTTATAGGGTCGGAACTGACTCAACAGCACTTAACAACAACAACCATCTTCACTGAAGCAGACAGACTTATCTTTCTGCCACAGAGCAGATGGTGGGTTCAAACTGCTGACTTTTCAGTTAGCATCCCAGAGTTTCCACAAACAAAAGGGGGCAGAGGGGCTCACTTTAGAAAGGCAATTCTCTTTAAAGCAACTACATAACAACCAAAGCATGAGGTTTGCCATCATTTTCCCCATCCCCTCCTCTTACAGAGCTGACGACTATGTAAATAAGTGGTCAGGAGAAAACACTTGTCTAGGGATAGTGGTTGTTTCTGCTGTGTTCTGTACTTGTTTGTAAAGTTTTAGTCAATCACTGTAACCTGCAGACAACTGAAAACTTATCTCTCTTTGAATTGACAACAATGTTCACCACTGATCTTCCAGCTAGATCCATAGTATCCCTTCCAGAACTTTTTATTTTCTGAAAGCACAAAGTGTTTCAAATGAGCTCACTCTAAGAAAGTATGCTTGTTTTCTAGTCTTCATGTGGAAACAGGCCTTGAGGGAGGTCCTGTGTTTTGAATATACAGACCTACTCCAAGTTATCTTACCCAGGATTGCTAGCTTAATATAGCAAATAACATTATCATCAAATGCTATGGTGCTAAATTCTCCTCCCTAATCCCAACCATCACCCTCAGTCTCTCCATGCGGTATTTTCTTCACCTATAGGGAAAGGACCCTTTCTTCTGTCAATGTGTTAAGGTGAAATAATAATAAATCAAACAAACCTATTACCATCAAATTGGTCCCCACTCATGGCAACCCAGGTGATACAGAGTAGAACTGAGCTTCCAGCATTTTCTTGGTTGTAATCTTCAAGGATTTACGGATAGGGTGCGGTGGTTCTGTAGGATGAGCTATGAACCACAAGGGTGATGTGATGGTTCAAGCCCACTATCTGCTCTAAGAGAGAAAGATGAGGCTTTCTGCTCCTGCAAAGATTTACAGCCTCAGCAACCCTATACAGGGTCACTATGACTCGAAGGCACTTAACAACAATCTTCTGGAATCAGATCACTGGGACTTTCTTCCAAGATGCCACTGGGCATGTTCAAACTGCCAAGTTCTTAGGTTAACAGTTGAGCCTAAACTCTTTATTTCACCCAGGGAACTTGAAACAAAACATGAGTAACTCTTAATTCGCTTTTGGTTAAAAAATATAAGTAGGAAGGAGATAAATAAAGCTCAGCGATATAAAAGTACTTCTTCAGACCTGCATTAGTCAGGTTTCTACCTAGAATAATTTGTCACCAGTATTGCCACAGACAGCCAGATGGATAGAAACAATCTTTTTTTTTTTTTTAAGCCCCCTAGAATGGATGCAAAGTGTATATAGAAAGAAGAGTACAACACCTTCATGTCAAGATGAATTCCTTTTGCCCAGTTTTCCTGCACCTTCCTGCCTTTTAAACTTTGCTTTGGGGTAAATGATGTCCCCCTTTGGTCTTGTATGGTTGATTGTTCTGAGAGACATGTTCCACCAGGTGTCATTTTCATGTTATAGGCCTGCCTTTAACGTGGCTGAAAGGTAATCTTTCTGGGAGTGGCTTCCATTCTAAGGTAGAAGGGCATCTAAGGGTCAAAATCCTGATGGTTTCACTAGTCTCTCTCAGACCAGTAAGTCTGTTCTTTTTTTATATGAATTTGAATTTTGGTCCAACTCTCTCTTCCACTCAGTAGAAACAGTAGCTTCTATCAGAATCCTGGTCAGAATGGTCAGTGGCAGTAACCAGGCACCATCTAGCTCTTTTGGTATCAGGTTAGTGGAGGTTGTGAAATAATGGTTTCCTTGAGTCTTTCATTTCCTTCACTCTACTTTGCTCTGAATGGAAAGAGGCCAATAATTGTAACTTAGAATGACTGACTGCTCATAAACTTTTAAGGCTCTAGTCAGCACTCCCCAAATTAGGTTACAGAACACTGTCACTATGGACAAGATTTATGCCAACTGGCCTAGATGTCACCCAAGACTACCTAGATGTCCCGTAAGACATCTGTGGTCCTCAAATCTTAACCAGGAAAATGTTTGGTTCTGACTAAGAAGTTTTCATGACTACCTGTGTCCTCTATTATACACCTGGCTATATTTACAGCATGTGCAAATATATGCGTAGGAATGTTGTTACTGTTAAGTCAGTTCTGACTCACAGAGACCATGTATAGGGTTTTCAAGGAGTGGCTAGTGGGTTTGAACCACTAACCTTGTGGTTGGCAGTTCAGTGTTGATCCAACAGTGCTACACCAGGACTCCATATATAGGAATGTTGTTTGTTGCAGACCCTGAAGGCCTGGTCAGAGGTTCGAGGCCCTATAGGCCCGAGTGTAACAGATCTAGCCACCTGGCAGTTAATAACAAATTATTTTTATTAATAGCAGGCATGAAGCCCTTGATATACACAGATAAATGTAATATTTTCCTAAAATTCAAGACTAAAATTCCAAACAGGCAAAGTTCTTCCCTCAGAGAATTCATTCACGGTAAATTGGGTGGCTCCTTGGTCTGTTCCAAGGACAATAGGAATGCCCTCCCTAAAGTGTTTCCAGGTGTGCTGCCTATTTGCCCAGGCACCTCTTTTCCTGAAGAACCTGGGCTGGGCAGCTGACACAATAGGAATCCTCCCTTTCCTCCCCCCATTTGAGGCTAGGTGCTAAAAGGTATGTTAATTAAGCTTGAGAAACCAAGTTGCAGTCATGAGATTTGAACCTGCAAAGTATGATGTAAAGTTGCCTAAATGTCTGGAAAAATAAGATTGACAACTGTATCTTGTCTTAGTCCCCTCCTAGCTTTGTGTAAAGTACCTCCCCTAAATAAAAGGAAGGCGCAGAACCGAATCCAGGTGCATTACGACTGGCAAGGCATGCGTTACAGCATGCAAGGGGCACAGTCCAGCCTCGCAACCATACTGCCTGTTTAGGTAAGATGTTTACTATGCAGGATATTACGGCCTTCGTGGCTGAGATGTTTGCAATGCAGGATCTGCCTGATGCCAGTCCAGCATTCACTCTGGTTTCGGAGTGTCTCTTTGTTTCTCTCTTTGTGTCTCTGTGTCTCTTTTGCTATCTCTATCGCCACTGGATCTCCCCTCCTCGTGAACCAAACACTCGTGAACAACACAACTATGTGGAGGCAAGTCCCCGGCAGTTGTTCTCAAGTGCCACTGAGTTGGTTCCAACCCATAGTGACCCTGTATATGATTTCTGAGGAGTGGCTGATGAGCTTGCACTGCCAACCTTGCAGTTCAAACAAACTCTGCAGTCCAGTGCCTTATCCCACAGCACTACATCAGGGCTCCATATATAGGAATGTTGTTGTTGTTGTTAAGTGCCGTCGAGTTGATTACAACCCATAGCGACCCTGTATACGGTTTCCGAGGAGCATCTGGTGAGCTTGAACTGCCAACGCTGCAGTTCAAATGGCTTAGCATTCTGGCGCATTAACCCACAGCACCATATCAGGACTCATATACAGGAATATACACCGCCAATTCTATGTTCATCAGTGTATTCTATATGTCCTCCAATCTCTGTTCACTTTACGTAACTACCTATGGATCCACTAGTATATAATTGTTTGTGAAGGACCCTGCTCATAAGCAACAAAATGGCATTGCAGCAGCCCCCGAGCGGCACCGAATAAAGACCTGCTTAAAAGCTCAGGTCCCCCCATCAACTGAAGAATGCATAAACAAACTGTGGTACATAAACACAATAGAATATTATGCTATCTTGAAGAATAACAAGGAAGCTGCAAGCCAACAGTGTGGCAAGACCTGGGGACTCTTGGGCCCTTAGTCAGTGACATAGCCACAGAGGACTAGAGTGGAGAGTGAAGCATCCAGCTGATAAGAAGAGAGGGCATATATATAGAACACCCACACTTGCAGATAATACCCACTTCACCTGGTTTCAATGACTGGATGATCAGAGCTCAACTAGAAGAAGAAAGAAGAGGGAAAAAAGAGTAATCTGATAAAATTTGATGAACTTGACCCACACCAATGGATGCAATAGCTTAAAAGAAGGAACAAATCTTTATAGCGAGGAGCATTCCCACCCCCCTCCATACACAGAGTAGACAGGGATGGGCAACTTGCATATTAGCTACCCAAAATGTGGGGGCTACAAAGGCAAGAAGTGACTGCCTTACAAGCTTTCAAGAGGGAGCCTAGATCTAGATGGCACGGAGGAAGGTAGAATCTCCACTGAGTAGTATCCAATCTGTCTGGGTGGGGCTGATGAAAGGTGGTGGGGATAGGTCTCTTGTGGTACAATAGTGAATAATTGTTATCAGGACTGACTGTGAGGGCTGGAAATGTAAAGTTAGATGTTCTGTACTAAAAGGAGGGGAAAGGAGCTCTGGTAGCATAGTGGTTACGAATTGGGCTGCGAATCTTAAGGTCAGCAGTTCGAAACTACCAGCTGTTTCACGAGAGAAAGACGAGGCTTTCTGCTTCTGTAAAGATTTACAGCCTCAGAAACCTTGTACAGGGTTTGAACCAACTCCACGGCACACAACAACAACAACAAAATGAGGGGACTGATTGACTTTGCAGTCCAGGAACAGAGGTCCCTGGGACCATCAAGGGAGAAGAGTGGAGTGTGGGACCCTACCCAGAGAAACAGAGACACCAGAGATGGAGGCAGAGATGATGAAGTGGAGAGATAGAGCAGCTGGGGCTTTAGACCCAGAGAGTGAGAGGGACTGTGTGCTGATGCTGATGAAGGGGGCGGGGTTTCAGGGTATACACTTTGTTTGTTTGATGATGTGATGCCTAGGGGACTGTAACCATGACAATGAAAGGATATACAACAGGATGAATGTAAAGTTAATGTTCTTCCATGTAAACTATCACAGAACTCATAATAAAACATTAAAAAAAAAAAAAAAAAAAGCTCAGATCCAACATCCCCTGAAAGCTTAAGTCTTTATCACACCTTTTAGGTTTCAGGAAATCTCCGTAACATATATATATGTTGAGTCTGTTCCAACAACCCACTGTTGTTGTCAGGTGCCTGCAAGTCGGAACAGACTCATTAGTGACCCCATGCACAGCAGAACAAAACAATGTCTGATCCTGGCCCAACCTCACTACTGCTGCCACACTTGACGCCATCAATGATGCCACCTGGCTGATCCATCTCATTGGGGGTCTTCCTCTTTTTCTCTGACCCTCCACCTTACCCAGCATGACATCCTTCTCCAACGACTGTTTCCTCTGGACAATATGTCCAAAGTAGGAGAGACGAAGCTTAGCCATCCTGGCCTCCAAGGAGCACTCTGGCTGCACTTCTCCCAAAACAGATCTATTGGTTCTTTTGGCAGTCCATGGCACTTTCAGTATTCTCCTCCAACACCACAACTCAAAGGCATCAATTCTTCTATGATTTTCCTTATTCACTGTCCAGGTTTCGCATACAAATGAGGTTATTGAAAATACCATGACTTGGGTGAGGCGCACCTTAGTCCTCAAGCTGACATCTCTGCTCTTCAATACTTTAAAAAGTTCCTGTGCAGCAGATTTGCCCAATACAATATGTCGTCTGATCTCTTGACTGCTGCTTCCACAAGTGTTGATAGTTGATCCAAGAAGAATGAAGTCCTTGACAACTTCAATCTTTTTTCCATTGATAAGAATGTTGTTTATTGGTCCAGTGGTGAGGTTTTTGTTTTCCTGACATTGAGATGCAACCCATATCGAAGGCTGTGCTCTTTGATCTTCATCAGTAAATGTTTTAAGTCCTCTTCACTTTCAGCAAGCAAGGTTGTATCATCTGCATATCACAGGTTGTTAATGAGTCTTCCTCCAATCCTGACGCCACGTTTTTCTTCATAGAACCCAGCTTCTTGTATTATTTGCTCAGCATACAGGTAGAATAAGTACGGTGAAAGAACACAACCTTGTCACACACCTTTCCCAATTTTAAAACATTCAGTGTTCCCATGCTCTGTTCGAACAACTGCTTCTTGGTCCAGTTACAGATTCCTCAGAAGTACAATTAAGTGTTCCGGAATACTCATACTTCCCAACAACCCATACTGGCACTCGATAGGGTTACCGAGGAATGGCTGGTGAGCTTGAACCACTGACCTTATGGTTCAAAATGACTTTTCAGTCCAGTTCATTAATTACAGCGTCACACCAAGACTGATGTTTTTAAGTGCCGTCGAGTCGGTTCCAACAACCAATACTGGTCCTCTATAGGGTTACCAAGGAACGGCTGGTGAGCTTGAACCACCGATCTTGTGGTTCAAAATGACTTTTCAGTCCAGTGCATTAATTACAGCGTCACATCAAGACTCCGTATATATATGTTTGTTGTTGTTAAGTGCCGCCGATATATATGTATATATATATATATGTATATACTAATTTATCGTTGTTGTTGTTAAGTGTCATTGAGTTGATTCTGACCCATAGCGACCCTGTATAGGGTTTCCAAGGAGCAGCTGGTGAGCTTGAACCACCAACCTTGCAGTTCAAATGACTTTGCAGTCTGATGCATTAGCCCACAGTACCATACCAGGACTCCCATATTAATTTATACATATATATTAAAATGACTAATTCAGTTTCTAGGACACTGTCTTCACAAATGCTGGGTTTTATAAGTATCCTTAAATATCACTGATTAAAAAATATTAAATATAACATTGTAATTAAGGGAAGGACAGGATCATATTATTGAAATGGTACTTTGTTTCTAAACCTGTGTGGTTCTTATTCCATTGTCTTGATTTTGTGTGGTACTTTTATAAAGAAGGAGCCACATAACTGCACTGGTCAATATAAAACTCAGCTGCTGCAGACCTGAAAACAAGGTCGTAATTGCATGCAGCTCCCCTCTTTAGTGGGTGTGACTTCTATGTGCACACTGTGATACCACAATTACCACAAATAGTAAAATCATTTTCAGTACAAACACTACGATGATTTGCTTAAGTTTCTGCTCATCTGTGCCACCTTCCCCTTGGTTTTCTGAAGGGAGTTTTTATTTCCCAGACATCTGACAGGGAACAAGGAAGGGAGTGAAGTATCTATTTCCTGGCTGTTGCCTACATTCATTGTACCTATTAATTTGCTACACAAAATCCGCTTTAGGTTGCTTACGGACAGTGTCTCAGCTTGCAGTTCTACCCTATGTATATATTAACAGCAGAGAATAAAAAGATATGCTGCATGAGAGTTACTTCAATAAATTCCAATGCTGTATGTACGGGTTAAGGCTTGGAGATGGAAAACAGCAGTCTGCAATGACTTTTCTTATTGTGCCTGTCATGTGACCATGCAGGAAGACATGCCCTGGACCATCAACTGGTGATGACCTTTGGGGCAGGCAGGAACTCCCCCAAGATCAGAAAACAACATCCGTTTTCCCATTAGTTGGGTGAGTGTGAGGATGTAGATACTCTAGGACATCTGTAATTCTAAACATTTCATCCCACTGTCCACATTCAATAAGGAACCCTGGTGGCACTGTGGGTTAAGCACTGAGCGGTTCATTGTAAGGTCAGTGGTTCAATCCCACCAGCCGCTGTGCAGAGAAGAAGGAGTCTATCTGCTCCTATAAAGATGTCAAGTCTCAGAGACCCTTATATAGGGTTGCTATGAGTCCTAACTCGAGAAGCAGTGGGTTTGGCTTGATTGCTTTTAGTATTCTTTTTCCTATCTAGTAACACATGAATAAATCCAGTAAGGAATCAGCATAATACGATTATTAAGTATATGAAATATTATTGTTTGGAAATACTAGCTTAAAAAGTTTCATTAATTTCAATTCTGTATGAAGGGGCTTTAAAATGTTCCTGGAAAAAAATTCCATTTTCTTCATGAAGTTTTTGTATACCCATAGCTGCATACTTGACACGTACTTAGATTTTTCTATATAGACAATTAACTCAGTGGAAAGAAAGGGATGGGTTATGAAGAAACAGGAGATAAGATTGTTGTTATAAAAGACACCTACAACAACAACAAAAATACCGTTCTCATTGCTGTTGAGTTGATTACAACTCCCAGAGAGCCTATAGGAGAGAGGAGAACTGCTCCATGGGGTTTTCTAAGGCTATAAATCTTTATAGAAGCAGTCTGCTATACCTTTTACTAACAGAGCAAATGGTAGATTCGAACTGCCAACCTTTTATGTTAGCAGCTGAGTGCTTTACATACTGCACTACCAGAACTCCTTTTAGGGCATCAATTATAACAAAGAGAACAACAGTCATGAAAAAAAAAAAAAAAAAAAAAAACGAGGCTAGGGTCAATTGGGAATGTTGGTGTTGGCACCACACAATAAGCACTCAACTTCAAGGTCGGTTTGAATCTCAAGGTCAGTGGTTCAAACCCACCAGCCGATCCTCCGAAACCCTATACAGGGTTGTTGTACATTGCAACTTATCTGACAGCCCTTAACAACAACAGCAATAACTGTGCCCTGTATTTTCCAAGAAAACAGCAAGTTAGCTTTCTATATATGTTTTTTTCCAACTTATGCACACACCCAAGCATCTTATACTATTGCACAATCCCTGACACAACTGGCCCTTGTTGTTGTTGTTAAGTGCCATCATGTTGGTTCCAACTCATAGAGACCCTGTATAGATTTTCTGAGGATCGGCTGGTGGGTTTGAGCTGTTGACCTTGTGATTAGATCTTCATTTTTATTTACTTTTTATTTTCTGGAAAGAAAAAATAAATTGCTTGAAAACACATAGTGCACACACAAAATAAAACTACCAGTTACTTATTCTTAAATGTATTGGGATGTATTCCTTTTAAAAGTTTGAAAAATATGAAACAATAGCATCTCTGCTCAGAGATTATTTGGTAAATGGTTAATGAAAGAACAACAGCCAACAGTTTTGTGCTGAAGAAATTTCAACATCACAGCAAGTCTGAAAATGGAGTGGAAGTGTGTCTAAAGGTTCTGTTCGGACAAATGCTCTAAGGCCTTTCTTCCTGGTTATCCACAGATCGTAGTGTCTGATATTTGAGATATGCATCCAGCTCACCTAGTCTTTAGTATTGGTGCTTGGGTGTTTCTGCTTCTAGCACAAGTTGTGTTTTGTGTGCTTCTACCAAAACATAAACACATTGATTTCCACTTTTGCACTTTAGGTTCTGTCTGCCTGAAAGACTCTTCATCCAAGTGATGTTGCTGTCATTAGCTGACACATCAAGCTGGATCCAACTCATCACAACCCCAAATACTGCCAGGTCCTGTGCCATGCCCATATAGTATTATGGATCATGCCATTATGCTCCACAGAGTTTCCAATGGTTGCTTTTTTTTTTTTTTTTTAAGTAGATCACCCGGGTTTTCTTTCTAGTCTGTCTTAATCTGTTCAGCACCACAGTCCCATGTCACTGTGACAGATGGTGGTGGCTATGCATGAGTGAAATACAGTGGCCAGGAATCCAACTCAGGACTCCTACATGGAAAGTAAGACTTCTACCGCAGAGCCACCATACTGCCTTCTTCTCCAAATACACTGGCATCATTTCCACCCATCTTGTCAGGGCCTTTGCTGAGATGTCCACTATTCAAAGAGGCCTTCACTGACCACCCTCTTTAAGCTGGTAAACATCTTGAACCTCCCATCTCCTTTCCTTGAGTCCTTTTTTTTTTTTTTTTTCTTTAAAGCACATATAATAATGGACCATGAAATATTTTATATAGTTAGTCTAACATCACTAGAATATAAGCTCCAGAAAGGCAGGAACTTGTTTTTTAAACTGTATTTTCAGACCACAGAACAGTTCCAGGGATATATTAGGGACTTAATACCTATTTGTTGATTGAAAGAATGATGTACTGGGGAGCAGCTTGGATAGAGGCCATCATTTCAGGAAGTAGCTCAAAGGGAGAGCAGACCATGCAGAAGACAGAAGAATTATCCCATCATCAGGGAAGAAAAGAGGAAAGTAGAGAAGATAAGGGGAAGAGAACTAGAAAAGAGCTGGGTAAAAAGGAAAGGTTTTTCAGAAGAAAGAACAGGATAAGATGCCAATTCCAAATGATGACTGGAAATGAAGACTGGATTTCAAAACAATGGCCCTCGGCCACTCTTAGGTCCAGAAAGGACTTCACACTCACGGCCCAATTTTCAGCCAAGTAGTAGATAGGTTTATGGGGGAGAGAGGACAACAATGGCAAGGTCTACTCACCATGGAGTGATAAATAGGGCCTCTGGGATCAATAGGGTACCTTTTCCTAAGGACAAAGTTGAGACAGGATGGGAAGGTGGGTAGAAAGGCAATAGGAACCACAGGGAGGAAGCTGGAGAACTGTGGTTGTATGGAGGGGATTATAGTCATTGAGATGAAACAAAGTATATGATTTGGTGATCTTGTCTGAAAACCATCACTCAATTTCCAATAGAAAGTAAAAAATAAAAGCAAATTGAATGGTTATCAGTGACCAGCAAGGAAGTAGCTTCAGTAGAAAGGTGCACAGTGTGAATTGTTAAGGACTTAAAGGGGCCACTAAAAATTAGCTAATAGGTATAATAAAAGAAAGAAAGAAGGAAGGACAGTTGAAAAGAAATGAAGAAGGTAGAAAAGGAGTCAGCGGGAAGAAAGGAGGGAGGGAGAGAATGAGGGGGAAACTAGGAAGCAAGAAAGGAGAGCCTAGTAGCACAGACACGTTAAGTTAAGCAGCCTTATTACGTTAAGCGTTGTGTGCAAGTGCATTTGTGTGTGTTTCAGTGTGGGTGCTGGTAGAGACAGCATTTGCTAGGTAAGACAAGAGGGCTTCAAAGTGTTTGTGGGAAATTTCCATTATTTTTCAATTCCATTTTTCCACAAACATTTTGTAGTCCTCTCTATGAGTAGGTGCCTCATGTATCCAAAAACACTACACTCATCTCTCTTTTTTCAAGCAAAAGGGTAAAAATAAAAATAAATGTTAACATCACTGATACTGTGAATTTCAGTTTTTCTTTATATTTCAATTCCAGGACACCTTTAGCCTAGTGCACTTTTCATAACTTCATTGTAGTCAAAAATTTTAAGTGTTAATTTTATGATACAATCAATGCAAACAGGAGCCGGGGTCTCTGATAGAGAATAGCAAGAATGAAACCAATTCTTCAAAAAGCACCCTGTGTAAAATATAAATAAATGAAACAAATGAAAAGCCATATAGGACCCAAGGAAAGAGTCAAAATGAATTCTCTGAAGAGAAAAGTACATTTTGTTCTAATATTTTCTTAAATAGATTTAAAAAAAAAAAAAAAAAAAAAAAAACGATAGAGACTGAAAGAAACCTGGGTAACTCTAGCTAGATTCTGCAAATACTCATTTCATTCCTCTGCTTTTGGGTGACATATCAGCACCATTTTTAAAGCTGTAAAGCCCCAACATTTCCTATCTCTGCGACCCAGCTGGCAAGCACAGCCGAAGGATTATGCATAATACACACGTGATCCTGCAGAGCAAAGACATTTATGCGGAGCTCAAAAGAATCTGGGGTACTGCAGCTCTCCAGGGCTTAGAATGGAGATTTTTAAAATATATTTCCACAATTTTCACTGCCTTATCTTAACCAAGAGGTTAAACATTCTCTCTCGTCTGCACTATGCTCCCTGACTCTCCCCTCAGAGAGAGAGACAGAGACAGACAGAGAGAGATTCCATGCTTCTATAGCTAATAATGAGAATGACTTTGATTCTTTGATTTCAGGTTATTTAATAAGCACCAAGAGATAGAGCAATGTGACAGCCAAAACAATGGGCTCAGACATACCAACCATTATGGGGATGGTGCAGGACTGGGAAACATCAGTCTGTGATGCAAGGGGTCGCCATGAATCCAAGTCAACTCAATGGCAACTAATAACAGCAACAGCAGCCACTAGGCCTTCCCTCCTCTCATCTCTTTTTCAAAGGTTGAGCCTTTCACCAGTCAATACTTCTCACCAATTTTTACCATTATCTTTTGATATCACTTAGGCTAAGAGGGAAAACCAGAACACAATATGCTATATTATCATTGTCTCTCCTCCACAATTATAACTAGAATGACTTACTAGGGTGAAAACATTAGTTCTTTCCAAGTAGTTTATCCTGCGATTCTCATAACTCCCTTTCACAGTATCTCATTGGCTTGAGAATACTCCATGGCTTGAGAATACATCCCTAAGTTGTGCTTGTTACCAGTGACCATAGATCCGAGGTAATCAGAAAATTCTGGTTCCTTTAGGAATGTTCTGAGAACATTCTGATCAATATAGTAGTAAACCCACCTTTGTCGTTCAAATATTACCTTTGTCTTGAACTTCACTAAGACAGATCCAAATAGAATTAATCCAGAAAAAATTTACTCTTGCTAGAATAGTTATGTTGTTAAGTGCTGTCAAATTGCTTCTAAATAAAAGTGTCCCTGTATAGGGTTCCAAGGAGCAGCTGGTGGGTTCGAACCATTGACATTGCTGTAAGCAGGCCAGTACTTACCCTACAGCACCATACCAGGACTCCAGAAGAGTTAGAGGCAAATGTCCATTCTTCATTCATTTCTAATGAGAATTCAATAGAAATCAGTCTCTCTTAAGTGAACCACAGAGACAAGAAGATACAGTAGAATAGTAAATGACAAGTCATATTTGCCTTAACACTTTGACTTATATCCTGGGTGGCGCTGTGGGTTAATGCACCAGACTGCAAAGCCGTTTGAACTACAAGGTCGGTGGTTCAAGTTCACCAGCTGCTCCTTGGAAACCCTATACAGGGTTGCTATGGGTCGGAACCGACTAGATGGCACTTAACAACAAGTACGAACAAAGGACAGTCTTCTTTGATAGATTTGCCCAGTTATGCATTGGCTACAATCTGGTTTGACTACTCATGTGTAATTCTGAACTTTGAATAAAGCTTCTCTAATGAAAAGATGCTGGTCACACCACTCACATAAATAAATCATGTATAACTGTAATGATGCAAAGGCAGGTGAGAACACTTGAATTCTTTTTCTAGTAAAACTAACCTTATGAGTTCATCATTGGAAATGGATTCAAGACTATTTACCTAAAAATAAATTGTAACCTAAAACAAAATAACAATCAGGATGGTTTAATATTTGTTGTGGCAAGGAACTCCAAGTTCATAAAATTCCAATTAAATAGGCAGTTTCAATTCTATGGAAGCAGTCAGGGTTAATTCGCATCATTTCCTCAGCTCTCCCTTTCCCTGATTTCCAGCATAGCAAAGCTGGGGCTGTAATGAGAGAATGGGTAGTACTCGCTGTTCACCAGTTGTGTGTAAGCTTTAAACTAATAACTCAGCAATTACGAGAAAAATGAGCAGTAATTACACCCATTTTACTCGCTGCTAGACAGATGGAACATTTTCTCCTCGTTATTGGCAAACTGTCACCACATTTATTTCATTTTTACTGTTTACTATTTGTTGTACTTTGATTAAGAGTAATTACAGGCTAAGAAAAGATGAGGAAAAACATGAATGTGGGGTATTTTTTAAAAATAGAAGGAGTCCTCCCAGCTCTATATTGATAGAACGCTCATTTTAGACTGTATTAAAATGGCATCTGCGTTCTCAGGATAGTTTGAAGCAGCACACGTTTCCATGATAGCTTTGCACCATGGGTTTCCATGTTTACTAATTATTTGGATCATCACCAACCCCGTCAATATCCTGTCTTCATTCTGTACAGCAGCCTCCATATCTCTCACACTCATCCATCTTGTCATCCACTAGTGAGGCAAAGGAGAAGCTCACCTGAGCCTGGAATAAACCGAAGAACATGAAAATATATCACTGCTATTGTTCTGGTGTGCCACGGTAAGATAGGCAATGGACTTCTAACCACCAGGTTAATGGTTCAAACCCACCAGTCATTCCTCGAGAACCCTATGCAAGGGTGCAACAAGTCAGAACCAAGTCAACAGCAATTAACAATAACCATTCTCATGAAGGAGCCCTGGTGGTACAGTGGTTATATGCTTAGCTACTAAGCAACAGTCATTGGTTTACACCCACCAGCCCCTCCACAGAAGAAAAAATGTGATGGCAACTTGCTTACTTAAAGAACACAGCCTGGGAAATCCTAAAGGGCAGTTCTACTTTGTCCTGTAGAATCAGTAGTGGTCAGAATCAAATTAGCAACAAGGTTTTTTGTTTTGTTCTTTAATTGTTCTCATAGTTTTGAGGAACAGAAGTCTATTTCCCTCCCATCTGTTAAATAATTTAACATAATTTGTTTAATACAATATTATTGAAAGCACCTCTGACAAAAGATTTTTTAATAGAAGTGACATCAGTTCTACAATCATGTGGTACCTGCATTCTGTTGTTGTTAAGTCCTATGGACTCGGTTCTTACGCACAGCGACTATAAGTACCTGAAATATTGATAACACGAGTAACAAAAATGCACTTGAATTCATTTTTCACAACCATGTTAATCACTGGTATTATCAGTATTTATGTAGGCTGGAAATCTGCATAATTTGCATAGAAAAAGTAATGTCAAATAAGCACATACATAACTCTCTACCAGTGAGGAACTGCTTTTATTGTTAGTAAAAATATCTAAATATCCAAAGAAAGATCAGCAGGAAAAACCCAAAACAAAGATGGCAGTATGACTGGCTACTATAAGAATAAGCAAGTTATTTGCCAGGTAGCCATCAAGGCAAGCAATCAAGTCCCTTCAGGACAAAACCCCCTCTAAGACTGAACCTCAAAGGGAACACATTAGTTGGCATGCAAGCTTGCTGACAACCATATTGGTCTACTGATAAGTGGAAGAAGGGGAAAGCAGCAATGAAGAAATGGGCTGAGTGCAACCACATTCCATAGACACCCGTGGCCTGGAGATGAGAGAGAGAAGAGGAAGGACTGGTTGGTCCAAAGTGTGGTGAGACCTGGGAACACCTGAGCCCATGGACAAGGACATAGCCACAGAGGGCTAGAGCTGACAGTGAACCATTCAGCTGGTATGAAGTGACAGGAGATGCACAAGAACGTACAAACTTGCAGATAGTATCCATTTGACCCAGCCTTGATAGCTTGATAATCAAAACCTGACTAGAGGAAAAGTAAAACAAAACAAAACACACAAAAAAACATAAAGGAAACAAGGGTAAATTGCTACAATTTGATGAACTTGACCTATACTCATGGTTGCAGTAGCTCAAAATACCAACAGAGAGGGAAGAAGCCTTCACATCAAGTATCAAAGCTATTCCCTCTGTATACAGGGTAAATAAGAATGGGCAACTTAGATATTGGCTACCTAAAATGAGAGGATGATAGAGGCACAAAGTGACTGGTTTATAAGTTTTCAAAAGGGAGTTTAGTTTAAGAGTGTGTGTGTGGGGGGCAGGGGAAGGTAGATTCCCCACTGAATTGCTTTCATCTTGTCTAGATGGGTCTGGTGAAAAGAGATGGGGATAAGATTCTTATGATTCAATAATGAGTAATTGTTATCATGACTAATTGTGACTGTCACAATTGTAAAGGTAGAAGTTTTATAGCAAAAACGGGGGAGTGGTTAATCTTACAGTCCAGAAACAGAGGACCCTAGGACCATCAAGGGAGAAGAGCACAGGTGGAATGTGGGACCTTCTCCAGAAAGCAGCAACACCAGAGATGGAGGCAGAGATGGGGACATGGAGAGTGAGCAGATGAGGACTCTAGATTTATGGAAAGAGAGGGACAGAGAGCTGGTGGCCAGGAGGCAGGCTTGCAGAATGTGCCCTTTGGTGGTGTAAATTATTATATATGCCTGAGTGTTTAAAAAAAAAAAAAAGGAGAGCTAAAATGAATAGAGAAAATTACTGTTACCTGATAGTACATGGAGGGGATTATAATCATTGTAATGGAACAAAGTATATGATTTGTTGAATGTAGAACTGATGATCTGCCCTGCTGTAAACTTTCATGCAATTCACAATAAAAACGAAAAAACAAACAAACAAACAAACAAAAACTATGTAATAAGCCCTCCATTTGTACAATTCTCTGTGCTGCTTTTTTGTTAATCATGACTACGTAGGGTGAGATTCCAAATTCCAAACCCATGACTCCACAGTGTCAGGAGAAATAAAAGCCATCAGAGCCCACCATAGGCCCATGCAAAAACACGATTTGCAAGCAAACAAGCTACTTTTCCCTCCCTGAATGCATCTGAAAAGCTGTTACTCTGGCTTCCATTTTTCATAATGGGAGAAAAAAAGCACACCTTGTTCTACATGGGCTCCATATTGATTCATGGAAATGTCATGTGTTAATGTGCCGGCTCACTAATGGCTCTGCCTGTGTGGTAATCTGCTCAGCTAGTGCAAGGCCTGGAATTGATTAGTTCTCTTAATGAGCCTTAGATTGCCTTCCACCCAGTATGGAGAATGCAAAGCAGGAACACTTATGCAGCTCCAGAAAACCGGCTCCCAAGCAGCTGGCCAAGAGGGAGCTAACAGGAGCAAAGAACAGGTAGAATACTGTGGGAAGCCAGAAGTCTGAAGGAAGAGCAAGAGGCAAGATGCATATGCCTGCCATTCCTTTTCTAAGAGATGCAGGCAGCATCTTGCTACATTCTTGGCTTTCTCCCAGGACAGGGGAACTGGATAGGATGGTGCTCAGACCTCATTCTGCAACAGTCAACCATGTGCAGCTTGGAAAAACATCTGGAGAGGACTCCTGTCTTGACCACTTCCACTTGTGTAATCTTGGCATATCACTTTTCCTCTCTGATCCACAGACACCCTTGTCTTTATATGTGGGCTAACTGCATCATGCAGATTGTAATCAGCAAAATACTGGAGAAGGGATGAATAGGTGGAGCACTGGACATTTTGGGGACTGTGAAATTACTCTACATAAGGCTGTTAACAATAGTTACATGGGCACTACGTATCTGTCAAAATGCAAAGAGCTATACAGCACAAAGAATGAGTCCTAATGTAAACTATGGCCTTTAATTAATAATAATGCCCCGATATTGATTTATCAATTGTAACAAATGGACCACGGGAATGTAAGATGTTAGTAATTGGAGAAACTGTGCAGAGGGGAGAGGGTAGCTCTACGATTTTTCTATCAAGCTAAAATCTTCCAAAAAATAATGTTTCTTGAATTTTAATAAACCAAATTAAAAATACATTCAAGAAAGTAACACTGTAAAATTATTAAAATCTGCTCAAGCAATGGCTAACCTATGACTGATGATTGTTTGAATGAGATGGTGTGTGGATATTCCAGGAGGCTGGTTGATAAAGCAGTGGGAGACTAGGAAATAAAGAAAATGAGATCAGGCTATGGATGGGAGAGGTTGTCTTAGACATTTCATCTCTAAAGGGGTTTATACCATCACTGGAAATCTGTATTAATAGTTAGATAATTTTACAGAGACTGGGCAGAAAAGGAAGGACAAAATCAAATAGCTTCCCCCCACTCGAGCTGGACCTACTTCCTCCCTGACCCCCACCACCATATACACTTACACCACATTCAATATGTGCCATACACACCACACATGCCACACACACCACTAACATACCACACACATACCCATATCCATCACACATACATATAATTTTCACTAAATACACAACACATATACTAGGTGAACAAACACACATATGCCTCACACACTATACACATATACCACAAACATGTACATATATGACACAAGCACACCACACATAGTACATACACATATATATATACCTTGTACATATCCATACACCAAAACCACGCATACACCACATACACACCACACATATACCGGGAAAGAAGATCTTAGACAAGCTGTACGAAGTAGTAAAAATACTTTAACAATGGGGTTGTTGTTAAGTCAGTTCCAACTCATAGTGACCCTGCATAGGGTTTCCAAGGAGCAGCCTATGGGTGTGAACCACCATCCTAGCTGCTTGCAGTCCAGTGCTTATCCTAGAATGCCACACCAAGACTCCTTTTTAACACTATGTGAGAACAATTCAGAAAATGATTTGTACTTTCAGAAAGAAACATAAATGTATTAGTTAACTCATTGTGTTCACATTGTTGTTGTTAAGTGCCATTGAGTCATTTCCAACACATAGTGACCCTGTATAAGGTACTCGAGAAGCGGCTGGTGAACTTGAACCACTGACCTTGCAGTTCAGACCGACTTTGCAGTCCAGCACATTAACCCACAGCACCACACCAGGACTCCATATTCACATTAGGAGAGAAGAATTGCATAAAGCCTCAAGGTTTTCTGTAAAAGAAAATTCCTTAATACATGTAAAGCACTCACTCCTAGTGATAGATTCTGGAACATGCTACAAGAAATGATATACATGTAAGTCTGTGGTTATTTTCACCTTGCTTTGACTGAATCTGAGAGGACTTTTCTAATGGGATGAGTACAGAGCACAGCAGTGTATAAGATGCTTCCAAGGAGCGATGCTGTGGTCTTGGTGGCTGCATGGTGTGGTCACTGAGGAGGGCATTTAAGTCTGAGTCAGTGCAACAACCAAACACATGCTGCACATGGAAAGAGAAAGAGAATAGAAACATAGGTAGCCATAACTCATTGGAGGAAAGGGTAGCTTAATTATGTATTCACGTGTGACACTTTTATTCCTGGTGTGATCCTAGTGGGTGCTGGTGGTTAATGCACTGGACTGCAAATTCAGTTGGAAACACAAGGTCTGTGGCTCAAGCTCACCATTTGTTCCTCAGAAACCCTATACGGGGTCGCTGTGAATCGGAACCTACTCCACGGCACTTGGCAACAACAACTCCTCTTACTCCAGATGCTCAAAAGGGTTTTTTCTCTCTCATCAATGCTCAGTGGTCCAGAGCAAATCATCATTAGAGTAAAATAAACAACAGAACTTCTGCTTTGAGCTGATTCATTTTGGTAATGAGAGGCCATTAGCAAACAAAAGTTGTTTTACTCCTCTTCTTTGAAATATACAAGACAGAACATGTAATACAATTGAAAATATCTAGAAGGCAAGTTTTAGAACATCCTAAATCCTAAAGTCTCAGGCTTCAGGCAAATTTTATCTGGTTTTAATTCAGTAGATTTTCTCTGAAATGTAGGTCTTTACAGACTGATTACAGTCATGTGATTAATACACATTCCAAAGATATACAGTAGCTACAGTTACTTTTGCTTAATCGCTATTTTGGTCCTTGAGAATTATAAATAATGGTATTAGTTTCCCAAAGAATTCTAATACATGCTAAGGAAATCAACTGAAAATGCACACTGTGCAAAGTAAAACCGACACAGTGAGTTCAGATTTAGGAATGGGCTGTTCTTGATGCTACCACTGTCATGGTTATGATTTCAGATATACAGAGTCCTGATGTGGCACTCTAAGGTAAGCACTGGACCCCGAGATAGGTGACTCAAACTCACCAGCCACTCCTCAGAAACCCTATGCGGGATTGTTATGAGTCAGAATCAATTCAACAGCCGTTAACACCAACTAGGCAAGTCAACTGAATAATATTCATCAAATATCTAGTATGTACCAAGAAGTCCCTGACTATCACATTCAACACAAAACACTTGGCAGCAAACCAAAATGAAGATTCAGGTTCAACCAGGGGCTGATAAACATAGGTATGAATCATGACCCAAACTCATCAGCTGCTCCTCGGAAATCCTATACGCATAAAGGGTCACTAAGAGTCGGAGCTCACTCGAAGGCACTTTAACGACAATATCAACAACAAATCATGAACCGAGAGCAAGAGCCCTGGTGACCTACGTCCAAAACAACATGTGTTGGAAACTCCAAGAAACACAGCTCTACTGTGACACCCAAGGGGTCTCCATGAGTTAGGGGCAACGCCACAGTCAACTGGTGTTTTAGTATGTATGAAAGATTTTGCCAGACAGTAGGAGATCAAACAGAAGGTAAATGCTGTTTTTAATTTTAATTCCAAAATTTATACGAATTTGAAATGTAATTGGAGAAAGAAGACCAATATTTTTACAGGTTTGGGGTGTGGGATTACTTGTGTGTGTTTGCTTTTTAATGCTTCAAGTTCTTTTGAATTACAGGACAACAGAAGTCACTAAAAATTAGATGCTAAAACAGACCATGGGTAGAAGACATTATTTCTTATGAACCTATTATGTGTCAATATTCTACAGAGTACTGTACAGATTTGATCTCATTCAATCCTCATGCCTGCTTTAGAATGTAAAGGACCCTTATTCCTGTTTTGTGTTTGGGATGGAAAGGCTTAGAGATAAGTAATTAGCTCAAGGCCATACAACTTGCATTCAAACAGTTGAACCTCGGAGGAAGGAATACCAGGCCTACGGGGAGGATTCAGAGATGAAAATCTTAGTATTGCGTTTAGTCATGGGATAGGCTTCCTAGATGAGGCAGAGACAATGCTGGTCTAAAGAAGGGAGAGTTGGAAGATGAGGGTAGTATAGGTGGAAGGTGGGGCTGGATGAAGGCAGGAGGCAAGGATCCCTATACAACAGACGAAATGACTGGCCCAGGTCATAGCTGAGGCGATAGACGAAATGCAAATTGACAGGTGTCTAAGACTCAGTCTGGTTTTCAGATCACCTGCCTCTGAATCACCTGGGAAATATTGGAAAAGATAAACATGTCTGTTCCCAGTCACAGGAGACTTTGATTCTAGAAGTGAGGAGTGAAGCCCAGGAGTCTGTTTCTTTAACATGTTCTCCTGTGATCATGATCAGTGATGAGACAGGAAACCACAGAGGCAGAAGACCCCCATTAAGGCCAGCTGGGGAGGGTGTACTTTCTCTGATAAGAGTTTGGACTGCAGAGATCAGACATGTCTTGTGGTTCTAGCAATGTTTTCTGGATAGACGGATAGGTGAGTAGATGAGAATATGAGTTATTTCATAACTCTACTTTGGGAAATTGATTTCACATTTTGGCAGAGTTAGAAAAGCCAGCACATAGTAGGTACTTGATAAATGCTTATTGAGCGAATACGTGTATAAGAGTCATTTATTCAAATAAGAGTACAAAGCCAAACGCAAGCTTTATGAAGCTCCACAATTCAGCAAATGGCTTCTGGCCAGAATTCAAGCAATTTATCTGCAATTAGGACCCTCGCTAGATGCTGTGCAAATGTGAAATGCGTAACAGAAGAATGGGATGCATAATTTAAAATCTGAGGGGAATACATAAATTTTATTTTTCTTTGAAAAATTTGTTTCTTTGAAAATACAACTGCAAGGTCTTAAAATTTATTTTTGAAGTAATATATCCATACATTTTTATTAAATTTTTATTTATTTACTTAAATTTTTGAAGTAAGGTATCCATGCATTTTTATTAAATTTTATAAATCAGCATACTTGAAAAAGGAAAAAAAATCAAATAACAAATTTCCTTTTGTTCTATCTTCAGATTTTGTCCATCGAAACATATATATTGTTGTTGTTGTTAAGTGTAGGTAAGTCAGTTTTGACTCTTAACAACCCTGTATAGGGTTACTGAGGCTGTACATCTTTACAGGAGCAGAAAACCAATCTTTCTCCCTACGAAGCATATATAAGGAGCTTTCAAATCACTGATATATTCCTAGTTTAATAATGTAATGGATTCTTAAATGAAGAATTTATATATGCTCCTTTTACATCCTGTCCTCTTAACATTTCCCCTCTCTTCTTTATGTGGTATTTGTTTGATGTCCTGAAAGCTATAACAATTATGGAAATGTGCTTAGGACACGGACAACCACTAGTGCTGTCTCTCCTGGCTTTCATGTTTTAATGGGCTACATAGGTATCCAAAACCATAAAGACACAATAACCAAATATAAAGTTCCTGATAAACAGAGGTGAGCATCATAAACCAAGAGTGAGAGTTTTTATTAGGACTGATCACACATAAAGATGAAATTAAGCTGCAGTATAAAAACCCACTGCCAAGCCGATTTTGACTCATGACGACCCCATGTGTTGCAGAATGGTATTGCTCTGTAGGGTTTTCTTGTCTGTAATCTTTATAAAATAAGTTCTCCAGGTCTTTCTTCTGCAGTGCGGCTGCATGAGTTCAAACTACCAATCTTTATGAGCATTTAACCATTTGCACCACTTAGGAATTTCTGGAATGTGGATGGTTGTTAGCTAAATTAGGATAAAGTAAGGAGCTCTGGTAGTGTAGTGGTTATGAGTTGGGCTGCCAACCTCAAGGTCAGCAGTTTGAAACTACCAGAGCTTCCACAGGAGAAAGATGAGGTATTCTGCTCCCGTTAAGATTTACAGCCTTGGAAACAACTACAAGGTACTTAACAACAACAACAAGTGGGGAAAAAAATGGTGAAACAATGTTTAAGTAGTACTGGTGTGCTAACTGAAAGGTTGGTGGTTTGAACCTATCAGTGACTCCAAGGTAGAAAAGACCTTGCTGATCTGCATCCAGAAAGATCACAGGCTGGGAAACCCTATTGGGTAGTTCTGCTCTGTCACATATCAGGGTCACTATGAATTGGAATCAACATAACAGCACACAACAAAGTAGTGAAAACAGAGACAGCTATGTCCTTTGAAAGCATCCACTCCTTGTTGCCGTTGTTAGGTACTGTCCAGTCATTTTCGACGCATAGAGTCCCTTTGTATGACAGAACACAACACCACTGGTCCTGAGCCACATTCTATTTAGTGACGTCTTCTGTCCTCCAGTGATACTGGTACTTTCACATGAGAAGCAGTTGGTAAGCCGAGTCCCCCAATCTCATGGCATTTCACCATTAACCCAAAGTGTGTCCTCTGGCTGTTTCATATTAAAAACATTGTTAAAAATGTAATCCTAGTCTTTGCCTGCTTTTCATTGACAAAGTACTATCACAGTTGGAAGTATTCAGTCAAGAACCTAAAAGCATGTGGTCTAAATATCATTAGACAATGATTGTACACCAGTTGCTTCTATATTCATTTCAATTTTCCAAAAGGGA
Organism: Chrysochloris asiatica; assembly: GCF_000296735.1. Classification (NCBI taxonomy): domain Eukaryota; kingdom Metazoa; phylum Chordata; class Mammalia; order Afrosoricida; family Chrysochloridae; genus Chrysochloris; species Chrysochloris asiatica. The sequence continues at coordinate 5,582,539 of NW_006408672.1, read as the reverse complement.
AAACAGAACTTTTCAGCACTTTTTCTTTCCAGTTGACACCAAGTTGACTCTGACCCATGGGGACCTCATGGATGTCAGAACAGACCTATGTTCCACCAGGCTCTCAATGGCTGGTTTTTATTGGAAGTAAAAACCTTTGACAGTTTTAACTCTTTGATGGATTTGAACATACCACCTTTTGGTTAAAAGTCAAGCATGTTACTGCTCAAAACACTCACGGACTACCTTGTTGACATGAAACTGTACAGTCATGGTCCCCTGAAGGCCAGGAATAATTTGTGAAGAAAGGAAGGAGGAAAAGAAAAAAGGGAAAGAATCCAATTCAAATACGAAAAAAAAAATGTTTTTTATTTTGAATATGGAACATCTCAAAGCATGGAATAAACTGCCCTGTGACAATAAAGGAACCTTGGCGGTGCTGTGGTGAAAAACTTGACTACTAACTGAAAGTTTGATGGTTTGAACCCAGCAGCTGTTGTAGTGGGAGGAAGATAGGCTTTTGGAAGTATTAAAGCCTTAAGAAATGCTATGAAGCAGTTTTACACTGTTCTAAAGATCACTATGAGTCAGAACTGACTCAATCAGAGCGGGATTTTGAGGTTCGTGGAATTAAAAATGTTTCTTTAAATAGAGTATGACAAGTGTGTTGTTGTTGTTGTTGTTGTTGTCAGGTGCCATCGAGTTGGAACCGACTCATAGCGACCCCATGCACAGCAGAACGAAACAATGTCCGATCCTGGGCCAACCTCACTACCGCTGCCACACCCGAGTCCATCAATGATGCCACCTGGCTGATCCATCTCATTGGGGGTCTTCCTCTTTTTCTCTGACCCTCCACCCTACCCAGCATGACATCCTTCTCCAGCGATTGTTTCCTCTGGACAATATGTCCAAAGTAGGAGAGACGAAGTTTAGCCATCCTGGCCTCCAAGGAGCACTCTGGCTGCACTTCCTCCAAAACAGATTTATTGGTTCTTTTGGCAGTCCATGGCACTTTCAGTATTCTCCTCCAACACCACAACTCAAAGGCATCAATTCTTCTACGATCCTCCTTATTCACTGTCCAGCTTTCGCATCCATATGACAGGTGTAGAATGGATAATATATGGAAAGCTACACATTTATCCTATCCCTGGATTCCTGGTGTGACACTGTGGGATAAAGTATTGGACTACAAGGTCAGTTTGCACTATAAAGTCAGCCACTCCTTGGAAACCCTATACAGAGCACCATGAGTTGGAATGACTCAAAGGCAGTTAACAATAACAACATTATATCCATATTTACTTTCGGCCACAAAATTAACTGGATTAACTGAATCAAAACATTCTTATGAGGGAGGAGATAAAGTAGGATAAGCACTGGACTGCTAACTGAAAGGCTAGTCATTCATACTCTCCAGTCACTCCTCAGAAACCCTATAGCAGTCCTCTGTGAGTTGCAACTACCACAACAGCGCTTAACTATGACAACATGTGGTTAGAGCCCATGGAGGAAGTCAGGTGCTAAAACCTTGGGCGGAACATGAGACCTAGGAGTGAACTCTCCTTAACACAATACAAAGAAGCAGGCAAGCATTCATGTGGTGTCTTGAGTTCTGATTCTTTGTTTCCAAAGATAAATGAAGATGAGTCATTGAACAGATCTACATTTGGTTGTTTTGCCCACCGAACTTGCTAAACTTAGGGAGTGTTTTCTTTCCCTCAGACCCCTTTAAGTTTTACTTCCTTGGATGAAATATTTAGAGCTGACAGGAAATTTGACCTAAAATATAAAATATTTAGAAGGAAAGCATGTCAGGCAGGAAGGAGAAAGTTGTTGTGAAGTGCCAGCCGAGTCAGTTTTGACTCACAGCAATCCTGTAATAGGGTTTCCGAGGATGGTGGAGGGTTTGAACCATGGAACTTGTGGTTAGCAATCCAGTGCTTATCCTACAACACCACATCAGGACTCCAGAAAGCAGAGAAGGGGAATACAACATAGAAAATAAACACTAAACAGAGAACAACCTGTGTTGGATTTTATTGAGGACAATGTGCTTCACTCTGAGGATCACAAATTACAGTAATTTTTTTTTTTTTTTCTTTTCTTTTCTTCCCAATCTCTCTTGCACTTATCAACTAGAACTGGACTGCCTCCAAAGTTTCACCAGGATTTCTGAGTAGTTCTGGGTCCCCATGTCCTACAAGTTGGGATCCTGGCTCTGACCCAGACTCACAGGTTTTCCTCCAATACTTTCTTCCAAAACTTCTCTTCAATCTCAGCTGTGAGCCTAGGTATTCTTCCCCAAGATCGACAGCATCTTAAAGTCTACACAGTTGTACACATTTTGCTGTGTTTAGTTTTGCAGGACAAATAGCTCAGGCTGTATATGTTCACTAGGCATACTAATCTATCAGGGTTAGAATAAGCTATCAGATCCTATCCAAAACTGAACAAACAAAGCAGTTGCCATTAACTCAGATGAACCCATGTCAGTTCGAGCTAAACTATGCTCCACAGGGTTTCTAATGGTTGTGATGTCTCAGAAACAGATCACCAGGCCTTTCTTCCAAGGTGCTCTGGATAGACTCAAACCCCCAATCTTTGTGTTAGTAGCTGAGCACTTAACCATCTGTGCCACCCAGGGTTTCACGTATCCTTTAAATCACACCTTATTGCTGTTTGTGTTGTTGAAGTTGTTAAAATTCAAGAGACTCGCATAAAGTAAATATTCTTTAAAAATGTATGTGATAAAATTATAACTTAACAAAGTCTATCAATTGCCTCTGAAATAGTGACAGCAACAAGATTACCTACGTCTATGTGGGTATGAGCACTGTTTCCCTGATAATTCTATTTATATTCCATCTCTCCAAAGTGTTGTTAAATTTCCTGTAATATGTTTCTGCTTTAGAAACACATTACAGAAGAGCATTACAGATTAAAGAAAGAATAACCAAAAATAGCCTATTAATGATCCAAGCCTAACAGTTCAAAAATATCTGATTAAACATCTGTCCTATGTTAATGATATAAAGTAAAATTTAATATATTATGGCTAATTTTATGCAAGTTTTCATTATTTTTTTTTTAATTGGCTGACTTCCCAGAAATCCAATTATGTAAACTATAACCCTAGGTCTGAATCCGTAGACTAAAATAGCAAAATTGCCAATGATAGGGGAAAGATTTAACAGTGCTACTACACACACAGGAGTTCTGGTGTAGCACTGTAGGATATTGCACTGGACTCCAAGGTCAGTTTGAGCCACATGGCTGGTGGTTCAAACCTATCCATCGCCCTTCAGAAACCCTATACAGGGCCGCTATGAGTCGGAACCAACTCGATGGCACTTAACAACAACAACCATAAACATAAGCTCAGATCTTTTGTATAATTAGAATATAAACCGTACAGTATTGGAGAAATCCTTTCAAGATACTTCTTCTGTAACAATTCACCTTTTAAAACTCATCAGACAATAATGGTTGGCAGCTATATTTCTTAGTTTTGGGAAAACCTAGGGATTTTCAGCATTAGCAAAGACACTGCAGGTTAACATGATACCACATCCATCTGCACGAAAAATAAGAGATTCCACATCATCCAGATGTTCTAGAATGATCCACCCACAACTCTTGCACATTGAGAGTGTCAAATAATGCTGAGTGGGCCGAAATGGAATGCAGCAAAGACATCGATGTTAGTTAGAGTAATGAAGATGATGGTATTAGTTCGTGCACGAGGACCTAGGGCAATAAGAAAAAAGAAACTGAGAAACAAAGATGGCAAAACTGGGGCATATTTCAAATTCTTTTGGCAAAAAATGGAATTTCAAAAAAAGTAAAGTAAATGGTTTTAGTGAATGTTACACTGCACACACTCCCAAGGGAGACACTGATATATTCCATAATCCATATAATTATATAACTCAATAAATAAAGAAGTGAAAAGGAATATCTTTCTTTGAATTTTTTTCTTCAACTAAACTACATATTTGAGGGGGCTTACAAAAGTTGTTGAAACAATGGAATTAAAAGATACAGGGATTTTTCTAAAGATATTTTAAAGTCCCCTTGCGCGCACACACACACACACACACACACACACACGCACACACAAGCACACTGACACTACACATCCAGTGTCTGAGCTATAAACCTAGAACAACAACTACTCACCTAACCATCTAATGTTTCTGATTTTAGACATGTTGGTGCGATCATTCAATTGTTATGAATGTTTCTGGCTGTACAATTTCCCTGTCTCAGCTATAAGAACAAAGCAATCTGTGCTGGGAGAAGTATAGCCAGAATGTTCCTTAGAAGTCAGGATGGCTAGATTCATCTCATACTTTATACATATTATCAGGAGGGACCAGTCCCCGCAGAATGACATTGTTCTTGTAAAAGTAAGGTCAGCAAAAAAGAGGAATACCTCCAATGAGATGGATGGACACAGTGGTAGCATCAATGGGTTCAAGTACAACAATTGTGAGGATAACACAGGCCCAGGTAGTGTTTCCTGCTGTTGTGTACAAGTTTGCTTTGAGTTGGAACCAACCCAACGGCACCTAACCACTACCACCATAAGATGCACCACTTCTGAGAGAAGGCTTATGTGTTGCTGTGATATGAACAGGTTTCCACAGCGCTTCCAGACTAAGACTTCCAGATTGGGGACAAAGGTTTGGTGTTCTGCTACTTCTGTAAATCAGTCACTGAAGGATCACAATGGCCTTTTCTGAAACCGATCATGGGGATGGCCCAGGACTAGGAAAGCATGATGCCAGGAATCAAAGTCTAAGCCAACAGCAATTAACACCAACAACCACTACACCATACTCTTGAATGAATTCTCATGAAGTTGACACCCATTTGGTCCGTGAATCTTGGAGAAGTGAGTAGCAGTGCTGGATATGCCCTTTGTAGACACTCTTCATGGCCTGGAACTGAAGAACTGGTTCCTTAGCCATAACTATAATTTGGTACCATTGCCTTCAGCCTCCCACCTCTTCTCCAATCCCTGCTGCCACCTCGGGGCCACTCCAGAACAGCAGGTACCATTGCACATACCACAGCCTCAAACCTCAACTCTGTCACTATCCAGGACAGCCCTGTTTCCAGACGCTCACCATTCCTTGGTCACCACAGGATGATGTCACTAGAGAATCTGTAATGTTAATAAGTGAACTGTATCTGTTTACCAACTAAAATAAACATTTTTAAATAATATTTTGACAACAATAGTCCCATGCTGTTGTATATTGGGGCTGAATAGCTGTTCTACATATATCACCTCCATCTTCCCTGACAATGAAACCCAAATAAAATGACACTAACATGCAGACAACCACATCTACACAATAAGAAGCAGGCAGAAAGGCATGTGACCTGGTAGTCTCACCTTAGGGAGGGTGAAGGAACGAAGTGGACAGGTGAGTGTTTGGTCATGGTGTGGCTACTGGTAAAGGAGTTGTGCAGGTAAGGTGACCTGGAGCCCAGGTGTGCAGCACTGCAGGGCAGTTTGTCCCCTTCCTGGACTAGCTGGTACCAGTTCCACTTCACACTTCACTAGTTCTAAGGAACCCTGGTGATGCTGTGACAAGAGGCTCAATTGCTCGCCAAAAGGTTGGAGATTTCAACCCACCACCCACTCCATGGGAGAAAGATACACAGTCTACTGCTATAAAAATTGTAAAACCACTGCTGCCGAGTAAATTCTGACTCATGGTGGCCATATACAGTCTGTAACCTTTACTGAAGTAGACTGTTTCCTACAGCAGAACAGCTGGAGGGTTTGAATTGCTGACCTTTGGGTTAGAAGCCAAGTGCTTTAGCCACGGCACCACCAGGGATCTTCCAAAGAGATTACATACAGCCTTGGAAAACCTAGAGGGCAGTTCACTCTGTCCTACAGGGTCACTAAGAGTTGACTGACTCATCTGCACTGGATTTTTCTTATTCTACCTGTTGGCATTGCTTTCGAGGGGAGCAACTTGGAAAGTAGCAATGGAGTTGGCTGTCGATGGTGCATACCTGAAAGTGCAGCCCTTTGGGTGGTCATGCAACACACTTCTAATGGACTCAATGTTCCAATCAGAGGGTCCAGAAGCACCGAGAAGTAGACAAACAAATGTACTGTCTGGATGCAGGAGAGCAGGAAGAGGAAGCAAACACATACCATTTAAGGAGGTGCTGCTAAATCTTGGATATAGTTTTTCTTAGTTTGAAATGAATCATTTCCAAAGGTCAAATACCAAAATACTAAAATGTTCCTATTTGGTGAAGGCTTTTTTGTTTTCATTCAAACATCCTGAAGCACTTAACTATTTATCATGTTTCACTTTATGCAAGAGGCAATATTGCTACTGATTGTTAGCATATATGTATTTATTTACTTTTACTGAGATGACTTTTAAAGAAATAAAATGACTCCTAAACTAGTTATATAAACATATCTTAATAATTTATCATACGACTAGCCCTCAATCCTCACTTTGAAATTCTAGTGAGCTTCAGTGATTAAAATAGGAGGTAAGCTGCTTATCCATTTGAGAGAGTTGGGAATACTTGGGCAGTTTTTTGGTGGTTTTTTTTTTTAAGTTTTATTGTGAATTATGTGATAGTTTACATGGGAGAACATTAGCTTTACATTCATCCTATCATATATCGTTTCATTGTCATGGTTACAAACACTCCATACATCATCAACCAATCAAAGGGTGTACCCTGCAAGCCTGATCCCTGGTCGTCAACACAGTCCCTTTCCCTCTCTGGGTCTAAAGTCCAAAGCTGCTCCATCTCTCCACATCATCCTCTCTGCCTCCATCTCTGCCATCACTGTTTCTCTGGGTAGAGTCTCGCATTCCGCTCGTCCCCCTTGATGAGTCCATGGACCTTGGCTTCTGGACTGCATAGTCAAATACTCCCTTCCTTTTGCTACAAAACGTCTACCTTTACATTTCCAACCCTCACAGTCAGTCCTAATAACAATTATTCATCACTGTACCACAAGGGACCTATCACCATCTCCTTTGATTAGGCCCTCCCAGGCAGATTGGATACTACTCAATGGAGATTCTACCTTCCTCCACACCCTCTGGATCTAGGCTCCCTCTTGAAAGCTTGTAAGCCAGTCACTTCTTGTCTTTGTAGTCCCCCCCTCCCATTTTGGGTAGCTAATGTCCAAGTTACCCGTCTCTGTCTACTCTGTGTATGGAGGGGGTAGGAATGATCCTCGCTGTAAAGATTTGTTCCCTCTTTTGAACTACTGCATCCATAGGTGTGGGTCAAGTTCATCAAATTGTATCAGATTACTCTTTTTTTTTTTTTCCTCTTCTGGTTGAGCTCTGATCATCCAGTCATTGAAGCCAAGTAAAGTGGGTATTATCTGCAAGTGTGGGTGTTCTTATGCATATTACCTCTCTTCTTATCAGCTGGATGCTTCACTCTCCACTCTAGTCCTTTGTGGCTATGTCACTGACTCTGGGCCCAAGAATCCCCAGGTCTTGCCACATTGTTGGCCAACCAGGTCTCCACCCCAATTCACAGGAGTCTATTGAATATTGTAGGGCTTAGCTAACAGCTTCATTGCTGTTTTTCCCTCACTTCCCATTATCAATGATGAACGTGGTCACCAAAGTATTCCCACTGAGTCTTAGTCTTGGAAGGGGGTTTGCCCTGAGAGGACCTGACCACTTGCCTTGATGTCTCCCGGGCGAGCAACTGGCGTGTTCTTGTAGTAATCAGTTGGACTGCCATTATTGTTTTGTATTTTTCCTGTTGGTCTTTCTTTCAAGGAGTACCTTTTGTTTATCTAGTCGCTCCAGGCTGGTACTTGGGCAGTTTTTACCTAAGTCATCCCTGAGTGTTTCAGAATGTTGCTGATTAGGAAGTAAGTGGAAATAGGAAAGGAAATAGGGCAGACGATGGACCTAGGAGATTTTTCTGACTCTGGTGTGGTGCTGTGGGTTAATGCATTAGACTGAAAAGCTGTAAGGTCGGCAGTTCAAGCTCACCAGCTGTTCCTCGGAAATCCTATACAGGGTCGCTATGTGTTGGAAAAAAAAAAAAAAAGGTGAGCGACAAGGTTGTATTCTTTCACTATACTTATTCAACCTGTATAGCAAATAATATGAGAAGCTGAGTTATATGATGAAAAATGTGGCATCAGGATTGGAGGAAGACTCATTAACAACCTGTGATATGCAGATGTACAACCTTGCTTACTGAAAGTGAAGAGGACTTAAGACATTTACTGTTGAAGATCAAAGAGCACAGCCTTTGGTATGGATTACATCTCAATGCAAAGAAAACAAACATCCTCACCACTAGACCAATAAACAACATTCTTATCAACGGAGAAAAGATTGAAGTTGTTAAGGACTTCATTCTTCTTGAATCAACTATCAACACTCATGGAAACAGCAAGAACTCAAACGATGTATTGCATTAGGCGAAAGTTCTGCACAAGATCTTTTTAAAGTGTTGAAGAGCAAAGATGTCAGCTTGACGACTAAGGTGCACCTGACCCAAGCCATGGCATTTTCAATAACCTCACATGCATGCAAAAGCTGGATGGTGAATAAGGAAGACCATAGAAGAATTGATGTTTTTGAGAGTTATGGTGTCGGAGGAGAATATTGAAAGTGTCATGTGCTGCCAAAAGAACCAATAGATCCATTTTGGAAGAAGTACAGCCAGGGTGTTCCTTGGAGGCCATGATGGCCAAACTTCGTCTCTCATACTTCGGACATATTGTCAGGAGGGACCAGTCGCTGGAGAAGGATATCATGTTGGTAAAGTAGAGGGTCAGATAAGAAGAGGAAGACCCCCAACAAGATGGACTGGCCAAGTGGCAGCATCGATGGTCTCAAGCGTGGCAACAGTAATGAGGTTGGCCCAGGATCGGGCAGTGTTTCGTTTGGGCACAGGGTCGCTATGGGTCAGTACCAACTAGATAGCACCTAACAACAACAACAACATGGGTAGGAACCGACTTGATGGCAGTTACCAACAACAATAACAACTAACTTACAGCCTGGTAGTTTGTACCCCTTTAGTGATGCCATGATAGTGCTGTCTGGCAATCCACTTCCATGAAAAGTATAGCCAAGGAAACCCTACAGAGTAATTCTACACTATAATACACTGGATATCTACAAATCAGACTCAACTTGATGGCAATGTTTGTTGGTTAGTTGGTCAATTGATTTGGGGGAGATGATCTCCTAAAGGTTCCCAAAGTTTCCCTTAAGCCACTATCTACCTGTCTTAGTCACCTAGGACTGGAAGAACCAATGACTGGGAGGAAAAACCCAGCTTCCATGGCCAGAAATATTACTGTAAGGATTATACACTGGCTGAAGGCCTCATCTCCTGGGGCAGAAAAGCATCTAATACAGAGTCAACCTCCATTAGATTTGACTTCTTCATTATTGTATTTAGTACTACAAGGGATTGACGGTTTCCAAGAAAATTGATGAGCACGAACATGATGGCAGACAGCAAGGGAACTTTTAAACATAGAGGCAGAAAGTTATTAGCCCTGTTTTATTAAAAAACTCACTAAATCGGGAGACCTTCCCTTGAATGCCAATATTTCATACATGCTGTTACTCATCATTGCTGGGAGAAATAAGTGCTGTTCATGCAACTCCAATGCAATTGGTCAACGAAGCTCATCCCTGGTTATCTTCTGGACTCCACCCTATGAACATTTTTTCTTTACTGATTTTATTCTTCATCCTTTCACTGTAATTATCAGTAGCCATATGTTTAATATCTTTCCTCAGTTCTGGGAACCCTTCTATTGAATCGCTGTTCATAAAGGCAGTATTAGGGCCTTCAGAAAACCTGACTGACCTATAAGAGTTCCCCTTCACAGCACTACAGGATAGCATTAGGGAAAAAATAGCTGATTCGTTGTGCCTAAGCAGAGGAGTCTGAGACAGCTTCACAGAGTTCATCTAACTCCAGAAGAGCATAGAGAACAGACAAGCATTTTTCAAGGTGACCAAGAAGGTGATTGAGAGAGTTCTTGCTGGAGATGCCTTTTATTAATAGTTGGGAGTATTAACATAATATTTTCAAGAGGCTGTAGCAATCTGCTTTGACCTTATGGAAAAAGGAAAGCTGTAGGGGGCACTGGTGTTCGTTGTGGATCAATAGCCATGGTAAAGAGTGTCCCACAGCTGCACTGCTTGGTCCCTAACCTACCACCTGCCTGTCTGAGTTACCTAGTATGGTCATAAAATGATACAGGTGGATATATTAAAGGAATAGAAATTTTATTTTCTCAGTTCTAAAGGAGCTCTGGTAGTGTAGTGGTTACGAATCGGGCTGCGAACCTTAAGGTCAGCTGGTTCGAAACTACCAGCCGCTCCGCGGGAGAAAGATGAGGCTTTCTACTCCCGTAAAGATTTACACCCTCAGAAA
>NW_006408672.1:5531015-5571107 GCF_000296735.1 Chrysochloris asiatica | reverse complement strand
TGGAGGGTCAGAAAAAAGAGGAAGACCCCCAACGAGATGGATCTGCCAGGTGACATCATTGATGGCGTCAAGTGTGGCAGCGGTGGTGGGGTTGGCCCAGGATCGGACGTTGTTTAGTTCTGCTGTGCATGGGGTCGCTATGAGTCGGTTCCAACTCGATGGCACCCCACAACAACAATAGATTTGAAGAAAGAAATAGACAAATCTAAAATAATCATGAGTAATTTTAATACACTACTTTCAAAAATGGATAGAACAACCAGAAACAAACTTGACAAAAACACAGAAGAACTAAACAACACAAACAGCCAAACGGAACTCATAGATGTATACAGAGCATTCAACCCAACAACAGCACAATACACATTGTTTTCCAGTGCACATGAAACATTCTCCAGAATAGACCATGTCTTAGGCCACAAAACAAACCTCCATACATTTACAAATATCAAAATACTACAAAGTATCTTCTCAGACCACAATGCTATTAAATTAGAAATCAAATCAAATACATGGAAACTGAATAACACTCCACTGAAAAGCGACTGCGTAGTAGAAGAAATAAAATGTGAACTCACAAAGTTCCTAGAAACAAATGAGAAGGAAAACACAACATACCAAAATATTTGGGACACGGCGAAAATGGTACTGAGAGGACAATTTATTGCAATAAATGCACACATCCAAAACGAAGAAAGAACCAAAATTAACTCATTAACACAGCATCTACAACAATTAGAAACAAGCCAACAGAGGGAACCTACAGCCACCAAAAGAAAAGAAATAACAAAGATTAAAGCAGAAATAAATGAGACAGAAAACAAAAACTATAGAAAGAATCAACAGGGCAAGAAGTTCCTTCTTTGAAAGGATTAACAAAATGGACAGACATTGGCAAATCTAACAAAAGAAAAGAGGGAGAAGACACAAATAACACGCATTAGACACCACATGGATGTCACAAGGAAACCAAAGGAAATCAAAAGGATAATAACAGAATACTATGAAAAATTGTACTCCATTTGAAAATTTAGAAGACAGGGATACATTTCTAGAAAAACATGACCTACCTAAACTTACACAGAGTGAAGTAGAAAACCTGAACAGACCCATAACAAAAGAAGAAATTGATCAGGTCTTCAAAAGACTCCCAGTGAAAAGAAGTCAAGGCCCAGAAGGCTTCACTGGTCAGTTATATCAAACCTTCAGGGAAGAGCTGTCACTAATTCTACTCAAATTATTCCAGAATATAGAGAAGGATGAAAAACTTCCTAATACAATTTATGAAGCAACCATAACTCTCATACCAAAACCAGGGATGGATGTCACTAAGAATGAAAATTATAGACCAATATTCTTCATAAACACAGATGCAAAACTTCTCAATAAAATCCTAGGCAACAGAATCCAGCAGCACACCAAAGAGATAATACATCATGATCAAGTGGGATTCATATCAGGGATGCAAGGATGGTTCAACATTAGAAAAACAAACAACATAATCCACCATATAAATAAAAAAAAAGAAAAGAACCACATGATCACATTGATTGATGCAGAACAGGCAGTTGACAAAATCCAACATCCATTCCTGATAAAAACCCTGAACAAAGTAAGAATTGAAGGGAAATTCCTCAACATAATTAAGAGCATATATACAAAACCAACAGTCTACATTACTCTCAATGGAGAGAAACTAAAATCCTTCGTCTGTGAATAGGAACCAGAAAAGGATGCCCTTAGTCACCACTCCTATTCAATATTGTGCTGGAAGTCTTAGCAAGAGCTATAAGGCAAGACAGGGAAATTAAAGGCATCCAAATTGGCAAAGGGGAAGTAAGATTCTCTCTATTTGCAGACAATATGATCCTATACATAGAAAATACCAAAGACTCAGTAAAAAAAACTACTAGACCTCATTGGAAGATTCAGCAAAGTGGCAGAATATAAGATCAACATACAAACATCAGTTGGATTTCTCTATACCAAAAACAACAGCATTGAAAAGGGCATTAGGAAAGCAATACCATTGACAATAGCCGCCCAGAGGATGAAGTATCTAGGAATAAACGTAACCAGAGAAACAAAGGACTTACACAAAGAAAACTACAAAACACTACTACAAGAAACCAAAAGAGACCTACAAAATGGAAGAATGTACCATGCTCCTAGATAGGAAGACTTAACATTGCGAAAATGTCAATACTGTCCAAAGCAAATTACACATATAATGCAATCCCAATATAGATTCCAAGGACATTCTTCGAAGAGATGGAAAAACAATTATAAACTTTATAAGGAAAGGAAAAGGACTCAGGAAAAGCAAAGCAATGCTTAAGAAGAAAAATAACAATGGAAACCCCTCATTCCCTGACTTCAAAAGTTATTACACAGTTAAAGTGGTCAAAACAGCCTTGTACTGGTTCAATGAAAGGTATATTGATTGATCAATGGAACACAATCGAGAATCCAGAAATTAACCCATCCACATACAGCCAACTGATTTTTAACAAAGTACCTAAATATATCACATGGGGAGGGGATAGTCTCTTCAACAGATGGTGCTGGCAGAACTTGTAAGTGATATGCAAAAGACTGAAATAAGACCTTTACTTCACGCTTTATACAAAACCCAACTCAGCATGGATTAAAGACCTAAATGTGAATCCCAAAATTATGAAGGTCATCAATGAAAAAATAGGGACAAATGTGAGGGCTCCAATTCAGGGAAAACACAAACTACCAAACATTTTGAAAACTACACAAACAAAAGTAGAAAAAATAGGAGATTGGGATATACTAAAAATTAAAAACTTATGTGCATCAAAAGACTTCACCAGCAGAGTAAAAAGGGAACCCATAGAATGGGGAAAAATATTTTGCAACGACACATCAGAGAAGGGACTCATTTCTAAAATATATAGGAAACTACAACACCTCTATAAGAAAAAGACAAATAACCCAATTAAAAAATGGGCACAGGACATGAACAGACACTTCACCAAGGAGGAGATCTGCGCAGCCAACAAACATATGAAGAAGAAATATTCATGATCACAAGCCATTGTTGTTGTGTGCCATGAAATCAGTTCCGACTCATAAAGAAATAAAATGTGAACTCTGTATAGGGTTTCTGAGGCTGTAAATCTTCATGGGATCTTAAAGCCTTATCGTTCTCCTGTGAACAGCTGGTATTTTCAAACTGCTGACTGTGAGATTAGCAGCCTGATTCATAACCACTAAGCTACCAGCGCTCCTCCAAATCAAAACAACAATGAGATATCATCTCACACCAGCAATAACAGCAAAGATCAACAAAGTAGAGGACAATAAGTGCTGGCGTGGATATGGAGACTCTGGGATGCTCCTGCATTGCTGGTGGGATTACAAAATGATCCAACTTCTCTGGAAAGCAATATGGTGCTTCCTCAGAAGGTTTAAAAAATAGAAATACCTTAGGATCCAGCAATTCCTCTGCTTGGTATTTTCCCAGAAGAAATAAGAGCCATAACATGAGTAGATATATGCAGATCAATGTTCATAGCAGCACTATTTACAATAGCAAAAAGATGGAGACAGCTTAAGTGTCCAACAATTGAAGAATGGATAAACAAACTGTGGTGCATACACACAATGGAATATTATGCTACCTTGAAGATCAACAAGGAAGCTGCAAGCCACCGCATAACATGGATGAACCTTGAGGACATTATGTTGAGTAAAATTTTTCAGTCACAAAAAGACAAATACTGCATAGGACCACTACTGTAAAAGACTAAGAAAAAGAACCCATACCAAAGGGAGGTGGATTCTTTGCTGGTTACTGGGATGTGGGGATGGGGCGAGGGGAGGAAAGGGAAAGTGGAGCACAGGGCAGGGAATAGACACAGGATAGTATGGGTGCTGGGGAGGGAGCAATACACAAGAAGGGGAAGGGGAATAGAATAACAAGGCAGATGGGAAAATAGGCAGGTTTGCATGGGCTAAATGGCACAGAGGTAAATAATGATGTGTGTACAACCTTGGAACAACAGGGATATGGGATACAGGGATTGAGACAAGGTTGGAATGGGCAAAAGAGGGGGAAATAATGTTAAGAAGCTTGGCTGTCTTTTGAATCTTGGTTTCCCTGGCATACCATTATAAAATAGACACTTGAAGGGGAGAGAAAGGAATAGCCAGAAATATCATCATAGAATGCTTGTAAGTATGTCGTCTGCCTATAATTGATTGGAATAACTAAAATGGGGCTACAAAGTACCCAGTGAAGGAGGCTTCCTGTGGAGCCTCTGCATTACATAAGACTATAGGTGGAATCCTGAGCAGCATCCAGAATCTTCAGAGTTGGGAAATTTCCACTTGAAAGGACAAGCAGGCCAGCCTGGAGTGGCTAGAAGAACAGAAGATACTTCTTGAAAGAAAGACTGACAGCAAACATACAAAACAATAACAGCAGTCTGACTGCAAGTTGCTCGCCCAGGAGACATTAAGGCAAGTGGTCAGGACCCTCAGGGCAAACACCCTTCCAAGACTAAGACTCAATGGGAATACACGCTCTGATTGACCACGGTGATTATGTCCGTCACCAATAAGGGGAAATGAGGGAAAAACAGCAATGAAGCTGTAAGTTAAGCCCTACAACGTTCAATAGACTGCTGCGAACCCAGGTGGAGATCTGGTTGGCCAGCAAATATGACAAGACCTGGGGACTCCTGGGCCCAGAGTCAGTGACATAGCCACAGAGGACTAGAGTGGAGAGTGAAGCGTCTAGCTGGTAAGAAGAGAGGCCATAAGTATAAGAACACCCACACTTTCAGATAATACCCACTTGACTGGATGATCACAGCTCAACTAGAAGAAGAAAGAAGAGGGAAAAAAAAGAGTAATCTGATACAATTTGATGAACTTGACCTACATCTATGGATGCAATAGCTCAAAAGAGGGAACAAATATTTACAGCGAGAATCATTCCCACCCCCTCCATACACAGAGTAGACAGGGATGGGCAACTTGGAAATTGGCTACCCAAAGTGGGGGAAGGAGGACTACAAAGGCAAGAAGTGACTGGCTTACAAGCTTTCAAGAGGGAGCCTAGATCCAGAGGGCACAGAGGAAGGTAGAATCTCCATTGAGTAGTACCCAATCTGTCTGTGTGGGGTTGATGAAAGGAGATGGGGATAGGTCTCTTGTGGTACAATGATGAATAATTGTTATCAGGACTGACTGGGGGCTGGAAATGTGAAGGTAGACATTTTGTAGCAAAAGGAGGGGAGTGATTGACTATGCAGTCTAGAAGCAGAGGTCTCTGGGACCATCAAGGGAGAAGAGCAGAGTGTGGGACCTTAACTAGAAAAGCACTGATGCCAGAGATGGAGGCAGAGACAATGACATGGAGAGATAGAGCATCTGGGGACTCTAGACCCAGAGAGAGAGAGGGTTTTTTTACTGGGGTGGGGGGGCATCTTGCAGGGTATTTCCTTTGGTTGGTTGATGATGCATGGAGTAGATTGTAATCATGGCAATGAAACTGTATCCAATAGGATGAATGTAAAACTAATGTTATCCTATGTAAACTATCACATAATTCACAATAAAACATTAAAAAAAAAAAAAAATCCTAGCCAGAGCAATAAGACAAGAAAAAGAAATAAAAGATATCAAGATCTGAACAAAAGGAACAAAATTAACTCTATCCATGTGGACTACAAGGTGGGTTTGAACCATAAAGAACAGGAGAGTTCAAATTCACTAGCTGCTCTTCAGAAACCCTGTATAGGGTCACTATGAGTAGGAACAAACTGTATAGCACTTAACAACAACAAACAATGGATTATAGGATTCTATCAATAGAAAATCCCAAAAGCCCATAGTAAAACATCTAGAGCTAATAGAGAAAATTAGCAAAGTTTCAGGGCACAAGGGCACCAAACAAACATCAATGGGACTTCTATTCACCAGAAATAAGACATCTGAGAGGGAAATTAGGAAAGCAATTTCATTGACAATGGTATGTAAGAGAATAAAATACCTGGAAAAAAATCTAACTGGGACCTGAAAGATTTCTACAGTGAAAATTATAAAACAGTGTTGAAAGAGATGAAAAGAAAACAAAAAATACTGTCACTGAGTTGATACCAACTTAGTATCTCTATAGATCCTATCTCTATAGATTTTCCACGACTCTACATCTTTATAGAAGCAGCTGAGCTCACCTTTCTCCCATAGAGCAGCTGGTGGATTTGAATCCTGAGCTTGCAGTTCACAGCCCAATACCTAACTACAGTGCCACAAAATTTATGTTCTAAAAATATACAGGTGTTCCATGCTCATGGATTAGATTAGATGACTTCGTATTGTCAAGATGACAAAACTACACAAAGTAATCTACAGAGTCAATGCCACCCCAATCAAAATTTCAACAGTGATCTTCACAGAAATAGCAAAACCAACCCTCAGTTTTATATAAAATACAAAGAAAGGACCAAATAGCTAAATTTATGTCGAGAGAGAACAACAAAGTAAAAGAAGTCACACTTCCTGATGTAAAAAACGTAATATACAACTACAGGATTCAAAACAGCCTGGTGCTGATATAATAACAGACACACAGAACAACACAACAGAATTGAGAGTTCAGCAATAGTGTCACACATCTATGATCATCTGATATTTGGCCAGGGATCTAAGTCCATTAGATGGTGAAATAAGAATCTCTTTAATAAACGGTGTTGAGTTTCCAGATGGTGAAATATAAAACGGAATCTATGCCTCACACCATGCACAAAAACAAATTCAAAATGAATTAAGGGTCTAAATGTGCAAACTAAAACCATAAATTATTAGAAGAAAAAACATGGGAAATGCAGTCTACACTTAGCATTCAACAATGGATAATCTGATATAACCAAGGTACAAGGCAGAAATGTCCAAATAAGTAAATGGACCTCACAAAATAAAAGTATTTGTCACTGAAAGGCTTAACTGAAAAAGCAAAAAGATATGCTACTGATTGGGAGAATATCTTCAACCATATCTTTAACAATAATCTAATAAGTAAACTATATAAAAAGTTTTGGCAATTTTAGCAACAAGGACAGATAACCCAAGTACAAAACGGGCAAAATATTTCAGCAGACATTTCACCAAAGAGGACATTCGATAGCCACCAAGAACATAAAAAGATGTTCAGCTTCATTAACCACCGTTGTTGTTTTTGAGAGCTGTCTAGTTGATTCCGACCCATAGCGACCGGGTATAGGGTTTCCAAAGAGCAGCTGGTGTGCTTGAACCACCGAACTTGCAGTTCAAATGAATTTGCAGTCTGATGCATTAGCCCACAGCATCACACCAGGACTCCATTAGAAAAATCAAATCAAAACGAAGACGTCACTCTCAATTCATATGTCTAAAATTAAAAACAAAGCAAAAGCATAAGAAATAACAAATGTTGTTGAGAATATAAGGAAAATTGGAAACCTTACTCATTGCTAGTTGGAATGTAAAATGTTACAATTATTGTTGAAAACAGTATGGGGATTCCACAAAAAACCTGAAACTAGAACCGTCATACCTATTGTGATTGGTGGATTCTGACTCAGAGGAACATTCTACATAGGGATTCTAAGGCGGTTAATCTTCAGTGGGACAGAAAGTCTCATCTTTCTTCCACAGAGCAACTGGTGGGTTTGAACTGCTGACCTTATGGTTAGCAATCCAGTACTTACCCTACAGTGCCACCAGAACTACTAGTGTTGTTGTTGTTGTTAAGTGTCGTCAAGTTGGTTCCAAATCACAGAGACCCTCCATAAGGTTTCAGAGGAGCAGCTGGTGAGTTTGAACCACCGTCCTTGAGGTTCAAACCAACTTTGAGGCTGAGTGCTTTATCCTACAGTGCCATATCAACACTCCAGAACTGCAATACAACCCAGAAATTCCACTCCTAGATACACACTCAAAAGACTTGAAAGCAGAGACTCAAATAGAGACTTGTACATCAGTGATCACTGCAGCATTATTAATAATATGTACAGGGTGGAAACAACCTAAATACCCATCAGCAGATGAGTGGGTAAACAAAGTGTGATAAAGATACAATGGAATACCAGTCAGTCAGTAGGAAAAATGAAATCTTAATATACGTTAGCGCATGGATGGAGCTAGAAGACATTATGATGAGTGAAATAAGTCAATCACAAATGAACAAATACTGTAGAAAAGCAGAAAACAATCTGGTCATGAAAGTGTTAACTGGGATAACATATTTAGGGTTTGTCTTCTACCTACCTCCTAATTCTATGCATGTGCCTGGGGTTACAGACGCTGGCAAGCAGCCTTCCAAGCCACAGTAATTAGTCTTTATTTGCCAGAAACAACATTAGAAAAAGGAGAGTCAAGAATGGAGGGATACGAGATATGTGACTAATTGCCTCCATTAACAACTGCCACCTTTATTATGAAACCAGAAAAAGTGGATGGTTCTGGGATATCAGTACTTTAAATAATTTGATCAAAAATTACACAGAAGAATCTTGATCAAAAGGGGGGAAATGCAGAACAAACTGTAAAATTTTCATGGAATCCAGACTTCTTGAAGCCATGACTGTGGGATGAACTCCTAAAATTATTGCCCTCTAGTAATCCCTAAGTCAAAAAAAAACCACTGAAGCAAACAATATTGTTGTTAAATGCTGTCCAGTAGATTCCAACTCAGCAACCCTGTATAGAGTTTCTGAGGATTGTCTGGTGAGTTTGAATCGCTGACCCTGCAGTTCAAATCAACCTCCCAGTCTAGTGTTTACCCTACAATGACACACTAGGACTCCACTAGTTTAGCTTAACTAGTAACAAATATTTGCCTTGAGCTTTATACTCTTTTAAAAGAACTGTCAATTGGCTTCAGTGACTGGATGATCAGAGCTCAACCAGAAATAAAAAGAAGACGGAAAAAAAAAAAAAAGTATTCTCATACAATTTGATGAACTTGACCTACACCTATGGAAGCAGTAGCTCAAAAGAGGGAAAAAGTCCTTACAGCAAGAATCATTCCCACACCCTCCACACACAGAGTAGACAGGGATGGGCAACTTGGACATTGGCTACCCAAAATGGGGGCAGGGGGCTACAAAGGCAAGAAGTGACTGGCTTAGAAGCTTTCAAGAGGGAACCTAGATCCAGAGGGCCTGGAGGAAGGTAGAATCTCTACTGAGTAGTATTCAATCTGACTAGGTGGGGCTGATGCAATGAATTGCGGTGGGTTTCTTGTGATACAATAGTGAATAATTGTTATCAGGACTTATTGTGAGGGTTGGAAATGTAAAGGTAGACGTTTTATAGCAAGAAGGGGAGTGATTAACTTTTCAATCTAGGAGCGGAGGTCCCTAGGACCATCAAGGGAGAAGAGTGGAGAGCGGGACCCTACCCAGAGAAGCAGTGATGCCTGAAATGGAGACAGAGATAATGACGTGGAGCGATGGAGCAGCTGGAGATTTTAGACCCAGAGAGGGAGATCGACTGGGGGGGACGGGGAAGGATTGCAGGTTATGGGATTGTGACCATGGCAATGAGATGATATACGTTAGAATGAATGTAAAATTAATGTTCTTCCATGTAAACTATCACATAATTCACAATAAACTATTTAAGAAAAAAAAAAAAGTGTCAATATGGAAACAAATTAGCAATATTAACTTGATAGATTAGATAGGAAATTCAGAGGGCAGTGAGTTTGTTAATGGAGGAGGAAGCACTCAGAAAAGGAGGGCGAGGATGGCTGTACAACTTGAAAAATATAATCTATGTCACTACACTGTCTATGTATAAACTTGAATTAGTATATATTTTGCTATACGTATTCTCAAACAAAATGAGTAATATTTTATATAAATACACACACACACACACCTATATACACACATAGTGGTTATAAGTCGGGCTGCTAACTTCAAGGTCAGCAGTTTGAAACTACCAGTCATTCCATAGGAGAAAGAGGAGGTTTTCTACTCCCATAAAGATTTAGCGCTTCGGAAGCCCTATGTAGGGTCGTTATGAATCAGAACCAACTCTATGGCACACACACCGCCACCAACAACCTATTCTAGTAAGATTGCATTGACAAACACAACAAAGTCCCTATTACCAAATGGTATCATGTAACAAAGGTCTAGGGATTGTGACTTCAAAACATAGTTGGGAGGACACACTTCAGCCCATTAACACTGTCCTAGCGTAGTGGTTATGAATCGGGCTGCGAACCTTAAGGTCAGCAGTTCGAAACTATCAGCTGTTCCACGGGAAAAAGATGAGGCTTTCTGCTCCTGTACAGATTCATAGCCTCGGAAACCCTGTACAGGGTTGCTATGGGTCAGAATTGACTCAACAGCACTTAACAACAACAACAATACCTTAAAGGTGTTGTGGACTAATGCGTCAGACTGCAAACTTGTTTGAACTGCAAGATTGGTGGTTCAAGCTCACTAGCTGCTCCTTGGAAAACCTATACAGGGTCGCTATGGGTCAGAATCAACTCAACAACATTTAACAATAACAACAACAACAATGCCTTAAAGGACTCCTGGTGGGGCACTGTAGGATAAGTACTGAACTGTGAACCACAAGGTTGGCAGTTCAAACCTACTAGATGCTCCTTGGAAACTCTATATAGGGTTGCTATGAGTGGGAATCAACTTGATGGCACTGAAAGCAACAATGCCTTAATGCCTGCAGATATCAAGTAGATTTTGACTCGTGGCAGCCCTATAGGACACAGTAGAAGAGCTACACATAACTTCCAAAGCTGTGATCATTACAGAAGCTGACTGCCATCTTTCTCCCACAAAGCAGCAAGTGTGTTTGAAGTACCAATATCTCACTTAGCAGTCACACAACTCCTAAATATAAATGTGCCTCTGAGAAACAGGACAGAAGAGACCCTGAATTGTCTGGATGATTCCCTAACTGAGTTTGATTATTATGAAAAACAAAATTAAAATTCAGAATAATAAGGTTTTATTAGAAATCAATTTGAGCTAAAAAACAAAAACAAAACCCAGCATATGAATTCTAATATATTATGTTTATGACTTAAGGAGCTCTGGTAGCGTAGTGGTTACGAATCGGGCTGCGAACCTTAAGGTCAGCGGTTCGAAACTACCAGCCGCTCCGCGGGAGAAAGATGAGGCTTTCTACTCCCGTAAAGATTTACACCCTCGGAAACCCTGTACAGGGTCGCTATGGGTCGGAACCGACTCGACGGCACTTAACAACAACAACAACAACATGTTTATGACTTATATAATATGCCCATTTCACACTTGCTGTTTTTGTTGTTGCTAAGTGTCATTGAGTCAGTACTGACTCATAGCAACCAGAGTATAAGGTTTCTGAGACTGTAATCTTCGTGGGAGCACAAAGATTCATTGTTCTCCTATGGAGCAGTTGGTGGGCTTGAACTGCTGACTTTGTGGTTTTCAGTCCAGTGCTTATCCTACAGGGCCACCGCACACCCATTACATGTATACATGCATCAAAATATGGTAACTTTTTTACCCAATTACAATGTGCAATATTCAACTTGCCAAAATCTTTTCCTGTTCTTAACAACCATATCAATTATTAGGGCAGTAAACACAACCACCGTATATGCACACCAATGTTCTGTTTAACAATAGAACTAGAAATGGGTTTCTAGGTTTGTGGGAGTATGCGCTCTCCTTTCCTTTGGTGGTGCAGGATTAATAACAGAGTCTTCTCAACCCCTCTTTGCACTCAGCCTATATGTTCCATGACATGTGAAGCAAGGAGACTGACTGCATTTTGGTTTCTTACTTTATTAATTTTCTCTGGCTGAAATCACAAATTATCACAGTCTTGGTGGCATTAAACAATACACATTTATTATCTTACAGGTTTGTGTCAGAAGCCTGTAATGGGTCTCCCTGGGCTAAATTCAAGGTGTCAGTAGATTTACATTCCTTCTGCAAGCTTTAGAAGAAGTTGCTTTTCCAACTGCAATTTCTAGGCTCATGGTCTCCTTCTCCATCCTCAGAGGCCACAGGAGTCAGTGAAGTCGTTCTCACACTGCATCTTACCTCACTGGGTCTCTGACTCAACTGCCTCCCTCTTTCACTTACAGTGATCCTTGTGATTACACTGGGCCCACCTGGTAATTACTGATCATTCCCCTTCCTTAACTAATCACAATTGCAAAGTCACTTTTGCCAAGTAAGATACCAGATTCACAGGTTTAGGGATTTAAAGATATGCGGTCATCATTCTGCAGACTACACACTTACTATGCACCCGATTCTGTAGCCATGAATTAAAATGCCATCTCTGCCACTGAGGTTCTCTCAACTTAACTGGAAATGTTTGCTGTTGTTGGTAGTTGCAGTCGAGTGTACATTATATGTAACAGAACAAAACAGTGTCTAACTCTGCACCATTTCTATGATTGTTGGTACGTGTGAGCCCGCTGTTACAGCCATGTGACAATCCATCTCCTTGAGGGTTTCTTAGCTTTGTTGGTTCTCCACTTTCCCAAGTATGATGTCCTTCTCCAGCAATCAGTCTCTTCTGGTGACATGTACAAAGTAAATGAATCAACTTCTGTGATCCATCGATCGTTTCCATTGGCTAATGTTGGGAAGGAGATCGCCAGGCCTTTCTTCATAGTCTGTCTTTATCTGGAATTTGAAATACTAGTGACGTAGATTCCAGGAACACAGCAACACACAAGGTACCACAATATGACAAAATGACAGACAGGCAGTACCTAGATAGGGATGCTATTATTGTTATTATTAAATGCCATCAAGCCAGGTTCAACTCATAGCAACCCTGTATAGGGATTCCAAGGAGCAGCTTCTGGGTTTGAACCACTGACCTTGCAGTTTGTAGTTCAGTGTTTATCCTACAGTCCCATACCAGGACTCCATAAGTATGTATTTCCATATTTGTACCCCTATTCCCAACCCATATAGGGATATAAAATAATTAAATTAAGCAAGTTCTGAAGCAATCAGAGAGGATCAAAAATCCTGCTTTCTTTTAGCAAACAGTCCAACACAGACCACACGCATGTAAACATCCTGCCAGAAACTAGACATTAGAGCATTATGTCTTTATCTTGTTCTCCTCTTCTAGAATCTAAAATATACCTCTCGATTCACTTTGTCATTTCTATCCCTCTGTTAAAGACTACATACTATTTTTCTTATATTTGCTGTTTTAGTTTCAGATAAATATGCTAATGACCATTGGATTCCTAAGGAGTCCCTTCACAATCTTAATGTGAAAATTTTCCATCTTTTTTTGCAAATCTCATAGCCAAACCCTGTTGTGCAACAGCAAACACTATTGTCACTTGCTCCATTAGTAGCTATGCTGTCAAAGGAGCTGAGTGTATTCTCTTCCTTCCGTCCTCAAGTTGTCAAGGAGAAGCTGAAATGCGCTATTAGATGCTCCAGTAAAAAAGTGTCTGTCTGCCCAAGTCTGCTGTGTTCTTCTCTTTTCAAAGGATACAGGGATCACTTTTGTGGCATCACTGCCATGTTTCTGTGTCACTTTCACAGTGGCTGCTACCTAAAGACAATGGATTGTAGAAATATTTTTTGATCCCTAGCTATCTTTGGTGTTGCCATTTTAAATGTTGTTATTATGCCATCGATTAGGTTCCAATCCATAGAGCAGCTGGTGAGCTTCAACCTCCTACCTTGTAATTCAAACCAACTTTGCAGTCCAGCACGTTAACCCGCAGCGCCATACAGGTAACAAATGGTTTCAGACATAAGGTTGCCATGAGTTAGAACCAACAACAACATCAATTCAGACAACAGTTAAGAAAGAAATGGAAAACCAGTATCATCCTACCCATTCAGTTTGAGGAACAGTGTAATGCATGTTAACCATTATAGATCAAAATTGAAAATGTATTGGTTTGTTCGTTCAACAAAAAAGTATTGTCAATTGTTCATGAAGCACTATTCTACATGAACCCCTTGCTATGAATCAAATTGGGTCTCTCAAGAGTATAAATTCAAGCCCTAACCTAACCCCTATACTTGTGAGCTTGACCTTATCTGGAAATAAGGTCAAATTGTGCTTTAAACAAGTTAGGGTGAGGATGAACCCTAACCCAGAACAAATGGTGTCCTTATAGGAAGAAAACAGACACAGGGAGAGAGAGGGAAGATGGCCACATGAATACAGAGCCAGAAACTTGAGGGGTTTTACCAGAGAAAACCAAGGAATACCAAGGACTTCCTGGAATCACCACAAGCCAAGGAAGAAGCCAGGGAAGATTTTTCTCTAGAGCTTTCAGAAAGAGCATGGCCCTGGAAACATGAAGCCTGAACTTAGGCTTCTAGCACATGGACCTGTGAGAGAATACATTTCTGTTATTGTAAGTCACCCAGCTGTGGTAATTCATCATGGCAAACCTAGAAACTCACATTCCCCTTAACATGAACATGAGGTCTCAATTATTTTACATATGTTGTTGATAAGTGTCATCGAATCCATTCCGACTCATAGAACTTTGTATAGGGTTTCTGTGGAGCACCTAGTCAGTCTGATCAGCCAACTTTTTGGTTCTCAGTCCAGTTCTTATTCTACAGCGCCACACCAGGAGTCCATTTTATATCTACTACCCCCAAAATTAGGCAACTATATAAAAATATTAAAATCTGTATGTAGTAAAAGAGTCCTGGTATGGCGCTGTAAGATAACCACTGGGCTGTTAACTGCAAGGCCAACAGTTCAAACCCACCATCCACTCTTTGGAAATGCCATGGTTGGTGATTGTATGCCATTGAGTTGGTTTCAACTCACAGAGACCCTGTATAAGGTTTCTGAAGCTGTAAATCTTTAAGGAATCAGAAAGCTTCATCTTTCTCCTCCAAAGCAGCTGGTGCATTGAAGCTGGTAACCTTGTGGTTAACAGTCTAAATAGTAGCTCACAATGCTACCCAGGAACCCTGTTAATTTTGTTGTTAAGTGCCACGGAGTCGGTTCCAACTCATAGTGACCCTGTATAGGGTTTCCAAGGAGCAACTGGTGAGCTTGAATTGCCAATCTTGTGGTCCAAAGTGACCTTTCAGTCCAGCACATTAATTCACAGCTGGGAGTCCTGGGTTAAAGTGCCAGACTGCAAAGCCATTTGAATTGCAAGGTCTGCAGTTCAAACTCACCAGCTGCTCCTCGGAAACCCTATACAGGGCCGTTATGGTTCAGAACCAACTTGACGGCACTTAACAACAACAACCACACCAGAGCACCTTATGTAACCCTATATAGGATCAGGACAAGGGAGAACCGACTTGATGGCACACAACAACAACATTTACTGAAGATTTTTAAGGATTTTCAAGTGACTGTATTTTAACTAAATCTTGTATTATCAGAGAGCTACGCATACTGAGAGACTGAGACATAGGTGAGGAGTATGTTGGCCACACATAAGGGTAGGTATCTTTTTGAGACATAATGAAATTTATCAGATCACCTTCACATGATCTTGGGTGGACTGAAATTTATAGATTCATGAGCAATGTACTTTCACAGGTAGTGACACTTTATATCTGCAGAGATTACTCCTGAACTGACAGGAAGAATACATCAATAATTAGCCTTTAAGATGTGATTCTCTGTTGGCCTAATTACTTGGGCCATTGTCACAGGCAATAAAAGCAAATAAACCTGGGTCAGAGTCTTGTTAGAATCTAAAACAACAGAGGGTGAGTTCAAGTGCCTTTCAAACAACAAGGGAACAAGTGAAATGGAAGAAATCCACAATTTTATTTTCAGCTGAGAACAGAATTACCAGTGAGCTCCAAAGAAACAGGAATGTGACAACTTATCTATCCTAAACAACTCAGCCACTAGTTTCTGCAAATAGCATTCACAAGTAACAAAATACCTTCTTGAGTGCAAACATTACATGAGAAAGGTCTCGACTTTATTGTAAAGACTATGCTGATTTGGTGAGTGCTAGCTCTGGTAGCATAGTGGTTATGAATAGGACGGTGAACCTCAAGGTCAGCAGTTCGAAACTACCAGCTGTTCCACTGGAGAAAGATGAGGCTTTCTGCTCCCGTAAAGATTTACAGCCTCGGAAACCCTATACAGGGTCACTATGAGTCAGAACCGACTCCACAGCACATGACAACAACAACAGTAAAGTAAAAGGATACATTTTTATTTGTTTATGCTCAAGAAAATTTTGGAAGTTCATATAAGCAATGAAAAAATGCTAAGTACCTATTCAGGGCGGGGAATGGAGAAATGGGGAAAAGTGAGCCGGAGACTGGGGTGGAACCAGAATGCTCGTTATATAATGTTTTATACTTTCTGCGTTTTGAATTATGAAATTAGTATCTATTTAAAAAGTCCACCACCCATCTTGCTGTCTGTCCTGTTGTGGTGGCTTGTGGGTTTTTATGATACTGGAATCCATGCCACCAGCATTTCAAATGTCCTCAGGGTCATCCACGCTAAGCAGGTTTCAGCAGTGCTTCCCAACTAAGGAAGACTAGAAAGAAAGGTTGGTTATACACTTCTGAATGCTAGCCAGTGAAAACAGAAAAGTGACTGACTCACTTGCTTTGGATACATTAACAACAGGGACCAGTCACTAGAGAAATACATTGTGTTTGGTGAAGTAGAAGGCCAGAGAAGAGATAAGGTAAAATCCTTGGTGAGATGGACTGACACATGGCTGCAACGATGAACTCAAACATGCCAGCAATCATGAGAATGACACAGGACTGGACAGTGTTTCATTCCACCAACATTTGGAATTGATTCAACCACCATCTATTTGTCTGTTTGTCTGTCAGTTTGTCTTTTCTTTCTTCTTTCCTTTCTTCCATCCGCCCATCCTTCCTTCCCTTCCTTTCTACTTACATATCTATCTTCCTACATACCTATGTACCTACTTACTTATCTATCTATGTATTATCTATCTACTTACCTAGGAGTCCTGGTGTGGTGCTGTGGGTTAATGTGCTGGATTGCAGAGTCAATGTGGACTGCTAGGTCCGTAGTTCAAGCTTACCAACTGCTCCTGTACAGGGTCGCTATGTGTCAAAACTGACTCGACGGCACTTAACGACACTTAACAACAACAGCAATCTACCTTCCTATTTTTAAAAGGTAAATATAATGATAAGACCAAGCCAACAGTAACCTCCCAGCTAGTAGCCGGTAGGTACTTCATGGAAAGAGATGGATGAGGTAAAACTCTCCTTGCATATGATGTAGGCAAGGGCTTATCACTATTGGTTGGGATTGCCATTAGTACGCCAGCTATGGGGGAGCAGAGAAACTGCTCACTGAGACAAATGATATGAACCAATTGCCATCATGTTAACTCTGACGCAATACAATCCACGTGTTGTCAGAGTAGGACTGTGCCTCATACAGTTTTCAATGGCTGATTTCTTCTGAAGTAGATTGTAGGGCTTTTTTTTCCATGATGGCTTTGGATGGACTCAAAGCTACATACTTTTCACTAGCAGCTGAGCATTTTAACCATTGGATCCACCTAGAGACTTCCATGAACTGCCACAAAACAATGAATATGAAAAGCAATTAAAATGACAAGAAGCCCATAGTAATCTCCAACTCAATTAGCAAGAAGTTGGTTCCTTCTCAGATCTTGTCAGGACAAAGCCAATTTTAGTTGATAAAACATAACAAAGGCCACTCCCCAAAATGCCACCTCTTCCTTGGGTCACAATATTAGCACTGAGTGTCTGAGCCTTGCTGGGTCCACAAAGACACTAACCTATTCATTTTTTGTCAAGCCCTCTAGACAAAACTAATATGGAGTTTGCACTTCGTAAGAGGCAGCATCATGTTGCAGTTGAGCCAAACTGACACTCTAATAGGTGAGAGTCAGCTAAGAAGGGGTTTTACTGCAAATCCTCACTATGGGGCATCAGGGGAATTCTATAATCATCTTCATATTCATGAAGCTTAATTATAGCAAAATTGCCAATCTGTAAAATACGGGTACATTTGAATACAGCTTTCAAGTCTGAAACACGTACAAGGAGACTATGGTCCCCTTGGGACATTCCTGTAGTATGTGCAAGAAAGCACAAGTGGAAGGGAATTCGGGAGGAAAAGAATAAAATGAAAAACAGATCGAGAGGCACTCTATTTTACCCAGAAAAATGAAGATGCCAGTCACACAAAGGGTCTTATTATGTGCTTATGATCAATCATAATCTTCAACCTGGTGAATAAAAAATCAAATAAAATCATGAATTTAAGACATTAGTCTGAAAGATATATTTTAGTTATAGAAATGAATGGAAAGTTGTCCAGGCCACATATACATCTCATCTGCCCCTTTAATAGGCTGTCTTTGAGACTCTGCAATAATCTACTTGGAATTCTAAGTGCTCATTAGGAAAGGAGTTGGGAACTGTCTCAAAATAATGGGATCATAGTGCTTCAGCACCACGTGAACAGAACAACTGTAAGCAATGCTTGGCTCACAGAGATCTGCAAACATGTCTTCTAGGATTAGAAATTCACAAATGATTCTAACTCTTTCATGAAAATTGGAACAATTCTCCTGTGGCAAGGTTAGCATTAAGGGGACAGTGGTTGGTCAGTGGAGAGTCCTCACACCCCATATGGGAGACCCACATTTGACACCCAGCCATTTCACTTGTTCCTCATGCACAATCGGGTTTCAGGGGAGCTTCCAGCCTAAGACAGACTAGGAAGAAAAGTCTAGCAATCAACTTTCAAAAACTCAGTCAATGAAAATCAGATGGAGCACATGGTCTGATATGCGACCACTTATAGGGATGGCTCAGGAAAGGAAAGATTTCATTCCATTGTGCATGGCATTGCCGTGGATCAGGGGCGACTTGATGGCAGCTAAAAGTTACACCATGGTTATGATTTCCTAGCGAATAAATTATGCAACCAGTATGAATTTTTCCCTTCCTCCTCTCTGAAGGTTTCTCTTGTGCACGCTAATGCACACAAAATACAGAATTCCAGGATATCTCATGGCAACTCCTATCCACAACACTCGGTGCTCAGATGGGCACAGATATGCACCTTTATCACACTTAGGCTGTAACTCACAGGGTGGCAACATAATTCTTATGTGACAGCACACAACGTATGAATAATTAACTCTCATGCAACATTTACTGCCAAGGCTGACGATGGCAGTCATGATGAATGAGAGACATTTTAGACAGGTATTACCAAACGACTTACATGTAAACTGTTGTAGATTGAATTCCATCCCCCCACCAAAGTTCTAACCCTGGTACCTGTGAAGGTGATCTAGTTTGGAAGTAAGATTTTTAGAGGCTGTTATCAGTTATGTTAAGAATGAGGTAATACCAGAGCAGGATGGGCACTATTCCAGTTTGAAAGTTGTACTTATAAAAAAGAGAAGAAGAAACAGATACAGGAAGAAGATGACCATGTGAAGATGGAGGAAGAGATGGAAATGATGCACATACAAGACAAGGAATGCCAAGGACTGCAACAAGAAGCTAGGCGAGACACTTGGAACAGTCTTCCTCAGAGCACTCGAAGAAACCAACATGGCTGACACTCTGATTTTGGAGCTGCAGCATCCAGAACTAGGAAATAAAAACTTTCTGTTGTTTGAAGCCAAATTGTGGAATTTTGTTACAACAGCCCTAGTAAACTCATCTAGAAGACAAGACCAAATGTCATTCAAAATAAAAAATAAACAAAGAACGGATTAACTGCTTAAGGAAAGCAAGCATGCCCAGTGTGATAACAACACCCACTACAATAAGAGCAGCTGTAATGTATTGAGCAAGGGCTATGTGAGGGGAACTCCACTGAGTCCTTTAACATCCATTCCTCTCTTGTGTCCACTTCACTATTCCAAGTGTCTGTTGTAACTGCTGTCGGGTGTCATGAAGACAGTTGCAGCTCATGATGACCCATGTAGCTCAGAACAAAACACTACACCATCCTCATAATCACTTCTTTGTATGAGCCCACTGTTGTAGCCAGTGTGCCAATCCACCTCATTGGGGGTCTTCCTCCTTTCATCTGACCCTCTACTTTACCAAGCATGATGTCATTTCCCAGGGACCGGTCCCTTCTGATAACATGCCCAAAGTATGAGGGGCAAAGTCTCCCCCATCATTGCTTCTAAGGAACAATCCATTCATACTTCTTCTGTGAAACAGTTGTTAGGTCTTCTGGCAGTTCATGGTATATTCAATATTCTTCACCAAAAACATAATTCAAAACCATCAGTTCTTCTTTGTTGTTGTTATTTGCTGTTGAGTTGGTTCTGACTCATAACCACCCTGTACAGCGTTTCTGAGGAGCAGCTGCTGGGTCTGAACCACTGACCTTCTGGTTAGCAGTCCAGTACCTATCCAACATCACCACACCTGGAGTTTTTCTATGTTGTTGTTTTTGTTAAGTGCCAAGTCAGTTTTGACTCATAGTGACCCCACATAGTATTTCCTGGGAGCAGTTGGTAGGCTTGAAGCGTCAGCCTTGAGGTTCAAACTGATCTTGCAGTCCAGTGTGTGTCCTACAGCATCATACCAGGACTCCTTGTTCAACTTGGTTTGATTGGCTCTGTAAAGAAAAGCTCCAAAAATTACATAGGTCCTGGTGTGGTGCTTCAGGGTAATGCGCTGGAACACGAGGTCAGTTTGAACCACAAAGTTGGCAGTTCAAACTCACCATTAGCTCCTCAAAAACCCCATACAAGGTCTCTAAGAGTCAGAACTGCCTTGGCGACACTTAACAACAACACAGTCACACCATCAGTTACTGGCACAAAGAGAATTTTGCCCTGTATATTTGACTTGAAAACCTGAGTCTTTAAAGAGGTGCTTTGCTGCCACTTTCCAAATCCTATTGAAGTAAAAAAAGAGAAGAGGAGAGGAATGGGAGAGGAGGGAGAGAGGAAAAGAAGAGAGAGGGAGAGGAAGGGAGAGACAAAGAGGGAGTGAAGAAGAGGGGTAGCAGGCAGGAAAGAAATAAGAAGACAAAGGAAGGTAGAAAGAAAGGAAAGGAGGACAGGCTGGAAAGATTTAAGTAAGTGTTAGAAAACAAGAAATGATGCCATCAACTGGCCAGAATGTATATGAATATATAATTAACAATAGTAATAAGATTTTTACAATCCCTTAATGTGCAATTCCAAAATCCAAAAATTACCGAAAACTAAAAAAAAATCATAATAATAATTCATGACTCACTAGAGAAACCTAATTTTAACTGACATGAAGTTCTGTGTGATCTTTGAATGGAAAAGCTCTATGGCAGAAAATAATGATTAGGGCAGCCCCACACTCCATGGGATGCAGGACATAGCCCACTGAAAGTCTGACCAACGGAAGGAAGCACCTCAGGACCCAGGGCTTGAATAAGGGCTCCAGGACCTAAGAATCCCTCTGCCTGGCAAGTGCTGCTGTCCTCGATAATGAAACCAACCAACAAACAAAAGAAACGTAATAGAGAATGAAAAATAAATCTCAATGACTGACGAAAAAAAGGAGCTGACTCGATTTGGGAAAATACATAGCAATGTTACCACATTAAGATATATGACATTCTCCACTCTCCCTTCTAGAAGGGTTGCATAACCTAGTTTGGGCTTATTCTAAACGAGATCCACTTATGGACTGTGATTACATTTGTGCTTCTAGACTTCACCTTAAGCCTTCAGGAAATAAAACATGATGATGCCTAGTTGTCAATTAAATATATATGTGTGTAGATATATGGAGGATTAGAAGGAATGATTTCAAAGAACTCTGAAGACAAATCTTAGTCTTTAGACCATCTATGTAGATTGTAAAACATACCAAATTGTATGGTTTACAGATGCATCTATATGCTGAGCTGGTGCAGTTCTTAGTTGTTACAAAATTGACGTTAACTCCTAGCAATCATATATGTTAACAGAAACATCATGCAGTCCTCACTCATGGTCACTGGACCGTCTGAGTCCACTATTGGGATGACAGTATGAATCCATCTCATTGAGGCTTGCCCTCATTTTCTCTGAAACTTTACCACACAGGATGCTCTTTTCTAATGACTGGCCCTTCCCAATGATGTATCCAAAGTCCTACCTTCCTTACTTCTAAGGAGCAATGTGGTTGTCTTTCATCTAAGGCTAATTATTTTTGTTGTTCTTCTAGTTGTGGTTGTTAAGTGATGTGAAGTTGATTCCAACTCAAAAAGACCCTGTGTAGAGTTTCCAAGGAGCTGCTAGTGGGTTTTAGTCACTAAGCCTGTAGTTAGCAGTCCAGTGTTTAGTCCAGGTTATAGTCAACATTCTTTGTGATAACAATTCTAATGCATTAATTCTTCTAGCTTCCTTCTTGCACTTTGCACTGTCCAGCTCTGACATGAACACTGCAAAGCCCACAGCTTGTGTCGGGCACACATTAGTCAAGAAGATGGCAAAATTGCTTTTTAAAACTTTGAAGAAGTCTTCTCAAGCAGAATTAGTCACTGCAATACATTAATTTCTTGGCTGCTGCTTCCCTAGATGTTGACTGTTGATCCAAGTAGAATGAAATGACTGACAACTTCAAATTTTCACCTATATATATATTAAATATATGAAAACACATAAAGAAAAGTAGCTGGGATGTGACCTCTTTCTAATATTTATAAAAGAATATAAATAAAATAAGGCAAAGTATAAGTGTCTCTTTGTGTTGGGCCCAACTACCTACTTTTTTATTGTCCATTCTTTTCTGCTTATTTGAAATTCATTCCTATAAAAGCAAAAATACTTATATTAGGCCAGTAATGAATTGGGCAATGAGCAAAACAAGAGATAAAACAGATACAATTCCTACGTGAAAGGTTTCATAATTTTAAATAAATAAGTATGTTAATTTATTGTACTTTCTTAGGACTAGAAAGTCCCTGGGTGGAATAAATGGTTTATAGTCAACTACTAACAACATGGTGGAGAATGAGTATCCCAGAACATTTCATTGTGTTCATGAGGAACCTGTACATAGACCAAGAGGCAATTGTTCAAATAGAACATGGGAACACTAAAAGGTTTAAAATAAGGAAAGGTGTGCATCAGGGTTGTAGTCCTTCGCCATACTTATTCATTCTGTATGCTGATCAAATAATTTGAGAAACTGGATTACATGAAGAAGAACATGGCATCAGAATTGAAGGAAGACTCATTAACAACCTGATATATGTCAATGGAACAACCTTGTTTGCTGAAAGCAAAAGGACTTAAAATATTTATTGATGAAGATTAAAGAATATAACCTTCAGTATGGGATGCACCTCAATGTAAAGAAAATATAAATCCTCACCACTGCACCAATAAATAGCAGCCATATACACGGAAAAAAGACTGAAGTTGTCAAAGACTTCATTTTGCTCAGATCAAGCATCAACACTTATGGAAGCAGCAGTAAAGAAATCAAATGATGTATATCACATTAAACAAATCTGCTGCCCAAGACCTCTTTAAAGTGATGAAGAGCAAAGATGTCAGTTTGAGGACTAAGGTTTACCATGGTATTTTCAATATATGCATCTGGAAGGTGGCTAATGAATACGAATACCATATTGTTGTTATGTGCCACGGTGTCGGTTCCTACTCATAGCGACCCTGTACAGGGTTTCCGAGGCTATGCATCTTTATGGGAGCAGAAAGCCTCACCTTCCTCCCACGGAACAGGTGGTAGTTTCAAACTGCTGTCCCTGAGGTTAGCAGCCCGATTCATAACCACTATGCTACGGAATACCATAGGTTTTCATTAATTGAAACATTTGAATTATGGTATTAGGAGAGAATTATATTATTTAAAGTACCATGACGGGGGTAACGGGTAGAAGAAAAAGGTAGATCTGGGAACACTGACACAGGTTTTGCATGGACTAAATGGGATAGAAGTAAATAGTGATGCATGCTCAACCTTGGAATAACAGGGCTTTGTGATACAGGGATCAAGACATAGTCTGAAGAGGGGCAGTAATACTAAGATGCCTGACTGTCTTATGAATATTGGTTTCCCTTGCCTACTATTGTAAAATATTACTAAGATGCCTGACTGTCTTATGAATATTGGTTTCCCTTGCCTACTATTGTAAAATATGCACTTGAGAGGAATAGAAAGGAATGTCAGGAAACATCATTACAGAAAACTTGTAAGCCGTTTTCAGCCTATAACTGATTGGAATACTTAAAAGGGGTTCTACAACTTGCCTAGTGTATAGGGCCTTAGGTGGAATCCTGAGCACCATCCAAGACCTTCTGAGGTGGACCATTCCCACTAGGAAGGACAAGCAGACCAGCTGGGAACAGCTACAGCAATAGAAGATACGTCTTCAAAGAAAGATCAGCAGGAATAAAACAAAACCAAAATATGGCGGTGTGATTGGCTACTATAAGAATAAGCTACTTGTTTGCCAGGAAGCCATCAAGGCAAACTATCAAGTTCCTTCAGGACAAACCCCCCTCCCTAGACTGAAACTCAAAGGGAACACATGAGCAGTCATGTAAGCCTTGCTGGAAACCACAGTGGTCTATTGGCAAGTGCAAGAGGCAGAAGGCAGCAATGAAGAAACAGGCTGAGATCAAACACGTGTGTTCCATAGACTACTGTTGACCTGGAGATGCGAGAGAGAAGAGGAAGGGCTGGTTGGTCCAAAGTGTAGGACTCCTGGCAGAACAAACAAGATGGCTCCACCAGCAACAACACAGAATACCTGACCAAACACGCTCAGGGGATGGTCCCAGAACTCTGAACCACATATAAAGGAATATTTAGAAGGTTGGAAGGCTTACACAGCCAGGGGAATTTGTGGCAGAAGCAAGAAATCCATTGCTTTCTAATTCAAGATGCTCAGGGTGCTCGAGGAGCCGCCATCTTGGGTGAGACCAAGCCGGGGAAGGATCAGAGCAGCCACAGACACATGGCAGAACTGCTTAGATAAAGGTGTGGACATTATTTTCTTTTGGTAGCTGTTCATTGGTCCCTTACTGTCTGTGCACCTCCATTCGGGTGACTCTAGGGGTGCCTGAGCTAGTGGGCACCCCAGCCCCACCCTCAGAGGGTTCTACTATGCATGTGCACAGGTCTCCTTGAAATTTAAAGAGTTTCTAATTAAAAGCAAACGGCCCCATTCGGCCCTGAACTGTTTACAACTAGAAAAAAGGCTTGAACGGGGATTGTGGAGCGGGATAAGCAGACAAAAAAGGAAATAGGCCGAAAATTAAATCTAAAGCTATGTCAAAACAACAACAGTGGCATCTTGAAACTTCTCAAGAAGAAGAGTGAAAAGGGAAGCCCATTTCCTAATCACATCTACCTGGAGGCAATCAGAAAGCATAAAAAATACCAAAATACATACCCATCTGAGTATTAAGGACACAGATAACCCCTGAAGATGCCCAAAAAACAGAAGCAGATGACCATATCTGCACATGTCCAGAAACGAGATAAAGTGACTGAGGCAAATAAGCTGGAAGTAGACCTATACTCCATACTAGAAGATGGGCAGGCTTTGGAAATGCCTGAGAAGGAATTCAGAAAAATGATTATAAAATATATCAAAACACTATACAATGGAGTTGAGAAAAACAAGGAAGAAGTCAGGAAAGCTCTACAGGAACAATCAAATAAGATAGATAGAGCATTGGAAACAATTCAAAACCTACAGAAAGAGGTCCAAACAATTAATAATAGGATATCAGAAATGGACAATACACTGAAAAGGCAAAGGAACAGAATTGAAGAGATAGAAGCCAGAACTAGTGAGCTAGAAGATAAATCTCTCAACACTAGTAAGATAGAAGAACAAACACAAAAAAGGATAAAAAAAATCTGAAGAAGGCCTAAGATTCATGTTGGATAACATAAAGAAGAATAACATAAGAATTATTGGCATTCCAGAATAGGAACAATCACACAAGTCCACAGAGAGATAGTTGAAGAATTTCTGTAAGAAATTCAAGAAGCTCAATGAACCCCAAGATGGAGAGACCCTAAAAGACAATCACCAAGACATATAATAATCAAGCTCTCCAAAATCAAAAATAAAGACAGAATCTTGAAAGCATCTAGGGAAAAGAGAAATATAACATACAAAGGCAAGCAAATCAGATTAATCTCAGATTTCTCAACAGAAACCATGCAGACAAGAAGGCAATGGGGAGACATATATAAAACCCTGAAAGAAAAATATTGTCACCCAATACAACCCAATACCCAGCAAAGCTGTCAATCAAATACGATGCTAGAATTAGATTAGTTCTCTTTCAAGCCACTTAAAAAAAAAAAGAAGTATACAGGGATTAAAAAAAAAGAAAGAAAGAAAGGGATGGATAGCCACAGATCTTCACAGGAGTTCAACTTTAGGAGGCTCAGGAAATATACACAGGCTTTCTTTGGTTGTTAATATGTGTGTGTGTGTGTGTGTGTGTGTGTGTGTGTGTGTGTAGCTTGTTGGTATGAGTACCAGAGCCATGGTCTAAACACCTAGTTGTGTATATACCATTTACAGACCCCAATCCAATATTCACAGCATCTCCGCCATCATTCACGCATGTGCAAAACACCACCTGTGCTGACCAGTGGAAAATGTGAATCCTCTGATGTACAAAGCTGGTACCATATCTGCTAACTGCTGCAGTGTTCACATAGACATTATAGAACATAACTCCCACAAGTCACAAGAACTGATGTTTTTGCATAATTACTTGTTTGAGGTCTCCCCTAAGACCATAAGGTCCATGAGTACAGAAACAGACTCTAGGTCTTACTCTTCTTTCCCAGCACTCCATATTGTGCCTGGTCAGGGTTCATCCAAAAATAGATATGAATGAACTGATGAATCAATGCTGACTAATATATGAAACTTCATCTTACCCAAAATGCAGAGAACTAGAGTTAACATGCTGGTGGATGTGAACATTTTGGGGTAACAGTCAAATGCTAATCCCTCCTCTGAATTCCTCAAGCCACCCGTGCCTGTGACCTCAAGGTGACATACAGTGCAGGATCCCTTCCAGGTGTGGCCAGCTTCAATCTGTCAACTTCTCTCCTTTTTGATACCTGCCTGAGGACCAGATTCCAACTGCAGGTACTTGTGTGGCTGCCTATCTCTTCTCAGTGGGGACCTGCTCCCTCCTAACAGGGACCTTAGGGGACCAACCACACTCTGAAAAATGCCAGGTAAGTGACCAAGATGTTTTTGTTCCATCCCTGTCCCTTTAACTGACTCAAGACACCTACAAAAGCCAGCAGATGGATGACTACTGTAATGCTATGCCAACCATGGATAGGAATATTTTCCAGGCAATGTCTCATGTTTTAACCCATTAAGAAGGCAATCCTATAGGTAAAGTATTAGCACCATCCTCATTTTCCAGGAAGACACTGAAGTACAGAGGAGCTAAGTAACTTGCCCAAGATCACACAGCAAGGCAATGACATATACTGAGTTCAATTCCAGGAGGTCAGACTACAGAACATGGCTGCTCTCGTTCCCTACACAAAGTCCCTTCACCAATGTCCTGGGTATTGGCTCAGTCACATCGGCGCTTACCCTCCACCCAAGCACACCACTAGCTCCTTCTGCCTGCGGCCAGGCTGGCCTAGTTTCTGTAAGCAGTGACCCCATTTAAAAAAACATAGAGAAGCCCCGGGGAAGAATTTGACAGTCCCTGGCATACATGAAACATTTAACCCCTCAGCACTCAAGCCAAGTAACCCAGTGTCTGGCTAAACATTGCAATCACTAAGCAACAAAGACACAAAGACTAATCACTGTTCCAAGAATCAGAAGTGAAGACTGCAGAAATATTGTCAAAATGATACACATGCAAGAAGGCACAAAAGTTGTCAAAAGTCACAGTGGCCAGTTAGTTCTCTCTTTAACAGAATGCTTTCTAATTAGGTTGTTGGTGTCCCTGTGTAGTCCTAAGAGTTAACTCTAACCAAAAGGCTGGAGGTTCAATTCTACCCAGAGGTCCCTCATTAGGAAGGCTTGATGATCAAATTCTAAAAATTCAGACACTGAAAACCCTGTGGAGCACAGTTCTACTCTGACACACATGGGGTTGCCATGAGTTAGAGTCTACTCCATGGCAACTGGTACTGGTTGCTAGAGAGTCACAATGAGTTTCTGTGGCTGGACTTAGCATTTCGTAGAAAATAGCAAATGTTTTGTGGGAGAGACATTGGGCAGCTTCTCAAAACTCCTAGAGCAGCCATCATATCTTCAGAAGCTAGCTCACATGATCACCCACTAAGAAGTGTAGGCCAGGGATCATGTTATTGGCCTGGATGCTCATAAACATACAGACAGCTGAGGAAAAGTGTTTGCCTTGGCTCAGCGTGTTTCTTCTGAACAGGATTAGGAATACCATAATAAAACTACTTCCAGTGTAGATCTTGTTGTTGTTGTTGTTGTTGTTAAGTGCCGTCGAGTCGGTTTCGACCCATAGCGACCTTACAACACAATAAAATAAATATATTAGAAAAGAGCCAAAAACCACTTTCTGCTCACATGAAAGAATATTTGCCCTTCTCCTCACCTTTACCTGTGCAGGTGACCTCTAGAGCTTTGAAAATGCCAGGGACACAATTTAAATGGACAGTATCTATACCACAGCTCTAAGCCACCAGAGAGATCTATTTCCCTTAAGTGACAATTATTTAACTTTAATCCCTCTGAAAACCAAGTGCCTGATATTTTGCAGAATGTGCCCACAATGTTTCTCTTGTTCTCTGACTTCCCATGAATGCTACCATCCATGTATGCCTCTGCATTAGACATAGATGTGGCAATCTTGCCTTCCGTGAATGAAACCATGTTCAGTTCCTAACTTCATGCCTTACTGATGATATTGCACAGGTTTTATCAGAGCGCCCATGCTAAGATGGACTAGGAAGAAAGGCACAATCATCTACTATTTTTTTTTAAATGTTTTATTGTAAATTATGTGACAGTTTACATGGGAGAACATTAGTTTTACATTCATCCTATCACATATAATTTCATTGTCATGGTTACAATCCCCTCCAGGCATCATCAACCAACCACAGTGTATACCCTGCAAGCTTGCCCCCCAGTCGTCAGCACACAGCCCCTCTCCCTCTCCCTCTCTGGGTCTGAAGTCCCTAGCCACTCCATCTCTCCATGTCATCACCTTTGCCTCCATCTCTGGCGTCACTGCTTCTCTGGGTAGGGTCCTGCTCTCCGCTCTTCTCTCTTGATGGTCCCAGGTACCTCTGCTTCTAGACTTCAAAGTCAATCACTTCCCTCCTTTTGCTACAAAACATCTGCCTTTACGTTTCCAACCTTCACAATCAGTACTGATAACAATGATTCACTATTGTATCACAAGAGAGCTATCTGCATCTCCTTTAATCAGCCCCACCCAGACAGATTAGATACTATTCCGTGGAAATTTTATCTTCCTCTGCGCCCTCTGGATCTAGGTTCCCTCTTGAAAGCTTGTAAGCCAGTCACTTCTTGCCTTTGTAGCACCCCCATTTTGGGTAGCCAATGTCCAAGTTGC
The DNA here is from genome assembly GCF_000296735.1 of Chrysochloris asiatica. Lineage (NCBI taxonomy): Eukaryota > Metazoa > Chordata > Mammalia > Afrosoricida > Chrysochloridae > Chrysochloris > Chrysochloris asiatica. The sequence continues at coordinate 5,541,553 of NW_006408672.1, read as the reverse complement.
CCATCCCTGTCTACTCTGTATATGGAGGGGGTGGGAATGATCCTCACTGTAAAGATTTGTTCTCTCTTTTCACCTACTGCATCCATAGGTGTAGGTCAGGTTCATCAAACTGTATCAGATTACTCTTTTTTTTCCTCTTCTTTCTTCTTCTAGTTGAGCTCTGATCATCTAGTCATTGAAGCCAGGTCAAGTGGGTATTATCTGCAAGTGTGGGTGTTCTTGTGCATATGCCCTCTCTTTTTATCAGCTGGATGCTTCACTCTTCACTCTCCACTCTAGTCCTGACTCTGGGCCCAAGAGTCCCCAGGTTTTGCCACAATGCGGGCCAAACAGGTCTCCAACCAGGTTCACAGGAATCTATTGAATGCTGTAGGGCTTAGATCACAATTTCATTGCTGTTTTTCCCTCACTACCCCTTATCGGTGAAGAATGTGGTCACCATTCAGAGTGTGTATTCTCACTGAGTCTTAGTCTAGGAAGGGGGTTTGCTCTGAGGGGACCCACAATCATCTACTTTTGAAAATCATGCAGTGAAAACCCTTATCGTTCACAATGGTCCAATCCCCAATAGTTTCTGGGGATAACATGGAACCAGGCAATTTCATTCCATTGTACATCCCATTCTACATGCAGTTGCCATAGTCAGAGGTCAATTTGACAGCATCTATTATCAATCACATTCTGAATAGTACCTTTTTTCCTATCTTATCACTCCATTTAGAGTCCTGGTGTGGTGCTGTGGGTTAATGGGCCAGACTGCAATGTCGGCAGTTCAAGCTTACCAGCTGCTCCTTGGAAACCCTATACAGGGTCACTATGAGTCACAACTGACTTGACAGCACTTGACAACAACAACATCACTCCATCTGAGATATAAAATTATTTTTCCAGTACCTTGTATCCCAATATCTTTTCCAATTCCATCTAGGAGTTCAACACCTCTTTCTTAATTAAGTCTGCCACTCCATGGGGCATATTTAGCAATACTGAGGTACAAAAGGCCAGAACACTAGACTGGGATCAAGTCACTCACACAAATCTACTGCATCTGACAGTGATCAGTTAGTTCATTCACTTAGGAACAAAGACTTGGCTTTATGGTTATCAGTCCCTATGTTGAGCACTGTCACATGACAATTCTCCCAGCCATCTTTGCTCCACTAAAAGGCACCAGTAAGCACTGAATTGCATCAGTCAATTCAGTTACAAACTGTGATATTCAAGTACCAGGTCAGAGCAGTGGTCTTCTACCCCAGCAATCATGCAATTCACTTGGAAAGCTTTGAAAAACTGCACACACTGGGTTCCAAGCCCAGGCCGGTTAAAGTGAACCTCTGAGAACAGGGTATTGCTACATAGAAAAATCTACCCAGGAGGTTACAATGCACAGCCAGGATTGAAAGCCCACAGCCTGTCACTCAAAATGCAGTCTGCTGACCAGCAGATTCAGCATCACCTGGGAGCTCATTTAAAATGCAGAAGCTCAGGTCCCAAACCAACCAGGGTCTCAGAACTTCATTAAAAAAAATCTCCAGAAGCCACCTCTAAGACTGAATCTCAAAGGGAACACATGAGCAGGCATGTAAACTGGCTAACGGACCACACTGGTCTAATGGTGAGTGGAAGAGGGGGAAAGGCAACAATGAAGAATTGAGCTGAGTTCAACCACGTTCCATAGACTCCCGTTGACCTGGAGATGAGAGAGAGAAGAGGAAGGGCTAGTAGGTCCAAAGTGTGGTGAGACTAGGGGACACATGAGCCCACAGACAAGGACATAGCCACAGAGGGCTAGAGCTGAGAATGACGCATCCAGCTGATATGAAGTGAGGAGAGATGCATAAGAACACCCAAACTTGCAGATAGTACCCAACTGACCTAGCCTCGATGGCTTGATAATCAGAACTTGACTAGAGGAAGATAAAAAAAAAAAAATTTTTTTTGATAAAGGAAATGAGGTTAAATTGCTACAATTTGATGAACTTGGTGGTGGTGGTAGTTATGTGCCGTGGAGTCGGAACCAACTCATAGCGACCCTGTACAGGGTTTCTGGGGCTGTAAATCTTTACAGGATCAGAAAGCCTCATCTTTCTCCCGCAGAACAGCTGGTAGTTTCGGACTGATGATCTTAAGGTTCGCAGCATGATTCGTAACCACTACGCTACCAGAGCTCCTTATATTCATGGAGGTAGTAGCTCAAAATACCAACAGAGAGAGAAGGAGTCTTCACATCAAGTATCAATGCTATCTCCTCTGTACACAGGGCAGATAGGGATGGGCAACTTAGACACTGGCTACCTAAAATGAGGAGACAATAAAGGCACGAAGTGACTGACGGGCTTACAAGGGACAGGCAACTTAGACACTGACTACCTAAAATGAGGGGGTGATAAAGGCACGAAGTGACTGGCTTACAAATTTTCAAGAGGGAGGTTAGTCTAAGAGTGTATGGGGGAAGATAGAGTTCCCACTGAATAGTTTTTATCTTGTCTAGATGGGTCTGGTTAAAACAGATGGGGGTAAGATTCTTATGATTCAATAGTGAATAACTGTTATCATGACTAACTGCGACTGTCACAACTGTAAAGGTAGAAGTTTTGTAAGAAAAACAGGGTAGTAGTTAATCTTACAGTCCAGAAACAGAGGACCCTAGGACCATAAAGGGAGAAGAGCACAGCGGAATGCAGGACCTTACCCAGAGAAGCAGCGACACCAGAGATGGAGGCAGAGATGAGGACATAGAGTGAGTAGCTGAGGACTCTAGATTCATGGAAAGAGAGGAACTGACAGCTGGTGGCCAGGAGGCAGGCTTGCAGAATATGCCCTTTGGTGGTGTAAATTATTATATATGCCTGACTGTTTAAAAAAAAAAACTAAAATGAATAGAGAAAAATACTGTTAATTGATGATTCTTGTTGTTAGGTGCCATTGAGTCAGTACCAACTCTGAGCGACCCTATGCACAATAGAATGAAACACTGCCGGATCCTGGGCCAACCTCACAATTGCTGTCACATTTGAACCCACTGATGCTGCCACTTTGCCAATCCATCTACATGGTGGGAATTATAATCATTGTAATGAAACAAAGTATCTGATTTGTTGAATGTAAAACTGATGATCTGCCCTGTAAACTTTCACTGAATTCACAATAAAAACTTAAAAAAAAATAATCTCCAGATGATTTATTTATATGCAAGTAGTTTAAGGAGCATTAGTTTAGGAAATTGAACATTTAAAATTTCACAGTTATGGGCTGACCTTTGTCCACACCTAGAGGGACAGCATGGTGTGTAAGATAAACACTTCACCACAAGGTCGGTTGAACCACCACAAGGTTGGTGGTTCAGACACATCAGTCACTTATTGGAAACCCTATACAGTGTCACTATGAGTCAGAACCAACTCAATGGCACTTAACAATAACAGCAGGATGCTTAGCAGGGCAGTAGCTAAGTTCTTGGCCACTAACCCAAAGGTCAGCAATTCAAACCCATTAGCCACTCTATGGGAGAAACATGGGACAATATGCTTCCATACAGATTTACAGCCTTTGAAACTCTATTGGTCAATTCTGCTCTGTCCTACATGGTTGCTATGAGTCAGAGTTGGCTCAACGGAATGAGTTTTAGAAGAGACGTTCAAGTCCTAATTTCTCTACCTATGAGTGCAACCTGATTTGCAAACAGGTTAAGATGAGGTCCTGTCCTGGTGTGGCACTGCAGGTTAATGCACTGGACTGCAATGTCAGTGTGAAACATAAGGTTGGGAGTTCAAGCTCACCAGATATTCCTTGCAACAGATTCGACAGCAGTTAACAACAACAAATACTTAGCTAGGGTGAAGACTAGTCTACATGTTAACAAAGCTCTTATCTTCCTATATCTTATGTTCTAGGATAATGTACTGGACAGCAAGGTCAGTTTGAACCATAAGGTCAGCTATTCAGACTAACCAGGTACTCCTCAAAAACCCTATACAGGGACACTATGACTCAGAATGGACTCAACAGCAGTTAACACCAATAACAATGTTAAAGAGGAGTCCTGGTGTGGCACTGTAGGATAAGCAATGGACTACTAACAAAAAGACCAATGGTTCAAACCTATCAGCCTTGAAAACCCTATACAGGGTAGCTATACATTAGAACCAACTAGAAAGCACATAACAATAACAGTGTTGGAGGTTAAAGAAAATAAAGGACGATAAAAATTAAAATATTTTTCCAAATGTTATTATAATTCTTAAATCTAAAATTTACTTAATCTTCATTTTCTAAGGGTTAACTTTTTCTTAGTTATTGTTGTTGTTAAGTGCTGTTGAGTGGATTCCAACCCATAGCAAACCTGTACAGGGTTTCTGAGGAACAGCTGCTAAATTTGAACCGCTGACCTTATCATAGTCCTGTGTTTATACCTACAGCCCCACACCAGGAGTACAAATTTGTTCTAAATGGCAATACATACATATTTTTTTCACATCCAAACTTAAAATTATCACATTCTTTTGAAGAATTTTAGAACAGAGCAATTCTGACGCTGATTGTTGAAGTTAGCTTTAAAGCACACTGCCTCATACATGATACTATTTAAAAGGCATTCAGCTATATTTTCTCAGCTAAAATAAATTTTCCCATAACCCACTACCACTGAGTCAATTCCTACTCATAGTGACCCTATAGGACATAGAATCGCTCCATTGGTTTTCCATAAATCTTTATTGGAAAAGATTACCTCATCTTTGACCCACTGAATGTCTAGGGGGTTTAATTCACAGACCTTGTACCCCTAAGACTTAGTAGACTTAACATATGCTTATTTAAAGAGAAATGATATCATACTTTATTTTTGCAGTTAATATACTGTGTTTGTTAGAACAATTTGAAGTTTACAAAAAAAAAAAAAAAAAATGCAAAGAAATGACAGAAAACTCCCATGTATTCCTAGTCCCCTCTGCATAGTTTGTTCTATCATTAACATCTTGCTTTCTTGTGGTGGTGGTTGCTGATGTTAAAGTACTGTTGAGTCCATTCTGACTCATAGCAAACCTGTATAGGGTTTCAAGGTGCCACTGGTGGGTTTGAACTTCCAGTCCCCTATTGTACTGTCTAGTTGTCTGGGTTTTGAAAAATTTAGGCTGTCACGTGCCCACTATTGTAGTATCACAGAGATTAGTTTCAATGCCCTAAAAACATCCTGTGCTCCACTTGTCCATCTCTTCCCCATCCTTCCACAATCCCAATTCTTTTATTTTTAATTAAAAATTAACTCAAATAGACAGAACAAAGTCAACTATCTGGTTTTCAAGAAACTGGCAAGAAAGAACACTCAATCTTCATCAGAAAACATTGATATTGCATTACAAAGCATCCTAACTTTAAGACTGACTCTGAGAAGAACTTAAGGACATTATTCTGTTAGATGAATATGGGAAACAAGTTGGAAAGGATCCAGTTCATATCCGTATTCTTATTAGAAAAATTACCACATACAATTGACACAAAGACAGCTGAGTATCATAGAGGGCTATTTTGAAGAGGTATTTAAGTTCATTATTCTCATCTCATGATCTTAGACGAAAATGTATGCACTGTGCTAATTGAGGAGTATTTGGAGAAAGACCAAAGACAGCAAAGGAAATGACCCTAGGTTGAAAATTATAAAGCTTATGAGAAGTTGAAAAGAATTTCTAAAGAGGTAGGAAAGGCTAAGGAACTCACCTGGGGTGGGGCGGGGGGGAAGTCTTTATATACCACCATGAATAAAGAAGGGGATGACTATGACCAAAATGGAAAAATAGTTTTTTGTTGTTGTTGATATGTGCCGCGGAGTCGGTTCCAACTCATAGTGACCCTGTACAGGGTTTCCGAGGCTGTTAATCTTTATGAGAGCAGAAAGACTCATCTTTCTCCCACGGAACAGCTGGTAGTTTCAAACTGCTGACCGTATGGTTCACAGCCCGATTCATAACCACTACACTACCAGAACTCCTTAAAAAAGAGTTTTGTTGTTGTTGTTAAGTGCCATTGAGTCGGTTCCGACCCATAGCGACCCTGTATAGGGTTTTCGAGGGTGTAAATCTTTACGGGAGTAGAAAGCCTCATCTTTCTCCCGCGGAGCGGCTGGTAGTTTCGAACCATTGACCTTAAGGTTCGCAGCCCGATTCATAACCACTACGCTACCAGAGCTCCTTAAACATTTTTATACGTCTAAAAAAGAGTTTAGACGTATAAAAATGAATTAGACTTAGACTATTTGGAAGTTCTGTGAAAACTAAACATTGAAGAGTAGGAAAACATAAGAGACAATCTCTAAAACATACATCCTGACAAAAGAGCAGAAGTAAGCTCTTGATGCTTTTGTTTTAAATTTAGTAAAAATGGTTGCTAAGTGCCATTGTGTCAGTTTTGACTTAAAGAGATCCTATACAGGGTTTCTGACACTGTATATCTTAGAGGAAACAGAAATGCAGCTGGTGGGCTCAAATTACCGACTTTGTGGTTTGCAGACCAGACCAGTGCTTATCATGAAGAACCACCACCCTCCCCAGTAATTAATAGCTATTGTGAGATGACAATCATTTTATTGAAAACATTTAGAGTGTGACAGCTGAGGAAGGAAGCCAACCATCTTCCTTTTTACATCAAATGCCTAAAGCCATTCAATTTTCATCCTTCCTTTCATCTACTTTTTTTTTTTTTAAATAACCTAAACTAAGTCAACAAAAATGAACTCAAGAAACCAAGGTGAGACAGAAACAAGAAAGTAACGTGAGCACAGGCTAAGAGGCAGGAATAAGGAAAGTATGTGAAAAGCCAGCTTCACAAAAATGGTTTTGGTGAGGTTAACAGGCAAATAGGGCAAACCACCCATCAGCACTACCACCATTATCACCAAGTGGTAAGCTTCTAAAGTACTTTGCCTATTTTAAATTATTCAGTCAGAGTTACCCAAATAAAATTAATAGCAACATGAATCAGTCTATTAGTGGCACCACCACCCACTACATTTTTTAAGCCAACTCTTCAACCACTGTGGCTACGTGCGTGAGCCATTGGATACTTTCTTATTCTCCTTTCTCACATCCAATCTTTTAGCCAACCATATCAAGCCTCTCCCAAACATATGCCAAATCTGTCCTCTTTTGTCTGTCCCCATGGCTAGTACTCCAACAGGGTCTCTGCCACGTTTCCTGAACTACTATGTGGCCTCCTAATGAATCTTCCCATGGTACATGCTATCCCCATGGTATACACTATATCCATGCAGAGTTCTGGTGTGACACTGTAGTGTAAGCACTCAACCACAAGGCTGGTTTGAACCACATGGATGGCAGTTCAAATGCACCAGCCACTCCTTGGAAACCCTATGAGTTGAAATTGACTTGATGGCACTTAACCACAGCAACACTATTCCCATGGTATGCCTTATTCCCCGGATAAACACTATTCCCATGGTATGCCCCATTCCCCGGATACACACTATTCCCATGGTATGCCCTATTCCCCGGATATACACTATTCCCATGGTATGCCCTATTCCCCGGATATACACTATTCCTATGGTATGCCCTATTCCCAGGATACACACTATTCCCATGGTATGAACTATACTCGGGATATACACTACGTGAGAGCAACGGGTGTGGGTCTACTGACCTTGCAGTTACCAATTCGGTGTTGACTTTACAGCCTACAACAGGGCTCTCTGGTCTTAAATTCTAAATCAGTGTTTTCCAAATTGGATTCTAAGAATGTCATGAGTGATCTGATGTGATAAAAAATAAATAAATAAAAATTGAAACTGCCATGGTCTCAGGATTTATGACGCATGATCCTATAGTAAAGAAATGCAGTGCTAGTTATTGATACATGATGCCTGGAATTTTTGGGACCCAGGGTCCACACGACTCTTTGTCCGTCTTTGTGACCTCTCCATTCATCATAACTTAGCAAATTTTCAATCCAAATATTTAAAATCATATATGTACCTTGTAAGAACTAAATGCTGGTTTGTGTTTACTAACAGAAGCAAAGAGCATCTCCTACACCATCTGTTAAGGAGCTCTGGAAGTGTAGTGGTTACGAGTGGGGCTGCTTACTTCAAGGTCACCAGTTCAAAACTATCAACGGTTCCACAGGAGAAAGATGAGGGTTTCTGCTTCTGTACAGATTTACAACCTATACAGGGTCAGTGCGAGTCGGAACCAACTCCACGGCACACCACCACTACCACAACCCCATCTGTTATAAATAGAACTAGGTCCCCAAAATATTACAGTCCTGACCTCTCTATCAGTGCATGTAACCTTGTTTAGGAAAATAGAGTATTTCTTTGAAGATCTTGCCATTATGTTAGCTAAGCTATACAATCTTATTAACTGGGAAAAGAACATTCTCAATGTGTAGACATCACTAATTTTAAAAGACAGCTTTTTTTCTGCTTCTAGTCTTGACCCAGAATTTCAGTGCTCACAACCAGCATGAAAACAACTCTTCACTTAATGTTGCATTAATTTTTAAAATATGACACTTATAATCAGCCTATTCCTGGCTTCATGGAGTGCCGAGAGCTCATGTTGAACCATGTATTCTGAAGGCACAAATAAAAAAGATTATGCTTTGTACTACAGATGTTCCTTCCTCAACTTTTACTCATAAAATATACACAAAATATTAAATAAGTAGACTGAAGCCCTATGGACTCAATCACTCAGCTTCAACAGCAATCAACACCTGCTGTACCCATCCCACATTGAAATGATTATTTTGAAGCAAATCCCAGAAATCATGAACAAGTGTATACTTTGTAAGAACTAAATGTTCATTAATATTTGCTAATAGAATAAAACAAACTAGCTTCTCCCCCTCCAGATTATTACATATTGAACTGAGTCCAAAAAATGAAATTCTTTCCCAGCTACCTGTGAAAATGATTTGGAAGTGACTAGACAACACCAGTCCTATATGACCAGAGTCTTATAAAGGAGGGGACAGACATAGAAACAAAAGCACATAACATTGAGGGGAGACAGAGACCATGCAAAAATCCTGTTTATAAGCCAAGGACTCCAAGAAATGTCTGGAACTCCTAGAACTTGAGGAGCCCTGGTGTGGCACTGTAGGATAAGCACTGAACTGCAACATCTGCTTGAACAGCAAGGTCCACAGTTCAAACCCACCAGCCGCTCCTCAGAAACATTATACAGGATCTCCACGAGTCGGAACCAACTCAGTGACACTTAACAACAATAACACTATCTGAACCTGAAAGACCAAGAGTTCTCCTATAGACTGTTAGGAGGGACCCGAGCCCTACTGATGCCTTGAATTTGCACGTTGAGCTTCTAGTACTGTGAGAAAATAAATTCTGTTCTTTAAAGCCACTCACTTTGTGTGATTCTATCATAACCACCCTAGGAAACCAAGATGGCGCCATCTACACGCACACAAACACATACACAGAAGCTGTATGTTTACGAAAGCAAAACATTCCAGCTTCCTTTAATTTGATGCTGGTATCTCTTAATTCCCTTTGCAGCAGAACATGGGAAGGTATAATAATGGTTCTCTCTCACATGCTCAATGATTCCTGCTAGGGACTCAGTGTAACACCTTTGTTCAAGATCCTGGGGCCTAATATGGCAGCACATTTTCAACTGTCAGATCAGTTTGATCATACCACCCTGTCAACAAAACCAGGTCAGCAAGCTGGAGCAGAGGAGAAGGGGGGAAAAAAAATCAATAAATCCTTGAATTAACCACGTAGCTGCCAGAGGGAATCATGGGTACACACAATGAATGTATTCCTATGACTATTTGTTTTTCGCTTTTTGCTTCTAGTCATTCTTTCCTTCCATCTGATCTGGTCTCTATCCTATAGGATACCCACTGCAAACACATCACTTCTGTACCTGAGTCCAAATCATTGTTGGCAATGTATAGTGTTTCTTCCACCTAATTCTTTTTTTTTAAAAAAAGATTTGAGACTGAAGATATATATGTCAAATTCAACACAAGGGAAATGAAGGTAAATGTTTCCCCAAGTTTGTAAAATGTTTCTCATACATGACAGTTAACAATAAACAAATTAACCTGTCAATAAAACTGAATTTTATAGCCTATGTACTGACTTGATATACAAATATAAGTTTACTGAATCAGGTTTCCAGATTCCCCTCATCTTGAATATCCTTGGTATCACTGTTGTTGTCAAGTGCTGACAAGCTGGTTCCGACTCATAGCAAGCCTCTGTAGGGTTTCTTAAGAGCAGGTGGAGAGTTCGAACCACCGACAGTGTGGTTAGCAGTCCAGGGCTAAAATATTTGACCTTTGTGCTGCCTTCTCAAAGTAATCAACCCAACAAAATGGCACTGTGTTTAATTTATACATCCATATTCATTTCTATTCTATGTCTGAATAATTCTTTCCTGAGAGAACACACCAAGTGTTACCAAACAATAAGCACTGTAGTGTTACTGTTACATTGTTAACAGCAGTTCTGACTCAGAGCTACCCCATATAAAGCACTGTAGTGTTACTGT
>NW_006408672.1:5501584-5530035 GCF_000296735.1 Chrysochloris asiatica | reverse complement strand
TTACTGTTACATTGTTAACAGTAGTTCTGACTGTTAGTTCTGACTCAGAACTACCCCATATAAAGCACTGTAGTGTTACTGTTACATTGTTAACAGCAGTTCTGACTGTTAGTTCTGACTCAGAGCTACCCCATATAAAGTTTCCAAAGAGCAGCTGATAGGTTTGAACTGCCAAGCTTTCAGTTAGTAGTCTATTGCTTATTATCCTGCAGTGCCACACTAGGACTCAAGCACTATAGTAAAAATCATTTAATCTTAGATTCTACATTCAAAATAGAAGTAACTATAGACATCGATTTTCCCCACTTAAAACAAAACTTAAGTGGGGAAGTGAAGGTACAAAACTTATGGGTTTATCACTAGTAAATTTGCACGAAATGTTTATTTTTTAAAAAGTAAAATTAACATTACAGACTCACCTTTTTTTTCTGACATAAAAATTATATATGTTCTTATACTATGTAAAGACTCTCTTTTTCAAAGTTCCAGTGTGAAATTAAAGACATTTAAATCACACAGAGTGATCAATTTTAGAAGCATATTGATAGTTGTCTTTCTTAGTGGCTTGTGTTAGCAAATCAAAGCCACTAAACAAAGAATAAGAGGTTCAATAAAAAGGAAGGCTAATTCTCCTGCCCATGTCCATAAACTAGTCATGAGAAGAGAGGGGTACTGTGAACCTCTCTAAGCAGCAGGCCTTGAAAAAAACAAAGATCCTGTGGTCTCACATCTTAAACGGAGTTCATGGTTTCCCTGGAAACCTTTCATGTTGAGTCACTGAAGACATCACCAGCAACAGATTCTTATTTTCCCCCCACTTCATGGCAGGGGACAGAGTTGAATTCAGCGGAAGAGGGACTGATTGAGACACAGACTAGAGCATAGACTGATGAGGAAAATAAATCTGTATGTTGTTGCTAGGCGCCATTGAGTTGGTACTGCCTCATAGCGATCCAATACATAACAGAATGAAACAGTACTGCCCAGTCCTGCACCAACCTCACAGTCGTTGCTATATTTGAGCCCATTGCAGCTGCCACTGTGCCAATCAAACTCCTTGGGGGTCTTTCTCCTTTTATCTGACTCTCCATTTTACCAAACATGATATCCTTCTACAGGGATTGGTCCCTCCTCATAATATGTATGAAATATGAGAGATGAAATGTAGCCATCCTGACTTCCAGGAAGCATTCTGGCTGTACTTCTGCTAACACTGATTGGTTTGTTCTTTTGGCAGTCCATGGTACTTTTGACCTGTTTGTTGTTGCTGTTGTTGTTAAGTGCCATCGAGTCAATTCCGACCCAGAGCGACCCTGTATAGGGTTTCCGGGGAGCAACTGATGAGCTCGAACCTTGCAGTTCAAAAGGCTTGCAGTCTGGCACATTAACCCACAGCAGCACACCAGGATTCCCTTGTCCTGTGTTGTTGTTTTTATGTGCTGTGGAGTCTGTTCCAGCCCACAGCGACCCTGTACAGGGTTTCCGAGGCTGTATATCTTTACAGGAGCAGATAGCCTCATAAACTGCTGACCTTGTGGTTCACAACCTGATTCATAACCACTACACTACCAGAGCTCCTTCTAGATGACTTAAAAATTACCTGCAAGGCTGAATTGTATTTTTCATCAACATTTCACTGTTGAGAATAGAAATTTGGTACTGCAGTCTTTTTTCACTCCCCACTCTTGAATCCTAGAATAACTCTCTAAAGAACAAAGTTCTGAACTTGGAAACCCAAGCTGCAGAGACATGTCACATGCACCCAGAACGTGCCCACCCTGGCTCTCCACTGAGGGCTCAAGCCTGGCTGCTTTCCCTTTTGGGAAATGGCCCTCCTCAATTTCAAGATCATTTGGTGTTTCAATGATAGGGTTTCAATTCAAACAGATAACAATACCAAGAACTAAAAATTTCACCATCTAATTAGCGGAGGGGAAAAAAAATCCAGTATGGCCTTTCTTTCCCAATATCATCTGTAGTTTGAAAATGACTTGATGATAGCTTTTTATTAAAAACTCCTTACTTTTCCTGGTACAAGAACAATTGTAGTAAAAGACACTGGGACAAGGCAGCAGACACAGAAGGAGAAAAATACATGCTTTTTTTTTTTTTTTTAAAGGAGCAAAAGAAAAAAGTACAAATAAGAGATCAGAAAAAGAGGGAGGCTCAATAGTTCAATTTTCAACTTAGTTCAATAAAAGAGATACTATCCAATGTTTGGACTCCTGGTGTGGTGCTGCAGGTTAATGCGCTGGACTGCTAGGTGGGTTTAAACTGTAAGGTCAGCAGTTCAAGCTCACCATTTGCTCCTCGGAAACCTTTTACAGGGTTGCTATGAGTTGGAACCAACTCAACAGCATTTAACAACAACAATCCAATGTTTATATCAGTGTGTAGCCTGACATGAATACCTGGATAGTCTAGTAGATGTAGGTAGTGGTGGTTCAACGGGGGAAAGAGCTCTGGTGGCGTAGTGGTTACGAATCAGGCTGCGAGCCGCAAGGTCAGCAATTTGAAACTTCTAGCTGTTCTGCGGGAGAAAGATGAGGCTTTCTGCTCCCGTAAAGATTTGCAACCTCAGAAACCCTGTACAGGGTCGCTATGAGTAGGAACCGACTCGACAGCACATAACATCAACAACATACAGCAAACCCAGGTTCAATTCCCAGCCAATACATTTCATGTACAGGCATCACCCATCTGTCAGTGGAGGACTGTGTGTTGCTATGATGTCGAACAAGTTTCATCAGAGCTTCAGACTAAGACAGAATAGTAAGAAAGGCCTGGTGATCTACTTTCCAATATCAGTTAATGAATAGCCTATTAATTATAATAATCCAATCCACAACTGGTCATAGTGACAGAGCAGGGCTGATCAGCAACTCTGTTCCATTGTAGGTGGAGGTCCCTAAAAGTCAGAGGCAGATGCAACAGCAGGTAACAACAAGAGAAAGTAAGGATAGGACTTAGGAAGGGTGTAGATTGATGGCAAGATTGAAGGGAAACCACAAATCCCAAAATGCATGCAAGTTTAGGTATTTCAGTGTTGTGGTGATGGGGATCCGCTATTCCATGCATTCGTCACTAACTCAACATGGCTCTGACATCCCCATAAAAAAAAAAAGAAAATACAAAAGCACTGATCTAAGAATATGCATGTGTATGTATACTATTTTTTTTAGAAACCACTGTTTAAAAATTGTATACAGCTGTTGTTGTTGTTAAGTGCCGCCAAGTCAATTCCGACCCACAGTGACCTGTATAGGGTTTCCAAGGAGCAGCTGGTGAGCCTGAACCAACCTTGCAGTTCACAAGACTTTGCAATCTGACACATTAGCCCACAGCCACACCAGGACTTCAATAGTTTACTTCTAAATGCATGTAAAATACTTACTATTAAAATGAAACTCAGAAATGTAAATTGCAGATTTCGAAGTGATTCATTTTAGAAGCACAGTTTTCATGGCACTTCCTTTAAATAAATCTTTTAAAATTACCTCCATTAGCCTTTGTAATATCATTAATGCCATAAGTTTATTGATTTTAAATAAAACGTATATCTAGTATGTCAATATTCAACCTGCGCCCTTTTAAATTAAAAACACAACTTTTAAAATGATACACATAGTAGTTACTGCTACTTTTGATAAGACTGTTCAGTAGTGACAGTAATGAAGAAATTGAAATTTAAATACAATTACTACTGCAGGCAACAAAACCATGCCAAAGCCCAGGATTCAGTTCCCACTCTGCTATTCACTGCCTAAATGACTTCTACCCTCTGAATTTTGTCTCACTGACAAAATCAATAAAATATTTTTCTAACACAAAATCTGATTCTGTGATAGGGATGTTAGGATGCTCCTCTGGGCTGATGTAGTTGAACTAACACGGGACCCTTCCTGCTGCCCCGCCAGGGCTCTACCCTCTAGACTGGATTCTCACACAGAAATTCTCTAGACTTTAGCCCCTGCATCCCTCAAGAGTCATGGGCTCTAACTGGTCCTCCCTGCTATGCCCCATACAGATTTCCATGATAAAAACCTATGACATCTTGTGACCATGCTTACTCCTTGTCCCTCCACATTATGCCCCCATATGATTCCCTGTAGATTAAAAAAAATCTTTCCTTTCCCAGGCTAACCAGTAAGACTTCAGCATATGCTAACCTTGAGACCCCACTCCTCCTGACATCCATAAGCTCTCTGCTTGTCATTGCCTTGTCCCCTTCTCCAATCCTCTGTAAGGCTCTATGAAGATCGATGAGTACTAAATTCTATTTGTGATCCAGACTTCCTACATGTGTCTCACTTACCCCTGCCACACCTGACACACCATCCAAGACACCCACGTACTCCTTTGGGTCTAATTTAACACAGTGCAACCCAATGATCATTAGTCAAAACACACACACAGAAGTTATTACATACTCCTTCACATTCTGTGCTTCCCAGATAGCTTTATATAGCCACTGCCATAGAGCTGGATCTGACTCATAGACAGCTTAGAAGACAGACTAGCTCTGCTCCCTAGGGTTTCTGAGACTAAATCTGTAATGGAGCAAACAGCCTCATCTTTCTTCAGCAGAGCAGCTGGTGAGTTTGAACCATGGACCTCTTATTTAACAGTCCAAGGCTTAAACCAGTGTACCACCAGGGCTGTCTTATGTATAAACACAGACATGAGCGGGCTTCAAAAAGTGTGTGGTAAAATGCCATTCATTACCTTTTATTGCCATTTTTCCCATGCACTTTTTGAAGTCCCATCATATATAATATATACATCATATATACTATATAGTATATATGATGTATACATATACATATACGTATGTATGTATACATGTACATATAGATATGCATGTGTATGTACATGTACATATAGATATGCATGTATATACATATAGATACATGCATGTGTGTTTATATATATGATTTACGAGTGTGTATATTTAAGTGTGTATATAGATTTAACCAAAATCGCATTTTAAATAAAAGATGAAAGTAGTCAATTCAAGATGTTAGGAATAATGACTTCATTGTAGACTCAGAGCATCGAGAAATACTATAAATGCTCACAAAGAGCTGGGCATTTAAAGCATTACCACTGAGTTGTGCACTCTCTTATTTTTCAAATGTATTTTAACAGAAGTAGAAATGTAAAATTGTAAGGGGAACATAACAATTTTTTAAAATTCATGAAAATAAAAAATTGCATTGATTTGGGTAATTGTAAATGTTGGAAATTAACAATATAAATTTCCTTTAGATTGCATCCTACTAGGTATAAAGGAAAAACATAAAAGACATCCTAAGATGCCTCTTATTTGTCTACCCAGACATTCATTTCATTGGAAGGAAAGTTTGTAAGAAATTATATTTTGTAGTGATGGTGGTGGTAGTTATGTGCTGTGGACTTGGTTCCGACCCACAGCGAAGCTGTACGGGGTTTCCGAGGATCGGCTGGTGAGCTTGAACTGCTGACCTTGTGGTTTAAACAACTTTGCTGTCCATCCATGAACCCACATAATACAAAAATATGGCTGTTTTTCCTAAAGCATCAAGCATAATTTGAAACGAGTTAGCTCAACATTTTGATAGAAATGTTGTTCCTTCAACATCCACTCACTAAATATTTATTAAGCGGCACTTAACAATAACAACAACATATTTGAACTGGTAGGTCTGCAGTTCAAACTCATCAGCCACTCCCTGGAAGCCCTAGATGGGGTTGCTACGAGTCGGAACCAACTCTGATCATAATGCTATAAAACTAGAAATCAATAACACAAGGAAAATAATTTAAATATATGAAAACTGAATAGCACCTTAGTTTAACGGTATTGGGCAAGAGAGGAAGTTTTAAAATTCTTAGAATCAAATGAGAACAAATTTACAACAATCTTTGGGACACAACCAAAGCAGTGATTAGAAAATTCAGAGCAATAACTGCACACATCAAAAAAGAAGAAAGGTCCAAAATCAATTGCTTGATCCTACAACTGAAGCTATCAGAAAAGGGGCAGCAACAGAATCTACATTACTTACCAGAAAAAAGGAAATAATAAAACAGAGCAGATATAAATGAAAAAAATAAAACAAAACAGAAAACCAGTAGGAAGAATCAACTAGAAGACCAGAAGTTGTTTTTTTAAGAAGATCAATAAACTTGACAAACCACATGGCAAACTGACAAAGGAAAAGAATGAGGAAATCAAATAACTAAAATAAAAAAATGAAATGAATCACGAGAGAACCAACAGATACAAAAGAGTATTATGAAAAACTGTTTCCATTAAATCTGAAAACCTACAATGGACTGACTTGTGGAAACACATCATCTACTTGAAGTAGAACAAAAAGAGGTAGAAAATTTGAATATACCTATAACACAAAACAGCTTAAGTGCCCATCAACTGATTAACTATGGTACATTCATATACTGGAATAGTACGTAACTATAAAGAATAACAAGAAGTCCACAAAACATCTTATAACATGGACGAATGGAGGGCATTATACTCAGTGAACAAGTCAATCACAAAAATGACAGATATTACATAGTCCCACTATCATAAAAAATGGTTATCGTTAAGTGCTTTCAAGTCAGTTCTGACTCACAGCAATCCTGTATAGGGTTTCCAAGCAGTGCCTGGTGAATTTGAACTGCTGACCTTGT
Organism: Chrysochloris asiatica; assembly: GCF_000296735.1. Classification (NCBI taxonomy): domain Eukaryota; kingdom Metazoa; phylum Chordata; class Mammalia; order Afrosoricida; family Chrysochloridae; genus Chrysochloris; species Chrysochloris asiatica. The sequence continues at coordinate 5,523,357 of NW_006408672.1, read as the reverse complement.
GGTTCAAACTGACCTTGTGGTCCAGTGCATTACCCCACAGTGCCACACCAGGACTATAAGTAGGGATACACATAGAAACATTCTTTGATTATTACCACATCAAAAATGTGGCAAAACCCATGTGAAACTTTTCACTACAGATTAGTAAGTAAGCACAAGTGAACCCATGCTTACCTTGCTTATTGAGTAGTCTACCTCTGGTTGAAGAACTTAGGAACATAATATCCTGGAATAATTTACTCAATTGAGGCATACCATAATTCATAAAATTAACGTTCTACACCCTATTTTAGTGAGTAGCATCAGGGGTCTTAAAAGCTTCATAGTAGCCTTCTAAAACACAACTATTGGTCTCTCCTTAATGAGAATATAGGAAACCAAAGACTCAAGGAAGAATCTATTCTCAGGACTAATAGCCCACAGGAGCCATGGCCTCTTCTAGCCAGAGATCAGAAGAACCAGATGGTGCCCGCTTACCACTACCAAATGTTGATATGGGACATAAATGGAAGGTGCCAGTTAGAATGGGAGAAGAATGTAGAATAAATCTAAAATTCATCAAAAAGGCCAGACTTACTAGACTGATAAATGACTGATGGAACCCCTTAGACTATCTCTCTAAAACAGCCTTTTAACTTAAGACTGAAACGATTCACAGAGGTTACCTTTCAGCCAGATAATAGATTGGATTATAAAGCATACACAATCACCCATAAGCAATGTGTCCCTTAAACAATTAACGATATGAGGCCATAGTCAACATTTACCCAAAGTCAAAGATGAGAAGACAAGGAGAGGAAGGGACTCTAGATCAATGGAAATAGAACCCAATGGGAATAATGAGAATACTGGCACGTTGTAAAAATTGTAACCAATGTCATGGAACAATTTATATAAAAATTCTTAAATGAGAATTCACTGTATAAATTTTCACCTAAAAACAATATTGAAAAAAAATGTATTTATAAATACTGAATGCTGATTTTTTGTACTATGCAACATTGCCTATGCAAACTTTGATTTCTGATATCTGATTTTAGCCTCATAAGAGTAAGAATCAGTATCAATACTATCACTGCCCAGTATTATTTTGTGAATGACCCTGTTATTCCATTTAAGTTCCCAGAAATGAAAGCTCATAGATAAACAGAAGATAAGAGAAGACACTTGGGTTCAAATTACATCTCATTGACTTAGCTGAACATCTGTTTCCTTGTGTCTAGAAAGAAGCAATCACCAGAAGGAAAGGGAACAGGCAGAAGATACCTCATAGCTGAACATGAGATGAAACTACCTATACATTTAGATGAATCAAGGAAATAAACCGAGTTCATGTATTTAGGAATACTACAACAATTTGACATAGGATCTTTCTCAAGGCTGAGAATATTTGAATATGAGGTCATGAAGTCCTTAACCTATGTTGTTGTTAAGTGCCATCAAATCTATTCCAACTCACAGCATCGGTGTATATACAGGGTTTCCAAGGAGTGACTGGTGGGTACAAACCATGAACCTAGCATTTAATAGTCCAGTGATTATCTTACAGTGCCACTCCAAGACTCCTTAACCTACAGCTTTATCTACTCCCTTTCTGTAGCCTATGGTGCCGGGAATATTTTCTAAGTGCTTGCTAAATTAAAACCGAAGGAAGAAAATGAGTCATCATCATTAAAGAAGATACATTATGCAAAAAAAGAGCTAACACAGTAGACTTCACTGCTCTCCTTCTAAAAGATTGCCTGCAAAGTTGCCCTTGGCCGATGTCTGGAAACTGGAATTTTGGAAGGGTTTCCACAATTCCCAAACTCATAAGATGATTCAATGTGCGTAAACTGTGCATACGGAGAACTGGTGTGGCACTGCGGGTTCATGCACTGGACTGCAGAGTAGGTATGAACCACAAGGTCAGTGGTTCAAGCTTACCAGCCGCTCCTCTGAAACCCTATACAGGGTCGCAATGAGTAGGAACTGACTCAATGGCATTTAACAACAAACGGTGCAAAAAGTACAGTTGATGCTGAACACCTGCTTTCCTTCTTGAACGTATTCCCTCTGGAATTTGAGTTCATGCTAGGCAGAAGGTTCTGATGCGAGACAAGTTCCCAATTAAACCCTGAACACTGAGCTCCCTTGGTAGATGATTTTTTGTACACATTATCACAACTTGTTGCTGAAGAGATTACGCATGCTCTGTGTTACTTCCCTAAGAAAAGATTCTAGAAGCTTATGCATGGTTTCCCCCAGACTTCACTCATGCACCTTTTCCATTACAAATTTTGCTCCGTTATCTTTTCTCTGCAATAACTCATGGGCAGGAGTCCTCCTATTGAATCACTAAACTTGGGTGACCCTGGGGACCTCTAACACACACACCAAATAAAATGTTGTGAGATTAAACTATGAAGAAATAGCTTATAACTGACTGGACTAGCTAAAAGGGGCACTAGAATTTGCCCAGGGAAATAGGCTTCTTTCTAGTTAACCCTTTGTGGAGTATGGGGCCTTAGATGAAATCCTGAGCCCCACACAGAATCTTCTGAGGTAAGACATTCTCACTTGAAAGGACAAGCAAACCAGTCCGTAGCAACTAAAGGAATAGAAGATATTTCTTGAAAGAAAGACCAACAAGGACCAAAAAAATAAATAAATAAAGCATACTGTTTGGCTGTTATAAGATCAAGCAAACTGTTTACCTTGGAGCCATCAAGGCAAGGAAAGTCAGCCCATCAGGGTAAACACCCTTCTAAGACTGAAACTCAAAGTTAATACAGGAACAGGCTTGTAAACTCACTGGTGACCACCTTAGTCTACTTGTGAGTGGAAGTGGAGGAAATGCAGCATTGAAGTCATTGGCTGAGTTTGGCCCTGCTCAATAGATACCCACTGACCTTGAGATGAGAGAAAGAAGGATGGGCAGGTCTGAAGCTCAAGGAGATGTGTGAACTCCCGAACCCATGGACACTGAGCTAGCCATTGGGGGCTAGAATTTAGAGTAAAGTGGCCAGCTGGTCTGAAGTGGGGGAAGGCATGTGAGAACTCTCAAACTTACAGATTTGTTGTTGTTGTTGTTAAGTGCTGTCGAGTCAGTTCTGACTCATAGCAACCCTGTATAGGGTTTCTAAGGTACAGCTGGTGAACTCGAACTGCCGACTTTGCAGTTCAAACGGACTTTGCAATCCAGTGCATTAACCCACAGCACCACACCAGGATTCACAAACTTACAGATAATATTCATTTATGATAGGCTGGATGGCTTGCTGACCAGAACTCTACCAAATGAAGATAAAGAAGTTTGATATAGGGAGTAAGCGTAAATTGCTACAATTTGATGAATGGGACGTTTGCTTATGGTTGAAGTAGCTCAAAGTTCATACATTTACTAGTATGTAAATGTAGAATATGAGAAACTAAAATGGGGGAGTAGTTAATCTTTCATTTAAGACCAGAGGACCTTAGGACCGTCAAATGGGAAGAGCATGAGTGGAGCACGGGATCCTAACCAGAAAAGCAGCGACAACAGAGATGGTGGAAGAGGTAACAGTATAGAGAGATAGAGCAACTGAGAACTCCAGGCCCAGGGACTAAGAAAGGCAGTGTGCCTGCAGGCAGGAGGCTGGCTTGTAAAATATGCCCTTTGGACATATTTAAAAAAAAAAACCCACCAGCAGCTCCTTCCAAACCCTATATAGGGTCAGTATGAATCAGAACCCACTTGCCGGCACTTATCAACAACAATAACAAAATGTACATTAAAAATAAAAAAATAAAAAAAAAGAAGAGAGGTAAATACTGTTAATTAATGGTACATGGAGGGGATTATAATCATTGCAATGAAACAAAATATGATTAGTTGAATGTAAAACTGATGATCTGCCCTGTGATCTTTCACTCAATTCACAATAAAAGCTTAAAAAAAACAACAACTATGAAGAAAAAAAATTCTCTGAAGTGGACTTGGCCTGGAGCAAGCATACAGTCAATTTGGTGTCTTGCTGTTTTATAATGAGATAGGACAAGTGCAGTAATCTCCTAACTCTTATGATGGCATTGAAACAACAGAAGCAGCTGCCCCATTCTGTGCCCTTATACTTCATACTCTCCTGGTGACACTTGGAGTAGGAAATCAAAGGTCAGTTTACTGGGACCTGATGACCCAATACCTTCATAGAGTGCTTTACTTACGCACACAAACATACATCCCCTCCCTACCCAGCCTCTGAGATCTGAGATCTGCCAGTCTACATGTGTTATCATAGTTTTCTTTTGTGTGATTTTTGTTACTGTTTAATCAACATATCTGTCTGTATATGTAAGGTCCCTAGATGATACTAATGCTTTGCACTTATGGCTAACCTAAAGGTTGGTAGTTCAAACCTACCCAGCAATGCTATGAAAGGAAGTCCTGCTGATCTACTTCTGCAAAGTTTACAGATAAAATAATCCTATGAAGAATCTCCACTCTGCAACACAAGGATGGGGTCACTGTGACTTGGAATAAATAGACTCAACAGCAAAGGCTTTAGTTTCTTTCTTTCTTTTCCATTTGGTTTCTGTATCTCTGTCCATCTGTATCAATGGTTTAAAAGCTAAAACAGATTTTTTCCCTGCATGGGGCTGTAATCTAGAATGTATTGTTTGCAATTTGAGAATGAGAATCTGTCATCTTCCTAAAGCTAATGCTTAGTAGACTCTCTGTTTACTACAGATCTTTGAGGACCTCATTAGTGGGTTATTTTTAGAACTGGAGACTTGAGCTACACATCTACCATGACCTTCCTTCTCGCATTACACCCAGGGCTTCCTTGAAATCTATAAACAACTAGCTCTTAATTACTTTCAGGTGGCACTGGAATACCATGCAAAAACTAATTTAGAGAACAATACACTTAATGGCAAAATTATAATCAAATCAGTGGTTTTAAAAAGACAGAGGCCTAAACCACTCCTAAAACTTATAGTATGGGACGTATTTCTCAGTGAACTAACTCCCCAAAATTAGAGCACGTTGAAAAAAAGTTGTCTCTTCACCTTTGTAATTCCTTTCCTAAGTATAAGGAATGCTGGTGGCATTACAGGATAAGCACTGTACTTCTAACCACAAGGTTGGCAGTTCAAAGCTACCAGAAGCTCTTCAGGAGAAAGATGAGCCTTTTTCTGATCCCAGAAAGATTTATAGCCTTGGATACCCTATACAGGCAGGGTTGCTGTGAGTCGGAGTTGAATTGATGGCAGTGCATTTTGAGTTTTGATCCTTAGTATAATTTCCTGTGGTTCAGTTGAAGATCTTACTTGCTAAAATTCAATACAAATGCACACACAGATAAATAAATAAATATAAAACCTGAAACTATGGCCCTCAACCATCCTTCAGGTCTGGAAAGGAATTCAGCCTTGTAATCCAATTTCCACTTAAACAATAGATAGGTTTATGGTGGGGAAGAGGGGCTATATGATGAGGCTTTCTGCTCCCATAGAAATTTACAGCCTCAGAAACTCTTTACAGGGTCTCTATGAGATGGAACCCACTCGGTGGCACACAACCACCACTACCAACAACAACACTATTTTCACCATAGAATGGTCAATCATTCAAAATCAAAATGGCGGCATTATACTAGGGACAAAGTTGAGAAGGGCTAGGAAGGTGGATGGACTGCAAATAGCCACAGGGAGAAAGCTGGGTAACTATTGTTGCCTGGTTGTTACTGTTGTTGTTAAGTGCTTTTGAGTCAGTTCCAACCCATAGTGATCCTATACAGTTCTGAGGAACAGCTGGTGAACTTGAACAGTGGACCATGCGGTTCAGACCGACTTTGCAGACCAGCACATTAACCCACAGAGCCACACCAGGAAGGGATGGTAAATATGGAGATGAAACAAAATGTATGATTCGTTGAATGTAAAGCTGACGATTTTTTCTGAAAACCATTACTCAATGTACAATAAAAAGTATCTTACAAAATGTTCTTGCAGTTTCTGTTCGGTCATACAAGATTTCTTTTTAATGAACGGTAAAGAAATGCTTCTTTAATTTTGTGCATCCTGGTAATTTTTACATCAGAGAGGAGGCTTCCATGATTCTACTTTGTTCTTTAAATCATTTGAATGCTGATCGTATTCCCTTTATTTATAAAAGTTTTGCTTGGCAACATGGCAATCTAAGCAGTTATGTAGCAGATTGTGTCGAAATGCTCAGTGATGAGCAGTAAAACTTAAATAGAAACAATTCAATAAAAAAAGGGAGATGAATTTACACAGACATGTGATGTGGTTAGAGCACACATACAAATACAAACACACTTCACCATGGCATAATCATCTTTCCAGGAACAACCTAGGCTACCCTCCTAATCCAAAAGAAGACAGTTTGTATATAACTTCTTAGATTAAATGCTTTTGAAATAATTTTCTTAAAAAATGTTTTATTGTTAATTATGTGATAGTTTACATGGGAGATTATTAGCTTTACATTAATCCTGTCCTATATCATTTCATTGCCATGGTTACAACCCCTCCATGCATCACCAACCAACCAAAGGGTATACTCTGAAAGCCCTGCTGGATGAATCTGGTTGGTGGTCTTTGCTGTCCTTGTTGCTACGTGCCATTGAGTCAATTCCAGCTCACAGAGACCCTGTATAGGATTTCCAAGTGGTGACTCGCAGGTTTGAACTTCCAACCTTGTGGTTCAACCGACTTTGTGGTTCAAACTGACTTTTTGGTCTCTACAGCCACTACGTAGTGGTTATGAATCAGGATGCTAATCTCACGGTCAGCAGTTTGAAACTTCCAGCTGTTCTGCAGGAGAAAGATGAGGCTTTCTGCTCCCATAAAGATGTACAGCCTCGGAAACCCTGTACAGGGTTGCTATGAATCGGAACCGACTTCACGGCACATAACAGCAACAGCCACTAAAGTCCCTAGAGTACAGTTCTACTCTGGAATACATGAGGGTAGAAATCGACTCAAAATGTTATTTTAACTTACAATTTAATCGGTTTCGCTATCCTAAAACAAAAACAAAGATTTTCATAAAGAACCAAGTCTTGGATGTCTTAAATTACCACCTCTTGGATGAAACCTATTTAATTAAAAAAAAAAAAAAAAAAAAAAAAGAGCAAAGTCTTTACTACAACCTTTCACATGGAACATATTCCACAATGACCTCGGTCCCCAAGATTAGAACACAATGAAAAACCTGGTGTGGCACTATAAGATAAGCACTGGATCAATTTGAACCAAAAAGTCAGAAGTTCAAATTCACCAGCCGCTCCTTGGAAACCCTATACAGCGTCACTATGAGTCAGAACTGACTCAACGGCACTTGACAACAACAACAACCTCATCTTTCTAATTGCCCTCTGTTGTATGCTTCCTGTTCTGGCCTGTCCCATAGGTGTTAGCTCCTCTAGTATTCTGTCTACAACCTGCGGCACTCATCTATTCATTGTATTCCAGTGCTGACTGCGATCCCTGGGCTCCCTTAGGCTCCTTGTTGTTGTTAAATAGTATTCAGCTGGCTCCAAATCATAGCAGCCCTGTATAGGGTTTACAAGAAATGTCTACTGGGTTTAGACTGCCAACCTTAAGGTTAGCCGTCCTGTACTTATCCTACAGTGCCACACCAGGATTCCTTTGGGCTCTTTCGAAGCCTGGCAGGGTACTACAGACAGTTCTGCTTCTTAAAACTCAGGTCCTGTGTTACCTTGGATGACCATACTCTACTGCGGCAGACAAGAATGACAACAGATAAGTCATGCAGTGAGCCAGTGGTGTGTCCTGTAACATTTGATGTGGGTAGAAAATTGTTTACTTTTACCGATAATACTGGGAAAGACAATCATTGCTTTGCTTGAAAACACTGATTCTAACAGAGAAAAGTCTCCTTGAGGCCTCACTAATAGAGGTATTCAGATGGGAAATATTGTCACAGAAAATCAAGCCTGTGCTAAAGAGGGAGGCAGAATCTCTCAGAATAGTAAAATGTTTACTTTTTCCATTTTCTAAATCCGGTTACCCTTGGGCTGTGTCTTTGATGTTAATGTATTAAAACCCCAGTGAGAGTTACAGAATTTTATCAGAAGAAACAGAAACCGAAAGCTGAGTTCTCTTAAGGCCAGCCTCCCTAATAAGGAAAAAATTCACAACAGGCTTTTGGAGTGAAAGCCAAATAAAAAATGTGAGTTTGACCTTTTTCAGGATGGTAGTTTACGCATCTCAACATCAGTAATACATCCCAAAGCACATTGCTATCTAAACAACTCCTATGAAGAAAGCCTTGGCTCTCTACTTCTGAAAATTAGTTCATGAAAATCCTATAGATCATAACATACTACTATTCCATACAGTGCTGGAAGATGAGCCCCTACATTGGAAGGCACTCCAAATACACAGTGGTCACAACAATGCTAAGTATATCACGATCATGAAGACGGATTGGGACCAGACAACATTTTATTCTGTTTTACTGAGGTCACCATTTGTGGACAATGACTTGAAAGCTACTAACAGCAACAGGATCTACATGGCTATATTTTTGCCAGATTACATGAATAGCCTGGTATTTAAAAAAGATTTTATGTTTTCTTAGGGAAAGAGAAGTGATGTGATGTTCAAACAAAGCATGTAGGCATCATTGTTTTTCCTGGTTCAGAGGAATTAGGCAAATGGGTAATTGTTGTGGTTGTTATGTGCCATGGAGTCGGTTCCGACTCACAGCAACACTTCACAGGGTTTCCGAGATTGTAAATCTTCATGGGAGCAGAAACTCTCATCTTTCTCCCACAGAACAGTTGGTAGTTTTGAACCTCAGGGTTAGCAGCCAGATTCGTAACCACTTTGCTACCAGAGATCCTTAAATGGGTGATAGGATAGACCATATTAGTTAAGACAATAGACAGCATTGTGTGTGTCTGTCCTGTAGGTATTTTCTGTCTGCATTTTTACTAGCTGCCTACTACCTGTCCTGCCCAGTGGACAGGGAAAGCCATACCTGTGGTGCCCTGCGATCCAAGTGAAACATCTGGTGAATCTTCCAGTGAAATCATCCAGGCAAATGTCAATGGACATGGCACTGTCTCAAGGAATTATGAGAATCTTCCAATAAACATACTCCTTAGAAGAGAGGATGGTGAGACTGACTCACTCACTTTGGACACATTTTCAGGAAATGCCAGTTGCTAGAAAACAACATCGTGTGTAACAAAGTAGAGGGTCAACAAAAATGTGAAAACCCTTCATGGATGGAGGAACACAATGGCTTTAACAATGGACTCAAGTCTACCAACATTCATGCAACTGGCACTGGACTATGGACCAGACAATGTTTGCATTCTGTTATATACATGTCAGGTCACGGTGATTTGGAGCTGATTTGATGGCATTTAACAACAGCAACACATTTTTTGGTTGCCATTTTCTCTTTAAGTGCCATTGAGTCGGTTCTGACACATAGCAACCCAATGTAGGGTTTCCAAGGAGCAGCTGGTAGGTATGAACTGCCGACCTGTGGTTATCAGCCTAATGCTTATCCCACAGCGCCACAAAATAAAGGCACTCAGTGATGTCCTTGGTATCAGTGACCTGTTGTCCTCATGCTAAAAGGCACCTTCCTGATAACTGAGCCCACATTCAGCCTGACTTAAATCTCCTCTGGGAAGGAATCAGTGCCTGGCCCAATGCACAGTGATCAAATGAAAGCAAAGGTCTGGTTGGTTAATGAAACTATTCAGCTCGCATTAACACTTTTCACCCCTCAGAGAATGAAACCTAATCATTTATTTTATCAACCAAAATAAAAAGGCAAAAAATTAGTAAGACCTATCAATAGATACTTTTGTTTCTTTTTGAAGGAATACACCTAACTTGTTTATTTTATTATTTAAAATTACAAAAGAAACTCTAGGAGACAAATAAACCAGTTCCAGTTGCTTCAAACTAATATCAATTCATGGCAAACCCATGTGTTAAACAGTAGAACCTTGCTTCATATAATTTTGTTTTGTTTTGTTTGAATATAATCTTTCCAAAATCAAATCATTAGGTCTTTCTTCTAAGGAGCCCCTGGATAAATCTGACCTCTAATGTTTGGTTAGCAGTCAAATATCTTAAGAGTTTACATCACCCAGGGACTCCAAAATGGAAATACTATCACCTTAACCAGAGTCCTGGTGTGGTGTTGTAGGATAAGCACAGAACCACAAGGTCAGTTTGAACCACAAGGTTGGCAGCTCAAACTCAGCAGCTGCTCCTTGGAAACTCTATTCTGAGTCGCTATGATTCGGAACTGACTGAACAGCACTTAAAAACAACATCACCTTAACCAAGATTTTCAAACAGCTCTGGACTTGAGCATTTGCATAAGCCCAATTCTCACCTATTAAAATTAGACCTTTGCTTCTCTGTCCTCTCCCAAAGATGCTTTGATCTTGGAGGGAGGAGTGGGAGTGCCCAAGCAGAGGCCACAGCAGACAGACACACCCTGCACAGGCAGCTTCTGCAAGAAGATCCTAGAAGGGGTGCAGAGGGTTGTAACTTGTTTAACATCCATCAGGACCTTCTCTTGACTTCCACTGGCTTCCAGGCTTTCTTAAGTCAGCCGCTGGCACCTCTCCATCTTTTCCCTGCTCCCTCACTTATTACATTAGGATACTTACACAGGCTTAGTTTCATGGCTGATTTAGTTCATTGCTTTTCTTCATGGAGAGAATCAGCAACTAAAGTAAGTGGTGTGAGCAGAGAAGAGATGCTTCCTGGGTCACATTCCCCAACCAGATTCCCTGCAGGCCAGATGACTCAGTATCCCAGGAAGAACAAGGTGAGGTAATACAAATTAATCTATCTAAACTAGTTCAACAAGAAGTTACAGGGATTATCAGTTTGTTTATCCTGTAGAAATCATCTGTGCATCTAACACTCTGGGCATCATTCATAGAGCTCAGAGCTAACTCAGAACAAAGGGACATCCCAAGGACCTTTGTGCTTTGTGACAGTCTTCATTGCAGTCAAGAGTCCTCAGTGCTTCCCTCTAACAACCCAGCCCATGGGGCATAAAGAGAGGCCCAGACAATGGGAAGTTGTTCCTGGGTGACAGTGGGAAGTTATACCTAACAGTTAGGCACATAGCTACCTATACAAAGGTTGGTGGTTCAAACCCATCCCGCAGCAACATGAAAGTAAAGCCAGGCAATCTGCTTTAGAAAAATCAACTGTTGGAAACCCAATGGAGCAGTTCTACTCTGCACATAGGGAGTCACCGGGAGTCAGAATCAACTTGAGGACAACTGACTGCCTCAGTGGAGAGCAATCACAGATACCCAAGAGAAACAGGATCTGTTGCCACCCAAATCATCTGGTTTAGTTACGAAGATACACTCCTTGGATCTTTTCAGCTCCAAGGAGCCCTGGTGGCTAGGTCAGCGGTTCAAATTCACTAGTCATTCCATGGGAGAAGGATTAGACTGCATGCTCCCATATAGATGTATGGTCTCAGAAACCCTTTACAGATAGGGGCGCTGTGATTGAATGATGGTAATTGAATGTATGGCAGTGAGTTGTGTTTGGTTGTTACCTCCAGTGGCTTCACGCCCTGCCTTCCTGAGAAAGTTTGGCAGCCCCAGGGACAAGAAGTCACCTTACAAGGAACAACTTCCAGAATTTCCTCTTACAGACCATAACACTGCTTGAGAGTCCTCTTTTCATCTACAAGGTCGTTTTTAATTATAGATCTATTTGACTCAGGTTGGAATAGCTGAGTACAAAAAACTACCATGCCTTTATTTTATTTTTTTCTTTGCTACATAAGGCATCTTTGGAATAGCTTGTGTTTTGGTTAAATGGTGTACTTCCTAACTAACAGGCAAACGGAAACTTAAAATTGATATGTCCCTTAATATATAAAAAGTCTGCACAATATTGGTTTTCTAAATACTTTGGTAAAGAAAGAGAAGCCAAATGCTTATGCATACTTCATGTTGTTGCTTTAAAATATTTACGAAAGGATGAAGCAAAATGCAGGATCGAGAAGAGCACATGGGAGTTGTCGGTTTCGATCAGAAAAATGTAAACATTACAGTCTGTATGCAAGCATCCTCTGTCTCAGCAGACATAGAAATGCTTTCATTTTATCTAACTAAGGTTCATAGGGAAAGAGGAAAACACCATCTATTCACATAGATTGCAAAGGTGAAACCTGCATTTGAGCATATCACTAATTAATGAAATGCTGCTGTGGCACGGCAGATTAAGCACTGGACTGCTAACCACCACTTTGGCAGTTCAAACCCATCAACCACTCCTTGGAAACCCCATAGAGGGCCGCTGTGAGTCCAAACTGATTAGATGGAACCTAACGACAATAGGAAGCATAAGAACACATGTATTTAGCATACATATACGTAACAGATTCAAAGGAGCTTCAAAAGGTTATGGAAAAATAGAATGAAAAGACAATGGAATTTTTCCATGAACTTTTTGAAGCGCCTCATATATGTATAGTACACGTATGTTGCTGCTGTTGTTAAATGCTGGTGAGTCAGTTCTGACTTATAGTGAACCTGTGTAGGATTTCTGAGGAGCACCTGGTGGGTTTGAACCACCAACCTTTGCGTCAGCAGATTGGTGTGTATCCTATAGTGTCATACCAGAACTCCATGATACGTATGTAGTATATGTCATATATGTATATACGACATAGGTGGCATGTGTTACCTAGGTGTGTATTTATTTCTATTTATGTGTCATTTCTATGTTTCACCCAGATTTCCAGTTCTTTTCTCTTTTCAGCACATTCCCCACTGAAGTAAGACACAACCCCATGACTTGCTTTGGCCAGTAAAACAGGAAAAGAAATGGCACGGATCACTTCCATATGGAAGCATGAAGACCAGTTTGTAACACTTCCATGTTCTCTTCCCCTTTCAGGGCAGAATCTCAGGTTCTCAATAGCAGGATTACAAAATGATGCAACTCTTGCCAGGTTTGATTCCTAAGTGTGAGATAACCAGTCTTCCCCTTCTTGAATCCACAACCCTCACCCTGTAAATTTGAATGCCATTCCACTCTAACTTTGAGCTCAGTCAGATGAGTTGTAACAGGTTTCCCTTTGTTCATAGCTGCTTCTACCTGGACAGACATCTGAGGCTAATGAGAAGGTGTTACTAAGGTTCAGAAGACATGCTATAATCCACCATGGCCCCTTTGGGAGAGCAGTAAGAGCCCTGAGCCCTGAGCTCTGATTGGTGAATATGTCCTGAGAGAGAACAGGTCCCTCTTTGGGACATGGAAGCTCCATAGTGGGATTCCTCCCAGATCTAACTCTGTATGTCACTTTCCTTGTGTCCTTTTCAATTGTAATAAATCTGTAGACACACACATGCTGTATTCTCCATGAATTCTGTGATTATTACAGTGAATTAACAACCCCACAGGGCAATGAGAGCCAGCAGGGGTTAGCTTCTGCCTGTTTGGCAGTCTGAATGAAGGTGTCCTTCTAACTTGTAAGCTCTGATCTAGCTCCAGTTGACTAAGGCCAGAGAAAGGTTGCATAAGCAGTGGATCTGAAATAGAGTCTCCTTCTAATGCGTGAGCTCTAACCCAGCTCCGGGTGACTAGGGTTGGTAACAGTGCCACTTCAGCAGCTGGAGAAGAACCCACATTTTGGGAACTGGACTCATGCTGCTCCTTAACATGCAGTTAGCAATGAAGGTGAGATATAGCCACTTTGCCCACTGCTTACACAGTGTCCTCAATCCCTCTAGCCGTCGTCAAGAAAGCCAAAATAACCTCTGAGGAGATGGGATTAAATCATTAAACAATCAAGACCAGCAAATAAAAAGTGTATAACTGAATATTTATTCTGATCACTGGAGTCCTGGTGTGGCATTGTAGGATAAACACTGGACTTCTAACCACAGGTTTGGCAGTTCAAACCCCTACCAGCTACCCCTCAGAAATCCTATAAGGATCTCTACAAGTGAGAACTGACTCAAAGGCACTTAACAACAACTTTGATTATTAAGAAACCCTGTAGGCATTGAAGGATAAGCACTGGACAGTTAACTGCAAGATCAGCAGTTCAAACCCACCAGCAGCTTCATCGGAGAATAATAAGGCTTTCTGCTCCCATAAAGATTTACAGCCTCAGAAACCTTGCACAGTGTCGCTACGAGTCAGAATCCACTTGATGGCAATGGTTTTATTCTGATTATTGCCATCATATTTCAGTTCTTAAGCTTGGTACTTTTTAGCACCCAACTTAATAAATTAGGATGGTTGATCAACATGACAGCAAGGAACTGATTGCTCAGTGAAGTGTGAAGGATCTTGAATTCATTGCAAAGATAATATTAATAAAAAGTTAAATACTGTTGCTTTCTATTATCTCCTAAAATGTGTATCTCTAACAGCAAAAAACTCTGGTTGCATTCTGTAATTTTTAATGGCTTCTAATCCTCCTACACTGTCTAGGTTATTAACAACAACAACAAAAAAGTGTGTTACTATGAGGGTTTAGTTCCAACTTGTTACCTTGAAGAAGACAAACTTGTAGTAGTATTCAAAAATTAAATTAAAATACATTTTCTAAAAATGTGTTTGCCAGTGTGTACACATGCATAAAGACATGTAAAGAAAGGCAGGCATTTATAGTCCACGTTAGTCATACATGTTAGACCATACACAGCGCATCCCACCACTCTTTCCCAAAAGCAGTCAACCCATTTTCAGAGATGCCAACAGATATTATCCAGTGATGTATACAATAGGAAAATTGGGCATTGTGCTTTGGCCTTTCCAGATAAATAACACAGAGCAAGAAATCAGCTCAACTTAAATATCTTTAGAAATGAAGGGTTTCGCTTTCCTAGAGGCTAAATTTACATTGTGCCATGTCTAGGCACCAAAACTAACCGAAGACAATACTTATGTATAGATAAATATAGTTCAGTGCTGAATGTATACTCTTAACAGTACCTTTAAGAAAGAGGTTAGAGATATACAACATACACTTTAGATATACAATGGGATCAAAAGAGAATGAAGTCACAGTTTCTATTTTCCAGATTTTTGTTTCAGAATGAGGATGTCACTGAGGTCTGTTAATGATGCAAAGATACCACTTCCTATTTCCAACATCCAACTTGTCTCAGTTTTCTCACAAAAGCAACATTAACTGTTACGCTCATAGTGCACATAAGTAATTTCCAACCATTGGTCAATGCACCCATAACTTGCTGGAACCATTGAAAGCCAACATAGAACACCTCTGAATGTAATAAAGACCATCATTTTTAAGTATACCAATTTCTACTTATAACAAGCTCATAAGCGGAAGCCCAGATGTGGGATGTGAAATAACCTTGCAAAAGGTGAGCCTGGAGCACCTGGAACCCCAGTGCCAGGCAGCTTACCTGAGACAAGTGAAACAGTGTCTTTCTCCCATGAGACAACAGTGATATACGCCTCCACTGAGGAAGGGATAATGCACTTGAAGACTGCAACATTGCCTCTCATGGTTTTCTGGTCCTCCACGCGGACTGTATAGGGCTCCCGTAAAACTGGAAGGGAAGAAGAGACGCCTCCATGAGACACATACTCAGAGGAGCTCGTTAAGTAAGTATCTCATTCTGATACAGACATTTAAGCATAAATACCTGAAGAGCATGAAGCAGATGTCTTGGGAAAAATTAAAAATGAAATTTGATGTATTCGTCACTGTTATGGATTGAATGAATGTGCTCCCCACAACCAGATACGTGTTGGAACCCGTTCCTAGTCAATATCTGGCCAGGAGACCTGGTGGTGGAATGATTAAGTACTTGCTTGATAAACTAAAGGTTAGTGGCACAAACCCACCAGACATTCAGAGGAAGAAAGAGGTGTCAATTTGCTTCTATAAAGAGTTGTTGTTGTTAAGTGCCATGGAGTTGGTTCTGATTCATAGCGACCCTGTACGGGGTTTCTGAGGCTGTAAATCTTTATGGGAGCAGAAGCCTCATCTTTGTCCCGCAGAGCAGCTGGTAGTTTCGAACTGATGACCTTGCGGTTCGCAGCCCGATTTGAAACCACTATGCTACCAGAGCTCCTTTATACTCTTTTTTTATAGAGTAGCTATGAGTCGGAACTGACTCAATGGTAACAGGCTTTTGTTTTTTTGTTTTTAATAGTGGTGGATAGATCCCTTTTGAGAATAGGATTTTCATTGTTACATTAATGAGTCTGTAGTGGTAGCATGTGCCCTAAACCTAATCACTTTGAGACATAATAAGAGCAGATGAGACAGTCAAGCAAAAAATGGGGGGGTAAGATAGGTAACATATGGAGATGGTCAAGGAACTGAGGAACCCAGTGGTTACAGAAGTCAAGGCAAGATCATTCTGCAGAGCCGGCAGAGAGAGAGCTTTCGCCTAGAACCAGTGCCCTGAACTTGAGCCTCTGGTTTCCTAATCTGTAGGAAAATCATATTCTGTTCTTTAACACCACCCATTTCTAGTATTTCTGTGACAGTAGCACAAAGAAACTAAGATGATTACCAACCTTAAAAAAATTTGCACTCCATTAACAATTAGCTACTAAAAGGAGTCCTGGTGTGATGCTGCAGGGTAAGCACTTGTGGGAATGAGTGTCTTTTCTTCAAATTTACTGTAATCCAGTTTATTTTATTCAGACGACCTTTCTTTTCATTTTCAGTACTTCCTGAAGTGAGTAGGGTCTTTCTAACTTCCTTAAGCTTCCCTAGTAATTTGGAATATCCAATCAAATAAGGATAAGAAGGCGTGCCTTAGCAATATGACTTAGCCAACTGGGTAAGGATAAGACTCTGTGGTCAAGGCACCAGCCTTGAGAGAGAGACAGCCTATGACTTGCGTCAGGGATAAAAACCCGAGCTGACTACCTGCCCAGTGTGCTCACTAGCCTGTTTCTGGACAGCTACATGCACCCTTCTGCAGAAGTAAATTTTGCCCTGCCAAGGTAATTTTGTCTTATTGAGTGTCTTTTTGTGCAACATCGGGGTTCATTTCTAACACACTATACCAAAAAGTCAGTTTCAACCGCAAGTCTGGCAGTTCAAACTAACCAGCCACCCCTCAGAAACCTTATATAGGGTTGCTACAAGTCAGAACTGAGTCCTGACTCGATGGCACTTAACAACAACAAAAGGGAATGAGTATATTTAAAATAGAAGCCCTGGCAGCTTAGTGAGTTACCCATTAGCCTAATGGTAGCAGTTTGAATCTACTAGACACTCCCCTGAAGAAAGGTGAGGCTTTTTTGCTCCTTAATGATTTATAGCCCTAGAAACCCAAAACAGATTAAATATAAGTCAGAACCAACTCAAAAGCATACAGGATCAGCATATGTAAAATGGGTGATGTATCCCCAAAAGGCATCCTGAAGTGGGAAGCACCTTCTCAAAAGAAGAGAGGCTCCCTCTGGGAAATTATTGTGATGGGAAGTTACTCTCCAAATCCTCCCAGGACCCACTTCAGTAGGAGTGATTTACACATCAATAAGAAAGAATTTTCTGACTATAAAGAAAAAGAATGAAAAAAATCCAGAAAGGCAACTGCTCTTGGGAATCTTTAAAAATTATAGGACAGAATAATTCCTTATGAGTTCTGTTTTGTTTTTTAATGATGGTTACCAAGTAATTTTATGAACAATGATTACGCTTCCTATTGCTGCATAGGATGTTGTTGTTGAGTATCATGGAGTCGGTTCTGACTCATAGTGACCCTGCACAGGGTTTCTGAGGCTGTAAACCTATAAGGGAGCAGAAAACCTCATCTTTCTTCCACAGAACAGCTGGCATAGTTTTAAACTGCCGATCCTGAGGTTAGCAGCCCTATTAATAACCACTATGCTGCCAGGAGCTCTGGTAGCATAGTGGTTACGAATCGGGCTGCCAACCCCAAGGTCAGCACTTCGAAACTACCAGCTGCTCCTCAGAAGAAAGATGAGGCTTTCTGCTCCCATAAAGATTTGCAGCCTCGGAAACCCTGTTCAGTGTCACTATGGGTCGGAACCTACTCAACGGCACTTAACAACAATGCTACCAGAGCAAAGCTCTCAAGCTTCTAAGTAGAAGAGTTTAGATAATCTGGACCTGGGACTTCAGTGCTGATTTCCTGAAGTGGTGACCTGCTCTCATTTCTGTTCATGGATTCATTGTTTTTGTTTGTTGTTATTAGGTGCCATCGAGTTGGTACCGACCCATAGAGACCTTATGCACAGCAGAACGAAACACTGCCCGAACCTGAGTCAACCTCACCACTGAGCTTGAGCTGACCACGCTTGAGTCTATGGATGCTGCCACTTGGCTAATTCATCTTGTTGGGGGTCTTCCTCTTTTTCTCTGACCCTCCACCTTACCAAACATGATATCCTTCTCCAGCGACTGGTCCCTTCTGACAATATGTCCAAAGTATGAGAGATGAAGTTTGGCCATCTTGGCCTCTAAGGAGCACTCTGGCTGCACGTCTTCCAAAACAGATCTATTGGTTCTTTGGGCAGACCATGGCACTTTCAATATTCTCTTCCAACACCGTAACTCTCAAAAGCATCAATTCTTCTACAGTCTTCCATATTCACTGTCCAGCTTTCGCATGCATATGAGGTTATTGAAAACACCATGGCTTGGGTCAGGCACACCTTAGTCTTCAAGCTGACATCTTTGCTCTTCAACACTTTAAAAAGGTCTTGTGCAGCAGATTTGCCTAATGCAATACATCATTTGATTTCTTGACTGCTGCTTCCGTGAGTGTTGATAGTTGATCCAAGAAGAATGAAGTCCTTGACAACTTCAATCTTTTCTCCATTGATAAGAATGTTGTTTATTGGCCCAGTGATGAGGATTTTTGTTTTCTTGACATTGAGATGTAATCCATACCGAAGACTGTGTTCATGATCTTCATCAGTAAATGTTTTAAGTCCTCTTCACTTTCAGCAAGCAAAGTTGTATCATCTGCATATTGCAGGTTGTTAATGAGTCTTCCTCCAATCCTGATGCCACGTTTTTCTTCATAGAACCCAGCTTCTGAGATTATTTGCTCAGCATACAGGTTGAATAAGTATGGTGAAAGAATACAACGTTGTCGCAAACCTTTCTTAACTTTAAAACAATCAGTGTTCCCATGTTCTGTTCAAACAACTGCCTCTTGGACCAGGTACAGATTCCTCATGAGCACAATTAAGTGTTCTGGAATACCCATACTTCGCAATGTTGTCCATAGCTTGTCATGTCCACACAATCAAAAGCCTTTACATAGTCAATAAAGCACAGGTAAACATCTTTCTGATATTCTCTGCTTTCAGCCAAGATCTATTGGACATCAGCAATGATATCTCTTGTTCCACAACCTCTTATGAACCTGGCTTGAACCTCTGGAAGTTCTCTGTCAATGTATGATTGTAGCCATTCTATATTACCTTTAGCAATGGTGTACAAATAATAGCTGGTATTACCGTATGTGCCTGGAAGTAGAAGTCAGTGCTGCATAGGATAATGGACAGCTATTGACCATTTCTTTGAAACCACTCCCAACAGGTGCTGTTGTTGGTTAGTGTCATTGAGTCAGTTCTGCCTCACAGTGATCCTGTGCAGTATTTTCCAGGAACTCCAGGTCAAATTCAAAAGGCACTTCCACATACTAGTGGGGTTGGCTAACAAAGGGCAGGGTAATATTAGGTCTTGGTGCCTAGCTTATACACCCAACTCCCTGGATTCAAATCCAAACCCTGCCATTTAATACTTGCATGGTAATGTGCAAGTTATTTTAACATCTGTATAAGGGGAATAATGATGATAAGAAGGAAGAATAGTTACCAAATAGGTCTATTTTCATGACTAAATCAGTTAGTGCATGTAAACCCCATAGAACAGGACCTGGCATTTGTAGGTTAGTTATGGTGACAGTTGTCAGTAACCAGGGCTGGATCCATGTATATGAAGAAGACCTCGAGCTTCAAATATAAGACATAGACAAAATCTAGCTCAAGTTCTATATTATTCTAGCTATAAAAATCTGAGTGAAGGATTTACTTCTCTAAAATTTTAATTTACTCAAATTGTAAATGAGCAGTTTAGAGCAGGAAGGTCTTCAAAGTCTGAAGATATTCACAGAAACAATTTCTGTAATAATGCATTATCTAATAATAATAATACCACATTATCCAATTTCTATAAAGCTTTCTTAAAGGATAAATCATTTATTGGACAAATATATTGTTGTTGTTGTTAAGTGCTGGCAGTTCAGTACTGATTCATAGTGACCCACCACACAACAGAATGCAACACTGCCTGGTCCTGTGCCATCTTCACAATTATTGTTACACTTATTGCTGATGCCACTGTACCAATCCATCTCATTGGGTATCTTTCTCCTTTTTGCTTACTTAACCTCCACCTTACCAAGCATGATGTCCTCCTCCAAGGTATGGTTCCTCCTGATAACATATCCAAAGTACGAAACATGAAAGCTCATCTTCTGGTTTCTAGAGAGTTCTGACTGTACTTTTCCAACACAGATCCGTTTGTTCTTCTGGAAGTCCATGGTACTTTTAACATTTCTCCAACACTATAACTCAAATGTATAAATTCTTCTGTGGTCTTTCCTATTCATTGTGCAACTTTGACATGCATGAGGCTACTGAAAATACTATGTCTTGGGCCTGGAGTACCTTAAGCACACATCCCAGGAAATGCCCCAGTCTCATGGGCAGCTACTCCACAGAAGCATCCTCTTCCCTTTAGCTACCTGGTGGCATCCCAGTGCTAGGACCACCTCAGCAGGACAATTTAAAGTCCCTGTATCTTCTGTATCTCCCCACCCCTAGTAGGGTCCAGATCATCTTGAAGCAACTGTGGTGTTCTAAGCCCCATCCAACTTTGAAAAACATGGAAATAGAAGGAAATTTTCCACCCCATCTTTTCCCCTATTCAAATTATTTATCCTCCAGAGACAGATCATGTACTCCACCTTTAACAAATTACCCTAGAATGTCTAATAATGCTGGCCATATAGTAGATGCTCAATGAATATCTGGAGATTGAATAATGAAAATGACAAAGCCTCTCCTCAGGGAGAACTTCCAATCTTATTACTGAACATGCTGTTAGCTGCTGTGCAGTCTACTTCGAGTCACGATGACCCCCTGCACAACTGAAACAGACGATTGTCATCTATAAGGTCTTCATGGGCTGATTTTCTAAAGGAGATTGCCAGACTTCTATTTCGTCCATGTCAATCTGGAACCTCCACTGAAGCATGTTCAGTATCATAGCAACCCTGAAGCCTCAACTGATGGATGGATGGTAGCTGAACATGACATCCATTAACTGGGAATTGAATCTGTAGCTTCCACATGGAAGCTGAGAATTCTACAACTGAGCCGCCCATGTCTTCTATTATATAGAATACATGTATCTATATTTTCATTTATCCACTTGATGGTAATGGGTTTGGTTCTTGGTTTTAAGGAAAGCAACTTTGTTGTCCTGGTTTAAGATCTTTATCATATGAATGGAGAAATATTTATACCTGAGGCCTGAACAACTGAAGAATCTGGCACTGCCACCAATAGAAATACACCGTTTATAATACAAGCTGAGTTTCCTGAGAGCCTATGGTATTGATTTAATCTGCACTCTACCTTGCTTGCTGAAAGTGAAGAGGACTTAAAATTCTGATGAAGGATTTAAATTACTGATGAAGATCCAAGAGCATAGCCTTCAGTATGGATTGCATCTCAATGTAAAGAAAACAAACATCCTC
>NW_006408672.1:5471728-5501362 GCF_000296735.1 Chrysochloris asiatica | reverse complement strand
TAACCTCATATGCATGCGAAAGCTGGACAGTGAATAAGGAGAACCATAGAAAAATTGATGCTTTTGAGTTATGGTATTGGAGGAGAATATTGAAAGTGCCATGGGCTGCCAAAAGAACCAACAGATCTGTGTTGGAAGAAGTGCAGCCAGAGTGCTCCTTGGACACCAGGATGTCCAAACTTTGTCTTTCATACTTCGGACATATTGTCAGGAGGGAACAGTCTCTGGAGAAGGATTATCATATTTGTTAAGGCAGAAGGTCAGAGAAAAAGAGGAAGACCCTCAGTGAGATGGATTGGCATAGTAGCAGCATCAACAGGCTCAAGCATGGCAACAATTGTTAGGTTGGCCCAGGACCTGGCAGTGTTTCATTGTGTTGTGCATAGAGTCATTATGAATTGGTACCAACTCCATGGCACCTAACAACAACAACTACATTTTGAACACTAATCTTTTTTTTTTTTTTAAGCAGAGACTGGTTTAGAAAACTACAATACAGGCAAAAACTTAGAGAGGTTTAATTTAAATCTGATGGGCCACACTTTTTTTTTTTTTTTTTTAATGTGGCACTGCATTAAGAGATAACAGTACTATCTAAATATTTTGCTTTCAATCATAAATTGGGTAGCCCCAGGGGAAAACCCTGAGATAAATGGTAGGGCTAAGGGACTGATTAAGAACTTGATCCCAGGAGACTCAGTGAACCAGTAGAAGAACCAGAGCAGCAAAGGGGAAGCAGCTTTAGCAAAAGTGCAATTTCTGATGAAGTCCCAGTCTCAGCCTGATCTGGAGGGGAGCTTTCAAGTGCAAATTACATCTCTGAACTCAATCCACATCTATGCAAAGAAGCTGGGATTCAGTATCCCCATAGGAATTCTGCCAATGGCTTGGAGCTGGCCCTAGGAAGATATAATTCCCTTCCAGGCACTTCCTTCTCTCTTAAGGGAAAGAGAGAGCTAGAGAGAGAAAGCAAGAGAGAGAGAGTGGTGGTCCAGGGTTGCTGAAGATTGCACCTCCAATAACCAAACCATTCTCTGAAGGCTGCACTTAGCAATGAGCCTGCAGATGCTGGATCTGATCCAAGGGCATAACTGTGTCCACTGGAGTCATGTAAGTCTTTCATACCCTTCAAGCTTTGGAATGTGTCCATGAGATCTAAGAGGGTAAGAAGATCAGGAGAAAGACAGAATCCATGGTGATAGGACTTTGGGGGAAAATCAGACATTTTTTGACCAGGTGGTCATACAGCTGATGTATAGTGGTAGGTGGAGGTATCTATCCTCCTAAACTAGAGTTAACCCTTCAGAATATAAACACCCTAGGAAAGTAAGATTAGTAAGGGAAGAGTAGTCACATAATCATTTCAGTATGAAATGAAATTTTACATTACTTGGAGGACCCAGGGAAAAATAAAAATGTGGTGCTATTAAAGTTGCTAAAATTAAAAAATAAATTCAAAAGCTTTTAAATTCTGCAAGCCCTCTCAAATGGTCATGTTTTTTATTTGTTATATAAGATCACAGGTTTGTGATTTTGTTGTACCATAGTAGCTTGTATGTTACTGTGATACTAGTAAGTATACCAGCAGGGTCATCCATGGTACATAGGTGTAAGTGTAGCTTCCAGACATGACAGATTACGAAGGAGAGAGGGACAGCTGTTAGGCACTGAAAATTTATGAACAGGAGAACATTGTCTGACATAGGACCAAAAAATGAGTCTCTCAGATTGGAAGGTACTCAAAATATGACTAGGGAAGAGTTGCCTCCTTAAAGTAGAATTTCCCTTCATGATGTGAATGGATTTAAGCTTTCATATGCTAACCTGGCACAACTAAAAATGAGAAGAAACAATGCAAAGAAAAAAACTGGAACATTAAATGTATAAAGTTTGACTCCAGGAAAATTGGAAGTCATAAAAAATTAAATAGCATGTAAAAGGATTTATATTTTAGGCACTGGTGAATTGAAATGGAAGGTTTGGCTATTAACGCATTGGACAATCATATGGTTTATTATGCCAGAAATGGCAAACTTAATAGGAATGGTATCACATTAATCATCAAAAAAAGCATTTCAAGATCTACTTTGAAGTGCAATTCTGTCTGTGAGAGGATAATAGCCATATACATACAAGGAAGACCTCAGTAGCATGGTAGCTCTAAAGGATAAACACTGCAAACCACAAGGAAGGTAGCTAGAGTTTACCAGTCATTCCATGGGAGGAAGATGAGACTTTCTGCATCTGCAGCATTACAGCCTCCAAAACCCTATAAAGGGTCACTATGAGTCAGAACCAACTTGAAGACACATAACAACAACAACACAACAAGGAAGACCGGTTTATATCACCATTACTCATATCTGTGGCGCTGTGGGTTACTGCGCCAGACTGTAAAGCCATCTGAACTGCAAGGTCAGCAGTTCAAGCTCACCAACTACTCCTCAGAAGCCCTATACAGGGTTGCTATGGGTCGGAACCGACTTGATGGCACTTAACAATAACATGCACCAATCACTAAAGTCAATGATGATAAAACTGAAGAATTCTACCAATTTCTTCAGTCTGAAGTTGATCAAACATGCAATTAAGAAGCACTGTTAATTAATGGTGACTGGAATGTGAAAGTTGGCAACAGAGGAAGGATCAATAGTTGGAAAAAATACCCTTCATGATAGAAATGATTCTGAAGATCATATGAAAGAATTTTGTGAGGCTAATGACTTAGTCATTGCAAATACTGATTTTGAACAACATAAATGGCTACTATGCAATGTGAACCTCACCAGATGGAATACACAAGAATCAAAAATTGACTACATCTGTGGGAAGACACAATGGACAAGCTCAGTATCATCAGCCAAAATAACATGAGGGGCTGACTATGGGACAGAGTTGCTCATACGCAAGTTCAGGTTGAAGCTGAAGAAAACTGAAACAAGTCCATTAGAGCCAAAATATGACCTTGAACATTTTTGTTGCTATTATATGCCATTGAATAGGTTCTAATTCATAGTGACCCTATAAAGGATTTCCAAGGCACAGCTGGTAGGTTTGAACTGTCAACCTTGCAGTTCAATCCGACCTTGTGGTTCACTGCTTATCCTACAAAGCCACACCAGGACTCATTCACTTGAATTTAGAGATCATCTCAAGAAGAAATTTGATGCATTACACACTAATGACCAAAGACCAGAAGAGTTGTGGGATGATATCAAGAACATCACTGGAGTCCTTGTGTCGTGCTGTAGGATAAAGTACTGTACCTCAAGGTAAGTATGAACCACAAAGTTGGTGGTTCAAACTCAGCAGCCACTCCTTGGAAACCCTATACATGGTCACTATGAGTGGGAACCACTCTACAGCACTTAACAACAACAAAAATCAAGAATATCATATAGGAAGAATGCAAAAGGTCATTAAAAAGACAGAACTGTAAGAAAATACTAAAATGGATGTCAAAAGAGACTCTGAAACTTGCTTTCCAACGTAGAGATGCTAAAGAGAATGAAAAAGTAAAAGAGCCAAAAAAACTTCAGAGGGCAGCTCAAGGAGACAAAGTCAAGTATTATAATAAAACATACAAAACCTGAAGTAAGAAAACCAATAGGGAAAAACATGCTCAGCATTTCTCAAGCTGAAAGAACTGAAGAAAAAGATCCAAGCCAAAAGATCCAAGGATTTTATGGGTTATATGGATCATAACTATGGATAACATTTAGAAGAATGGAATTAAAGAACACTTAATAGTCCTGCCAGAAGAACCAACACATCTGTGTTGGAAGAGTGTAGCCAGAGTGGTCCTTGGAGGTCAGGATGGCCAAAATTTGTCTGTCAAACTTCGGACATATTACCAGGAGGGGCCAGTCGCTGGAGAACTTTATCATGTTTGGTAAGGTGGAGGGTCAGAGAAAAAGAGCAAAAACCCCAGTGAGATGGATTGGCCAAGTGGCAGCATCAATGGGCTCAAGTCAAGTGTGGCAAGAGTAGTGAGGTTGGCCCAGGATCAGATGCATAGGGTAACTATGAGTCGGTACTGACTCGATGGCACCTCACAACAATTGTCCTCATGAAAAACCTGTACGATTATTAAACAGAACAAGGGGATACTGTCTGCTTCAAAATCAGGAATTATTTCACCATACTGATTCAATCTGTATGCTGAGCAAATAATCCAAGAAACTGGATTATATGAAGAAGAACATGGTATCAGGATTGGAGGAAGACTTATTAATAACCTATGATATGAAGATGCCACAATCTTGCTTATTGAAAGCAAAGTTATTGTGTGCCATCAAGTCAATTCCAACTCCACAGACCCTGTATAGAGTTTCAAGAATGGCTGGTAGGTTTGAAATGAAGGTCTTGTGGTTAGCAGTCCAGTGCTTATTCTATAGCACTACACAAGGTCTCAAGGAGCTCTGGTAGCGTAGTGGTTACGAATCGGGCTGCGAACCTTAAGGTCAGTGGTTCGAAACTACCAGCCGCTCCGCGGGAGAAAGATGAGGCTTTCTACTCCCGTAAAGATTTACACCCTCGGAAACCCTGTACAGGGTCGCTATGGGTCGGAACCGACTCGAAGGCACTTAACAACAACAACAACAACAACACAAGGTCTCACTGGAAGCAAAGAGAACTTGAAATACTTACTAATAAAGACCAAAGACTACAGCCTTCATTGGGGTTCCACTTTAATATAAAGAAAACAAAAGTCCTCACAATTGGATCAATAAATTACAACATGATAAACTGAGAAAAGATTAAAGTTATCCTAAACTGCATTTTACTTAGATCCACAATCAACATTCATGCAAGCATCAGTGAAGAAATCAGACAAGGTATTGCATTAGGCAAATCTGCTGTAGAAGGCCTCTTCTATAAATTAAATACCAAGGATGTCAGTTTGAGGGGTACACCTGACCCAAGCCACAGTATTTTTTAAAGTTTTGATTGTTAATTGAATGTCAGTTTACAAAGCATATCATCAGTTTTACATTCAACAAATGATACACTTCATTTTAATTCATTGTAATCCTTTTCATTTACCATCAGTTAACAGTGGTGGTGGTAGTGGTTATGTGCCATGGAGTCGGTTCCAACTCATAGCGATCCTGTACAGAGTTTCTGAGGCTTTAAATCTTTATGGGAGCAGAAAGCCTCATCTTTCTCCTGCGAAACGCCTAGTAGTTTCGAACTGCTGACCTTGTGGTTCACAGGCCGATTCGTAACCACTACGCTACCGGAGCTCCTTTCAGTTAACGGTATCTACCTGTATTTCCTTAAACTCTTGTATCCTCCCTGTGTTTTCACCTACTGTCATCTTTCTTCTGCCAAGCTACGGTATTTTCAATCGCCTCATATGCATTTCATATGCATGAATAACGGAAGGGATAAGAAAGACCCTAGAAGAATCAATGCATTTGAATCATGATGCTGTTGAGGAATATTGAAAAGTATTGACTGTCAGAAATATTGACTATCAGAAAAACAAACAAATATCTCTTGGAAAAAGGACAGACAGAATGCACTTTAGAAACAGGATCTCTTGTACTTTGGATGGTTTGTAAAGAAGGATTAATACCAGGAGATTATCGTGCTTGGATCCACTGATTATTTTTTAATGACTTCATTTTTTTTCTCCTTCATTAACTTACTAACCATAGACTCTGTGTGTTATTTTTTCAGTTGTTTTAAAATATATATCACAATCTACATGAACGTATCTCCATCTTTGTTCATGTAATTTATATTATATCATATCCATTATGGTGGTGGTGGTTGTGTGACATGGAATCGGTTCTGACTCATAGCGACCCTACATAGGAGTTCTGAGGCTGTAAATTCTTACAGGAGCAGAAAAGCCTCATCTTTCTCCTATGGGATAGCTGTTAGTTTTGAACTGCTAACCAAAGGTTAGCAGCTCAGCTCATAATCCCACTATACCCTATCATTCCATTACGGTGGTGGCTATGTGCCGTGGTGTCAGTTCCGACTCATAGCGACCCTGTACGGGGTTTCTGAGGCTGTAAATCTTTACGGGAGCAGAAAGCCTCATCTTCCTCCTGCGGAACAGCTGGTAGTTTCGAACTGCTGACCCCGAGGTTAGCAGTCCGATTCGGAACCGCTATGCTACCAGAGACCCTTATCATTCCATTATAGTCCAAGAATATTTTCATAGTGTACTTCTGTGCCTATCCTACTTGCTTTAATGCTATTGTCATACACTGTCAAACATGTTATTAAGTCTCAATATACTGTAAATGTCTCTAAGCAGTCAACTGTCTTCCAAAGAGTTTTAAATAATAAAATAATCTTATGGTTTCCATTGTCCTTCTTTCCTTTGAGTAGGTGCACATTTTACAGTAAAATCCAGTATCATTTTAGCTTGGGTTTTAGGACTTTCTTTAGGATTTCTTGTCATGTGGATCTCCTCTTGATGAATTCGTCCAGCTTTTGTTTGTATGAAGAAAAATCCTTTTTTTCATTTAGGTTTTGGAAAGATATTTTCACTGGGTATAGAATTTTAGGTGGCTCTGGGGTGGTGCTATAGATAAGCACTCTACTGCTAACTGTGAGGTTGGCAGTTCAAAACCCCTAGCTATCCCTTAGGAACCCTATACATGGTAGCTATGAGTTGAAACCAATTCAATGGTACTTAACAACAACAACAGAATTATCGGTTGCCAAGGAGCTCTGGTAGCGTAGTGGTTACGAATCGGGCTGCGAACCTTAAGGTCAGCGGTTCGAAACTACCAGCCGCTCTGCGGGAGAAAGATGAGGCTTTCTACTCCCGTAAGGATTTACACCCTCGGAAACCCTGTACAGGGTCGCTATGGGTCGGCTCCGACTCGAAGGCACTTAACAACAACAACAACAAATTACATTTATTTCAATACTTCAAAGAAGTTACCTCATGGCTTTCTTATTTGCAATATTTTTGATGATAAATTTGATGATCTTTGGTCTTTTGTATATAATGTACCTTTTTCTCTCTGGCTAATTTTAACATTTTTAATCATTGGTTTTAAGCAAGATTATTATAATATGCCTTGATAATAGCTTTCTTCACGCATCTTATATGTTTGAGGTTAATTAAATTTTTTGTATCTGTCTGTTGACACTTTTTTCCATATTTAAATGTAATTTTTTTGTGGGTTTTTTTCATTTTTCAAATTATTTTTTCCTTGAATGTTTTATTTTGGTGCTGCAGGATAAGCACTGGACTGTTAACTGCAAGGTTGGCAGCTGCTCTTGGAAACCCACTGCAGGGTTCTCTATGGTACAAAACTGACTCAACAGCGCTTAACAACAACGACAACATATTGCTATGGCTTTAAGTTCACAAAGCTTTACTTTTACAAAATCAAATCTGCCATTAATCCCATCTAGCCTCTGGCAGCATAGTGGAGCTATGGTAGCATAGTGGTTATGAATTGGGCTGTGAACCTTAAGGTCAGCAGTTCGAAACTACTGTTTGCTCAGCAGGAGAAAGATGAGACTTTTTGCTCCCATAAAGATTTACAGCCTCAGAAACTCTGTACAGGGTCCCTATGGTCTGAACTGACTCCACGACACTTAGCAACAAAACAACAAGCCATCGAGTCAGTTCTGACTTACAACGACCCGACCCTGTATAAAGTTTCTAAGGAGGAGCTGGTGAATTTGTACCTCAGACCTTGCAGTTCAAAGCAACTATGCAGTCTAGTGGATTATTCCAGTGTGCCACACTAGAGATCCTGCTTCACCTTAGACGTTACATAGTTTTCTTTACTAGAAATGTAATGCAGGTCTTTGCTAAAGGGTTTATGTCTCTACTTAACATTTTTTAAATAAGAAACACAACTTTAACAACTATATTACTTTCCTTGTTTTATTATTATTGCTGTTGTTGTTAAGTGCAGTCAAGTCAGTTTTGACTCATAGTGACCCTGTTATAGGGTTTCCGAGGAGCAGCTGGTGTGTTTGAACTGCTGACCTGTGGTACATAATCTGGTACTGATCCTTGTGGTTTCTCCTATAGCAGCACACCAGGAGTTCATGTGTGTTTTCATTATGAGCTACATATTTCTGCTTCCTTGCACACATGGCAATCTTTTCTGGATACCAGACACTGTGAGTTTTACACTGCCGAATCAGTTAGGTTACTGCGGAAAATTGTGATTTAATTGGTTCTTGTTTTTAAGATTTATTAGGCAAGATCCTAGAAGTGCTCTATATAAAGCTAATTATTACATGGAGTCCTGGTGTGGTGCTGTAGGATAAACCACAAGATGGATGGTTCAAACCCACCATCTGCTCCTTGGGAGCCCTGTACAGGGCTGCTGGGAGTCAGAGTCAACTTGACAACAAAAATGATTACATAAACCCACCACCGTGGAGTCCATTCTAATGCATGGAGACTATGCTACTGAGTAGAACTGTGTCGTAGGGCTCTGCAAAGGCAGGTCACCAAGTGTTTCTCCATAGTGCCACCAGGTGGGTTCTAACAGTCCATGCAATGTTCCATCACCCAGTGAGGTTTTCCATGCTGGAGGGTAGGCACAGAGATGAATCTCAATCCTTTGTGAGCACTGAGAATTGTGACCACCAATCTTTGTAATGGTTCTTCCCCCAAGCTCAGTTAGCTCCTTCACATGCATCTGACTCAATATGCTGATAACTACCTGAGGAGATCCTCCACAGATCTCTGGACTGCTCTCTCCATGTAACTTTCTCTTCAATGGTAGCTAGCTCCTCGGAGTCTCATTTCTCTCTCTTGAAGTTGAGGGGTTTTCTGGGCTTACCTGGGTTCCCTTTCCTGTACCTGGAAACTCTCTTAAGACAATAAACTGGGGCAAACACAGGGCTCCCTGTATCATTCTACAGACTCTCAGGGATGACTCTCCTCCACTGACTGATTCTTTGCTTGATCTATTTGGGCTGTGTGTATGTGTGTTGGTTGTTGTTTCCTTTGCTTTTTGTTGTTTCTGACAGAAAGGCAAATTCAATCTCTGCTACACTATTCCATCTGGGCCATAAGTGCGAGTCCCAAGTTACTCATCAAATTTTACTAAGAAGACAACTTGAAATTGCCTTGATTGCCCAACGTCACATAACTGATGACTGTTTGCTAAGTAGTAACAACAGCCTGGGCAAAGGGCTCTACTTGAAGTGGGCCATCTGTTTCCCAGTCCTTAGGTTAGAATGGGAAAGAAGGTGCTTCGTTTTAGAGTATAAACAGAATTGCTGATTAATGAGAACTGATGTACAAACCTGGTCTCTATGCCTGGTATCCAGACCTAAGTCTACGTCACTGCACTCTAAGGACAAGAATCCCTGAGGTTCCATATGAGAGATTATAAAGGCACTGTTATCTAATGGATTCTTCCAGGAAATTCTCGATGCCCCAATGCCACTCAAACCTACAATGTAGCTGTCAATGGGAGGCACACAGCTTTCTTCACCTGCTCTTCTGAACAATTCCCTACTCCTCGACTGGCATCTCAGTACGAATAGGAATCAACTTGATAGCAGTGGTTTTGGTTTTGGTTTCTTTTATACTGCCATCTGCTAGCATCTACATGAACATGGTGAAATCAGATTTTCAAATGGAGCTACAGGATAATGCAAGGTCAGTCTGTGCTGCAAGGTCAGTGGTTCAAACCCACTGGCCACGCCTCAGAAACTCTGTACTGGGTTGCTATGAGTAGGAACTGACTCAACAGCACTTAATGACAACAAATAAGCAATCTAAAAGATTACTACAACTGTAATGTATTCTTTGTTATACTTGTTGTTAAATGGCTTCCAGTAAGTTCTGACTCATAGCAACCCTGTACCTATACAGTTGGTGGGTTTGAATCACTGACCTTGTGGTTCACAGTCCAGTGTTCATCCTATAGCACCACATCAGAGTGTATGAACAAAGTTAAAAAAAGGATGAACTAAATTAACTTCTAAAAGAAATTCCATTTGGCACATTAGGCTTGTGTCTGCTGGACTCATAATTTGGTAGGATTGCTAAGAGGATACTAGCACAGAAACAGCAATAGTATAGAAGAGATGGAGAGTGTAGCGTAGATTATGCAATTTCCATCACTCTAAAGGAACTCTGGTAGCGTAGTGGTTACGAATCAGGCTGCGAACCCTAAGGTCAGCAGTTCGAAACTACCAACTGCTCCGTGGGAGAAAGATCAGGCTTTCTGCTCCTGTAAAGATTTACAGCCTCAGAAACCCTATACAGAGTCGCTATGAGTCAGAACCGATTCCACGGCACATAACAACAACAACAACAAACTTGCAATGTCATACAACATAAGCAACCAATTCTATGACAAATTTAGAAAATAGTAGAAGTGATCAGTTCATTCTCAAGTCTGTCAGGAGACCCAAGACAAACAGTAGATAGGAACAGCTGTTTAAAGCCCCAGGCGTCTCTATAAGTTGTCTATTTTAAGCTATCAGTGTACTTTTATAACATCATTAAAAGTTTTAGCTTGCCAAGAGGTATTCACCATAGCTCCATATCTGTCAGGTTCTGAAATCCTGATAAAAGTAATATTTACTTTATTACAATTATTCAAAGGTATCAACTTTTCATAGCTCTTGATTAAGGCCAATCATTTTCTTCCTTTCTTAAATACAGTCTTGTACAGCCTTGAAATTCATGAGTGTGTCATGAAGATCAAAATAGAGTTGGGAAAATGACTAGCTGGCAGAGTGAGTCATATTCTAATGTTTGATTGCTTACATAAAAGCGATCGTAGACAGAAATTCAGAAACACCTCATATTTTGCTCATGTTACGATAGCTTCAACTACCTCCTCCTCACTTGCTGCAGGAAATATTACAGAGCTCCTCCAGCTACCTGGTGTATAAGTCAACCATCAAAGTCACATTCTCTTTGCCCTGCCATTATATTATGTCAGTCTACCCAAGTCGGGTTAAGCATAAAAAAAATTAAAACGCTGTGTGCTAACAGGAATCTAGCTGGGAATTTGTTTTGTAGGGGTTTGCTAAATCTACAGAATGACACAACCTGTCTGTGAATTTACTCTTTGATATCAGTGTACCTCTTGCTGTAGTCCAGGTCTGACTTACAACAATGTCACTAAAAAGATACAGTACGTTGTTAAAAGAAACATAACTGATTTGGGATGTATATACTGACAACAATGACAGCAACATTGTACATAATTAAAAATGTTAAAAGAGCCCTTTACTTGACATGGAACACAGGCATATTGGGCTGGTTCTGTTTCAGTTGCAAGCCGCATTACGCCAGGGTTTTACTCCTATTCAGTTGTTGTCTACTCTGACTTGGTTTTCTTTCCCTTTCTCCTAATTGCTCCAATGTCTGGCTACGGGATAAAAAGTAAATGCACTGGATTTGAGACCTTAAAAGTTTGAGTCACAGTAACAGTTACTCAAAATATGATAAGATGTGGCTATAGCTTAGACAGTACCAACTTGATGTCACTAATTTTTAATTTTGTTCCAATATTTAAGTTGCTCTGAAATTTAATTGAGGAATGTTCTGAAATCTTAAACAACTCATCAGAAGTGTCAGAATGAGTTGATGGTAGTTTCCATTGATGCTCAGCTGTGATGGCATTTTTATCTTTCTTTCTCTCCAACTTTCAAGTAGCCATGCTGTTGTTAGGTGTCATCGAGTCAGTTTTGACTCACAGCGGCCCTTTAGAGGTTGTCTGTGGCTATACGTCTTTCACAGGAGCAGAAAATCTCACATTTCTCCCATAGAGTGGTGGGTGGACTCCACCTGCCAACTTCGTGGTTAGCAGTCCCTCCGGTTATAGATGATTATGAAAAGAGATACACTTATCTACTGAAAACATGAAACAGTTTTCTTAGACACTTAGAAAATCAAAGCTTACTGTCATTTTCCTCTGTAAAGTCATAGTTTGAATTCCAGTCTTTTCTAGTCATGGTTATTATAACCTTGTTAAGTTACCAGTAAAAGCACTTAAATCTTTTACCAAAAACCAAATAGGCAAAGAAGGGAGAAACTTGAGGAACTGCACTCACCAGCCTTGATGTGGACATCCTGACTTCTAATTTTCCCTGAAGGATTTTCAGCTGTGCAATAGTAAGTATTATCATGGATTAAGGTACTAAAGCTTGAAGGAGGGAAGGGGAAAATTTGGAGAGTGCCGTTGGGGTGGACGTGGCGGATCCCGGGGACATCGTAGATCTCCTCGCCCGTCGCTAGGTACCATCTGAGAGTCACAGGAGGGATGCCTGCTGCAGGGCAGGGCACCAGGGTCCCCGAGGTGCTCGCAAACACTACCTCTTGCAGAGATGCATTGACAAAGTAGAGGCTGGAGTGTAGGTCTTCACTGAAAACTGTAAGAAAACAAGAGAAGGGTCAGCAAGAAAAACACAACTTCTAAATTTATGGTTCAATCCATCTGGACTCAGAATGCCATTTTAAGAAATAATCACAAGGGACTCTAAAAACAAAACATATCCAGTTGCCATCGAGTCAGTTCTGACTCATAGAGAACACACATGTGTTAGAGTACAACTGTGACCCACAGGGCTTCCAACGGCTGTGATCTTTAAGAAGTAAATCAACAGAACTTTCTTCCAAGTGACCTCGGTGTGAATTTGAACCAAAATCCTTTTGTCTAGTACCTGGAAGGTTAACTGGGGAGTCCCAGGGGTTGTAACTGAATAATTCAAAATTTCTCAAAATTGATCGAGAGGTGGTACTGGAAAATGAAAATCCATCACTATTTCATATTTTATATAAAATTGATACATTATCTTAGGTTTTAATGGCTTACGCCTTAGCCCCACGACCTCTCTATTCCTTCTACATCATACTAACCGTGATCCGATTTCATACTATGTATTTTTAGTATGTTTATTGTCTGCCTTCTCATAGAAGATGAATGTAAGCCCTATGAGGGCAAAGTCCTGATTTTCTCACACCAAAATGAAAGGTAAGATTAAATTCAGCCTATCACCAAATATGAGATAATTGTGTAAGCACAATTCTGAGGGGCAAGTAAGCAATGATGCAACTAAAAATTTCAGGTTATTATTATGTGGAGATTCACTGAATATGGGCAGTGACTATATACAGTTGGATAAATACATATTTTCATTAATAAGCAAACTTTTATATATTTTATAAACACTCTGGAGGAGTCCTGGTGATGCAATGATTAAGTGCTTGTCTGCTAACCAAAAAAGGTTGGCAGTTCAAACCTACCCAATGCTCTATTCTATCCAATGACTCCACAGAAGAAAGACCTGAAGATCTGCACTCATAAAGATTGGTGGTATGAAGTGTTGTGGTGTCGGTCCAACTCACACCGACTCTGTACAGGATTTCTGAGAAGCAGCTGGTGGATTTGAACCACCAACCCTATGTTTACTAGTTCTGAGCTTATCCTATAGCACCACACCAGGAGTCCTCCATAAAGATTACAGTCCAGAAAACCCTAAAGAGCAGTTTTACCCTGCTAATACATAGAGCTGGAATCAACTTGATGGGACCCATGAACAATAATATAAGCGCTTGAAAGATCTTTTGTGAAATGTGTACATATTAAATGTGCTACTAATTAAAAAGGTTACTGTCTACAAGATGTTGTAAACCCACTGCTATCAAATCAATTCTGACTTACAGAGATCTCACATAGGGTTTCAGAGACTTTACAAGAGCAGATAGCTTCCTCTTTCTCCCTCGGAGCATCTGGTAGATTTGAACCTCCAACCTTTTGGTTACCCCACAGTCAAGTACTCAGTAATCTTTAGTTGTAAAATCATTGTCTTAATGTTTTCATATTCCCATTTCAAATAATGTGATATGGCAAAAATATTGGGGATTTTTTTTTTTTTTAAACTTTTTAGAATGTTTTTAAACCCCGCTCCAAGACTGAAGCTCAAAGGAAACACATGAGCAGGCACATAAGCTTGCTGGTGACCACATTGGTCAGATGGTGAGTGTCAGAGGGGGAAAGGTGTCAATGAAGATAAGGGCCAAGTTCAATCACATTCCATAAATTCTTGTTGACCTGGAGATGAGAGAGAGGAGAGAAAGGGCTGGTTGGTCCCAAGTGTGGTGAGACCTGGGGACACCTGAGCACATGGAAAAGGACATAGCCACAGAGGGCTAGAGCTGAGAGTAAAGTATCCAGCTGATATGAAATGAGGGAGGTGCACAAGAACACCTAAATTTGCAGACAGTACCCATTCAACCTAGCCTCAATGTCCTGATGATCCGCTCTCGACTACAGGAAGATAAAAAAGAATTTTTTTGATAGAATGTTATTGCTGATAAGTACTATCCAACTCACAGCAGCCCTGTATAGGAGAGACTGGTAAGTTTGAACAGCTGACCTTGTAGTTAACAGTCCAGTGCTTATCATACAGTACCATATAAGGTCTCTGATGACAGCTAACAACAACAAAATTGACAGAAGAAATGAAAAATGGGAAATCGTACAAAAAGAGCAATTAGAAAGTCGGACAATGAATACTAATAATTCAGAAGTATATATAGTACATTGAAAGGACAAAGAAGTAAAACTGAATCAATGGAAGGCCAAGTTACTTAGCTTTAAGAAAAATTTCTCAATATTCATCTGCTAAAGGAAAAAGGAAAAGAAAAGAATAAAAAAATCTGAAGAAAGCCTAAGATTTACATGGGACTCTATCAAGAGGAATAACTCACATGAGATTAGAATTTCAGAACAGGATGAGATAAAATAATAATAATAAAAATAATACTGCAAATTGTCCAAGAATTGTTGGGAAAAAAACTTACCTAACATTATGAAAGACGAAAATATAGCCATTCAAGAAGTTAAACAAACTCCAAATAGGACAGACTTCACAAGAAAGTCACCAAGACACACTATAATCAAACTTTTCAAAACCAAAGACAAGGAAAAGAATCCTGAGAGAAGCTCAGAAAAAAATTATCCACATAGAAGAACAAATAAGACTAAGTTCTGATCTCTTAGCAGAAACCCTGCAGGCAAGAAGACAATGGGATGGCACATATAAAATTTTGAATGAAAAAAAAAATCATAATAACAATGTCAGACCTTGCAAAACTGCGCATTAAATGTTGTGGTTTAAGTGCTATCAAGTCAGTTCTGACTCCTGGCAACGCCATATAGGGTTTCTGAGGAGCAGCTGGTGAGTGTGAACTGACTACCTTATGGTTAGCAGTTCAGTGCTCATCAATCCTGACATACCACATCAGAATGGCAAAATTAGGACAATTTACAAATAAACAGAAATTAAAAATATTTGCAAAAACCGAAGCTCAACTTTACAAGATATATTAAAGGAAGTTCTTTGGACAGAGAACCAACAACAGCAGACAACAGCGTGAGACTAACAAGCATGACAATATCACCTAGAACTCAACATTGTTGTTGTTGTTGTTAAGTGCCGTCGAGTCGGTTCCGACCCATAGCGACCCTGTACAGGGTTTCCGAGGGTTTAAATCCTTACGGGAGTAGAAAGCCTCATCTTTCTCCCGCGGAGCGACTGGTAGTTTCGAACTGCTGACCTTAAGGTTCGCAGCCCGATTCGTAACCACTACGCTACCAGAGCTCCTTATAGATACAGAAATATTCAAAGTAAAACAAGCACACAAGACTGAAAATAGGGAATCAGAAATACCAGTTTGCAACAACAACAACATCTTAATGTCAAACGAGGGAATAATTTAGTTCCAGAATTTCCAAATGAAGAAATCAAGTGAATTAAAAAAAAAAAAAAAAAAAAAAAAAAAAAAAGAACAACTTAACTATAAACCTAAAACAAGCCCTACTCCTAGTCCTAGCCCTAGCCCAAACCCTATCCCCTAACACTTACCCTAACAGTAAACGAAGTTCTAGACCTAGCCATAGTCCTAACCCCTAACTCCTTACTCCTACCACACCCTATCCCCACAAAACATAGAACACATAGTTAGGACTGCCCTCTCCCCCTGCACAAATATACTTTAGGTAGTACATTATACAACTTCAATCTTTATCTAATTTCAGTAAGTATGTTAAAAGGATTTTGGTATATGGGTAGGATAGGAACATGGTGAATTTCCTGAACCAGATGACCCATGATGTATACCTTAGCTCAGGAAATAAAGAAAAGAAACTTCATTAGGAAGAACTGTGATAAAATCATAAATGGCATGCAGTTGAGACAGTTTATATGGTGGATTGAGGTGATAATTTAGCCTTGTTGTTCTTGGTTCTGAGTCATAGTGATCCAATTACAACAGAATGAAATGCTGCCAAGTAGTGTACCATTGTCACATCGTTGCCATACATGAGCCAATCTCATTAGCATTTTCTTTTTTGTTGACCCTGGACTTTATCAAGCATTCCTCCTGATAACATGTACAAAGTATATAGATGAAGTCTCATCAGCCTCACTCCTAAGGAACAATCTGTCTCTATTTCTTCCAAGACAGATTAGTTCATTCTTCTGGCAGCTCATGATTTATTCATTATTTTTTTTACCAACATCATAATTCAGAGGTATCAATTCTTCTATGGTCTTTCTTATTGATTGTGCAGTTTTCACATGCATTATGAGGCAACTGAAACTATCATGGGTGCCTATGGCATTCTCAAAGGGGCATCTTTACTTTGTAATACTTAAAAAGACCTTTTGCAGCAGCAGATCTGCCCTATTTATAATGTGATTTGGTTTCTTGACTATTGCTTCCATCGGTATTGATTACAGACCCAAATGGAATGAAGCCCTTGGTAACTTTAACAGTTTCTCAGGTTATCATAATGTTGTTTGTTTGAATTAGCTGTAAGGATTTTTGTTTCATGTTGCGGGGTAATCCATACTGAAGATCTTGATCTTCATCTGTAAGCCTGTCAAGTTCTCTTGACTTTTAGCAAAGTTGTGTCATCTGTGAGTTAGTCTTCCTCCAATCCTGACGCTACATTTTCTTCATAGAGTCCAGTTTCTTGGATTTATTTGCTCAGCATGTAGATTTAATTAGTATGGTAAAAAGACAGAATCTTGAAGCATGCCTTTCCTGATTTCAAACCACACAGTATCTCCTTGTTATATATGAATGACTGCCTCTTGGTCAATATACCAGTTCCTTACAAGCGAATTTTTGTTGTTGTTGTTAAGTGCCTTCAAGTCGATTTCAACTTGTCGCGGCCCTCTATGGTGTTTCCAAGGAATAGCTGGTAGGTTTGAATTGCAGACCTTGTGGTTCACAGCCCAGTGTTGATCCACATGAGGAGTCCACAAGCACAGTTAAAGTATTCTGAAATTCCCATTCTTCCCAATGTCATCCACAATTTATTATGATCCAAACAGTTAAATACCTTTGCATAGTCTTCAATAAGGTCAGTGGTTTGAAACTACCAGCGGCTCCGCGGGAGAAAGATGAGGCTTTCTACTCCCGTAAAGATTTACACCCTCGGAAACCCTGTACAGGGTCGCTATGGGTCGGAACCGACTCGACGGCACTTAACAACAAACAACAACAAGTCTTCAATAAAACACAAGTAAACATTTCTCAGTCATTCTCTACTTTCAGCCAAGATGCATCTGAGGTCAGGATATTCCTCATTCCAGGCCTTCTTTTGAAACTGGTTTCAATTTCTGGCAGTTCCCTATGACATACTGCTGCCTACTGTTTTTGAATTATCTTTAGCAAAAACTTATATCACATTTGCATATGATATTCGTAAACAATTAATGATATTGTTCAATTAATTCCTACATTTTGTACAATCACTTTTCTTTGGAATGGGCATATATATATCGACCTCTTAAAGTTAAAGGATGTTGTTATATCTGGAAATAGCCTTGTCTTCCTCCTCATTTAGAAGTTCTAGAATGACACTTTTAATTCCCATTTGACTTTGACCTTATCATCATTTGCATTTTAACTCCTTTGGGTCCCTGGTGTCAGTTTTTACCTACATATTACTTTTGTGACATTGTTATCTGGGTTGGTGTTTGGCTGATACCATCCTATGTTTTCATCTCAGGTTGTTGTTAGATGTCACTGTTTTTCTATCCAAAGGGTACCCTTTAATATTTCTTGTAAGACTGGTCTGGTTTTCACAGATCCCCTTGGTTTCTGTTTTGCTGGGAATGTCTTATTTTTCCAAATGTGTGTGTGTGCGTGTGTGCATGTGTGTGTGTGTGTGTGAACTGAGTGATAGTATACATGGGAGAACATCAGCTTTACACTTTCACTGCAATGACTGCAGTCTCCAGGCATCATCATACAACAGTATTTGTTTTCATTCCCTGTTGGTCTTTTCTTTTTCGGGGAGGGGGGGAGATGTACACAAAAACACTGAAGAATATGTAATCATTTAAACAACCACACGGCACATTCTGCAATCCTGCCTCCTGGTTGCCAGCACTCAGTCTCTATCTTTCCGTGAATCTAGAGTCCTCAGCTGCTCCCTCTCTCCATGTCCTCATCTCTACCTCCATCTCTGGTGTTGCTGCTTCTCTGGATAAGGTCCTGCATTCCGCTAGTGGTCTTCTCTTCTCCCTTGATGGTCTTAGGGTCCTCTGTTTCTGGACTGTGAAATTTACTCCCCAGTTTTTTCTGTTGTTGTTTTTTTATTCAACAAAGCTCAATTATTTTTTATTTCGCTTTCTGACTCTGTGTTTGTACCTTCACATTTTCACGATTTTCTGCTCCTTAATAAGGAAAGCACACTTGATCCTGTCACAGATGCATTTAGCACACATGGAGCTACCATAGGCCCTGCTGACATGTTTCTTTGTCTTGGACAACCTCATGAGAATTTTAGGTCTCACAGCACAGACTCCTCAAAGTCAGCCTGGGAACACACCCCATGCCGATTTTGGTACTTTACCAACCTTCTTAGTATGTTGTTATTAGGTGCCATTGAGTTGGTACCAACCCATACCGACCTTATGCACAGCAGAACAAAACACTGCCTGATCCTGGGCCAACCTCACTACTGTTGCCATGTTTGAGTCGATCAATGCTGCATCCATGTCGTTGGGGGTCTTCCTCTTTTTCTCTCTCCCTACACCTTACCAAACATGATATCCTTCTCCATTGAATGGTCCATATTTGTGCCCATTCCAAAGAGAGGTGACCCAATAAATGGAATGCGGAAATCATCAGACAATCTCTTTGATATCCCATGCGAGTAAAGTTTTGCTAAAAAAAAAATACAGAAACGGCTATAATCATACATTGACAGAGAACTTCCAGAGGTTCAAGTCGGATTCAGAAGAGCCCGTTGAATGCAGGATATCATTGCTGATGTCCGATGGATCTTGGCTGAAAGCAGAGACTATCAGAAAGATGGCTATCTGTGCTTTATTGACTACACAAAGGCTTTCGATTGTGTGGATCATGACAAGCTATGGACAACATTGCGAAGTATGAGTATTCCAGAACATTTAATTGTGCTCATGAGGAATCTGTACCTGGACCAAGAAGCAGCTGCTATTGGTATAGAGTTACACAATTCTATTACCAGGGTTTCAGGGCAGCCTAGTTTTGTTAGAAGAAGTATTGGATGACAGCCTATGATGGTTTGTAAAATGCTGGACCATTTTGAATGCCTCTACTTCCCCGTTTTTGTTACAAACCTTCTATATTTCAATTGAGACAGTCGCAATTAGTCATGATAACAATTACTCACTATTGAATCATAAGAATCTTATCTCCGTCTCTTTTCACCAGAACAATATAGACAGAAGAAAACTATTCAGTAGGGACACTATCTTCTCCCACGCACTTTGAAACTAAACTCCCTCTTGAAAACTTGTAAGCCAGTCACTTCATGCCTTTACTGCTCCCATTTTACTTAACCGATATCTAATTTGCCCTTCCCTATCTACCCTGTACAAAGAAGGGATAACATGGATACTTGATGTGACAACACCTTCCCTCTCTGTTGGTATTTTGAGCTACTGCATCCATGAGTATAGGTAAAGTTCATCAAATTGTAGCAATTTACCCTCATTTCCTTTATTAAAACATTTTTTGGTTTTGTTTTTATCTTCCTCTAGGAAGACCCCCAGCAAGATAGACTGGCAAAGTGGCAGCATCAGTGGGCTCAAGTGTGGCAACAATTGTGAGGTTGGCTCCGGACCGGGCAGTGTCTCATTCTGTTGTACATAGAGTCACTATGATTCAGTACTGACTCGAAGGCACCTAACAGCAACGAGTTCTGATTATCAAGCTATGGAGGCAAGGTCAGTGAGTACTGTCTGCAAGTTTGGGTGTTCTTGTGTGTCTCCCCTCACTTCATATCAGTTGGATGTTTCACTTTCAGTTCTACCCTCCATGGCTATGTCTTGTCCATGGGCTCAGGAGTCCCCAGGTCTCACCACACTTTGGACCAACCAGCCCATCCTCTTCTCTCTCTCATCTACAGCTCAACGGGAGTTTATGAAACAAGGTTGAACTCAGTCCATTTCTTCAGTGCTGCTTTCCCCCCTCTTCCACTCACTAATAGACCAATGTGGTTTCTAACAATCTTACATGCCTGCTCATATGTTCCCTTTGAGTTTCAGTCTTAGAGAAGGGTTTGTCCTGAAGGGACTTGATTGTTTGCCTTGATTGCTTCCCGGCATACAATTTGCTTGTTCTTGCGGCAGCTAATCATATTTCCTTTTTTTTTTTTTTGGCGGGGGGTGGGGGCTAGGGGTCCTGGTGCTCTTTCTTTGCAGATGCATCTTCTGCTGCTCTAGCTATTCTAGGCTGGTTTGCTTGTCCTTTCTAGTAGGAATGTCCCAGCTCAGAAGGTTCTGGATGGGGTTCAGGATTGCACCTAAAGTCCTGTACACCGCAAAGTCCCATTGTTTTTGAAAGACAATATTACTAGGTAAATGGTGCTTGTTTGTCATCCCATTGTTTTCTTAGTGCATTGTTTCTAGCAAGAAATCAGCATTTAGTCTTGTTAGTATACCTCTTTGTAAATTATGTTTCATCTTTCAGGAGCTACTTTCAGAATCCTGTCTTTCTCTTTGGTTATAAACACTTTAATTATGATATGTCTTGGTGAATTTGGCGGGGGGGGGGGTCCATTCTATATGTGGTTTACTACACTTCTTGGATGTGAATCTCCTTGCCTTCTGTGATATTTGGATATTTTCAGCTGCTACATATTTTTAAAATTATCTCTGTACTTTTTTCCTCCCCTCTTTTGAAGAGTGTCCCAAATAACTCTTAGGCATTCTTCATTTGTCTTCATTTTCTCTATTCTTAAAAAAAAAAAAAATAGTATAAACGGATTTATCCTCTGTTTCACTGAGTTTTATATGACTTAATTCTATTTCTCTGTCCTTCCATTGCATTACCTATCTCTGATATTTTATTGTTACTCTTCTGTACTTCTAAGTTGTTGGTTTTGTATGATTTCTAATTATTTACTGACTCTTTTATCTTGTTCTTGTATTATTTTCTGAAATTCCTCTAGGGTGTTTACTATGCTTTTCTTTCTCTCTTTGAGGTGCCTAAACACAAGTCTTTTCATTTCCTCCTCCAGTAGTTCTATTATTGCTTTTTCCTGTGAGAGGTTTTCTTTCCCTTGATTCTTTGAGCCATCTTATCCTGTTTTTGCATATGTCTTGTTATTGCCTGCTGTCTGCAAGGGATTATAGTATTATTTTACTTATTCATGATTGTAGTCTGTTTTTTCTCTGGACTTATTTTGGAACATCACGGCAGGTGAAGTGGGTGTGCCCCACTAAGCTGAACTTGGTGAGTGCTGGTCTGATGGCACAGGAATGCTCACCACAGCTCAGCAGGATTACAGGGCATCTGGGGTGGGCTGGTCAGGCCTGGATTAGCACCTACCACTGGTCCAGTAGAAGGGAAACATGCAATGACACTCACTAATGGTCAGGGCCATGGGCAAGATGGGTGTGGTGAATACCCAGTGGCATGGCAATGATCACTGCAGCTTACCCAGTGTTTGGGTCAATGTATAAGGGGATGTGACAGCTAGCGAGCATTGACTAGTGCTTGCTGGGCAGGTGGGGTGGCAGACAGGGAGATGTAGTGGACAACCAAGGGAGTGTGAGGGATCTCTGCTACATGCCAGGTAGACAGAGTAATTGCCTGGCAGGGCAAACAAGGATGTGGGAACTCTGCTGTTCAAGTGGGCAGAGAGGCAGGTGATGGGGTGTGGAGAGTGGAGGCTCTCAGGTGCTCACCAGGTGGGTGGGGTGGTGGAGGACATGGTGGAGGAACTCTCTGATGCTCACCTTGTGAGCAGTTCATTGGGGGAGGATAGTAGAAGGGGTTGAGTTGGAGGGGGTTCATGTCATGGCTCCAGCAGGTGAGCAGGGCAGCAGGGAAAAGTAAGTTTGTATCCCCTCATCACCCAGGGGTTGGGAATGGGGACTCCCCATTGGCTGCAGGTAACAATCAGTACCTGGACATGACAAGACCAAGTTCAAAGAAGGAGGGCTGCTCAGAGTATGGTAAGGGGAGGACCTCCTGCTGACAGCCTATGGCTCTAGCACCCTAAGGGCCAGGAACTTCCACTGGAGAACAGTCCTGTC
Source organism: Chrysochloris asiatica (assembly GCF_000296735.1). NCBI lineage: Eukaryota > Metazoa > Chordata > Mammalia > Afrosoricida > Chrysochloridae > Chrysochloris > Chrysochloris asiatica. Next base: position 5,478,841 of record NW_006408672.1, on the reverse strand, counting down.
TCTGGATCCTGGCACCCTCCTGCTTTGTGGATACAGGATCCCTGGAGCGCTGGCTCTCCTTCTTGAACATTCCATCTTTAGATCCCATTTATGTCCTGTTCACCATGCTGTACTCTGCGTAGGTCTATACAATGTGTCTGTCTCCTATTCAGAATTCCATGCAGTTACTTTCCTATGATCCTTATTCAAGATGTCAAGATGACCACTCTGGGCCTGGCACTGCTTGCCTTGAATCTTTGTGTGTACATCTCCTGAGACTACCCAAACACTAGAAACCAGTTGCTGGGAAGTCAATTCTGACTCATAGGGACTCCTTGGCTGTCAGACTAGAATTGTGCTCCATAGGGTTTACTCTGATTGGTTTTTTCCAAAAGAAGATTTCCCAGACTTTCTTTTGAGGCACTTCTTAGTAGATTTGAACCTCCAACTGTTCGGTTGGCAGTTCAATGCACTACCTGTACTGCTCAGGGATTCCACAATATTGTTGCTGCTGTTAAGTGCCATTGAGTGAGTTCTGACTCATCGTGACCCTGTACAGGGTTTCCAAGGAGTGGTGAGTTTGAACCAACGACCTTATGGTTCTAACCAACCTTGCAGTCCTGTGCTTATCCTGAAGTCCCACATCATACTGTTGAGAATAAGGTCACTGAATCTTTGATACTAATTAATTACACCTAGATATTATTTTTCCCCCCACATTAGTCTCCTGTCTACTGGATTCTGGCTAGGTCTGAACTAAATCAAACATGGTCATATTTGAATTAAATCCTTTGTTTCCTAAAAGCATCCTTGATAAGAATAGCAGGTTTTTGAAAATACAAATGTGTGTAACAAATATTATTTAGTTAATACTATTTATTCATTATAAACTACACTCCCAAACTCATTTTGTGAAATTCTTTAAATGACTGTGTGAAAAATGGAAAATACATTTTTAATGTTAGTAGTTACAGAGCTAAGTGATAGTGGAGCTTACTGTCACTTCTTAATTCTTCAAAACATAGTTCACATTGTTCGTTCTACTTTGTACCACTTAGTTTAATGTTGTGATTTAAACACACGCTCTAAGATGCACATCATATGGCCACAGGCAAAAGAAAACCCAAAGTATATTCCAACAGCTTTTGTTTCTGCCATCAAAGGGACCATCCATCTGCCTAAATAATAGCACTTTGTTTTATGTGCTCTACAAATACAGTAACAATTGCTCCCTTTAGTAAGGATGCAGGCAATCTAACTATGAAGTGGGTTTGTGGGTCTGAGAGAGAGAAAGAGAAAGCAAATTCCTTGGAAGTTTTTGCAGTTTAATAATGGAAAGCTAAACAAAACATTTGGCATTCTCTTGTTGTGAAATCTAGGGTACAAAATCCTAAAGAACCAACAATGAGGGAGTTAAAGGAAGGGGCATGGAGAGATTGCTCCTTCAGTTACATATTTCTCCATATTTTATAGTGTTAAACAGATGGTATAGCCAAAGCTCCAGTGACAAACATAGCGAAAAATGCTACACTAAAAAGAAAATAAGTCAATATTGCTTTCTTTAAAACTGCAATATGGCAGAGTGAAAAGAAGAGAAGTAGGGGAAATCTGCAGTAAACAGTGATATAATCACCCATCTGTACAACAATGTTTATTAAGCACTTACTGCGGTACAGACGCCTGGTGTGGTACTGGAGGATAAGCACAGGATTGCACGGTTGGTTTGAACCACAAGGAAGCCCTATACTGGGTTGCTATGGGTCGGAACAATCTCTACGGTACTTAACAACCACATGAAACAGGCTTCATGTAAGGTCCCATGGATGCAAATTTGAACATGACATGGTACTGCTTTCAAGATCAGCTGATCTAGAGGATGCCATGCCATGTAAAGACAGTCATTCTCATTCCATTTGCTGAGTCCAGTCTGACAGAATTATCCACAAGATGCTTCAGGGCCATAAGAGAAACAGAAAGTAACCCAACCTAGGGAAAATGGAGGCATCTTTCCAAAGGAAGAAGGGAAAGTGCAGTCTAGGTATGAGAAAACAGTCTCTGTCAAGTCAATTCATAGGAAACGTAGGGACACAGAGTTGTCATAATCAGGAGAGAAGTGAACAGACACTGAGTATCAGGAACTTCAGTGCAGAATGAGAAGCAAAATTTCATTTCAGAGAAGGAGCGTGTGGACCTTCATATTCATTTATTCTATATGTACTAATTCAGTACCTACTATATGTACTTGGGAGTCCTGACACGGTGTTGCAGGATAACGCAATGGACCGCAAGGTTGGTTTGAACCATAGAGTCGGTTCAGAATCCCCTCCTTGGACATGATGAGTCAGAACTGACTTGAAGACAGTTACCATCAAACAACACAAAAAGTACTTGGGAGTTCTGGTGTGGTGCTGCAGGATAATGCATTGGCCTGCAAGATTGGTTTGAACTGTAAAGTCGGTTCAGAATCACCTACTTGGAAACCCTTTACAGGGTCGCTATGAGTCTGAACCGACTTGAAGGCACTTATGTCAACAACAACATGTACTTGGGAGTCCTGGTGTGATACTGTAGTATAAAACTGACAGCTAACTGAAAGATAAGCAGTTCAAACCTATCAGCCACTCCTCACGAACCCTATACTTGGTCTCTGAGTTGGAACTGACTCCCTGGTATTTACCACCAACAACAACACTATGTACCTGATATTGCACTAAAGTCTGGGGACATGGGACCTATTAATGATAAAGCTTTCAGGGCTACCCACCTCTGGTGCTTCCATTTTAAAAATGCTACCATAAAGTCTAGATTGTAAGACAACTACATTTTAAGAAAGACCCTACAGGACAATTTAGATCTATCCCCTTGAGCTTCCATGTTTGTAGTCTTTAAGGAAGCAGACTGGGACATCTTTCTCCTATAGAGCAGTAGTAGGTTTGAACCACTGACCTATTTATTGGTTAAAAGTTGAGTGCTTTAACACTATTAGGGCTACTTTGTACTAAAAATCTGCATTTAACCCTATCGTCCATAACAAGTCCCACACATATGGATGGAAGAGAAATAAAAATACATTTCACAGGAAGATTTAGACACAAATGTTTAGAGTAGCATTATTCACACCAGCCAAAAGATGAAAATAACTCATCTATGAACTAATGAATTTATAAACCAAATCTCTCTATCTATACAATGGATTATTACACAGCCATAAAAGAGAATGAAATACTGATACAAGAAACAGCATGGAAAAACCAGCTAAATGAAAAATACCAGTCAAAAAAGAACACACATTACACTAAATGCAAAAAGCCAGTCATATTATGCTAAGTGAAAAAAGCCTGTCAAAAATAATCACATAGTATATGATCCTATTCATGTAAAAGATCTGAATGGGAAATCTGTAGAGACAACAAGGTAGATGAATGGTTGCTTAGAGTTGGGCAGGATGGGCTGGGGTAACAGATCAAGGGTTTCTTTCTGAGCTGATGAAACATTCTAAAATTGACTGCAATGATGGTTGAACTTAACTGTCAATATAATAAAAAGAACTGAATTACACACTTTAAATGGGTGAGTCCTCTGGTATAGGAATCGTTATCTCAATAAAATATTAAAAACTTGGAATCACTGGATATTTTGACATGAAACAATCAACTTTATCAGACTGGCATTTGTGAAAGTAGATGTGGAGAGATGCGGAGACTAAAGACGGGAAGTCTGATTAGGCTGTGGGTGTGGTGGCTGTGCCTGGTTTGAACCTGGGTGCTGGGAAGGACAAGAAAGTCCTCATTACATACATATGTCTGATAAAGTCCCATCAGGATTTGTGTCCAGGGATGTGGGACTAATGGGCATGAAGAAGAAGAAGGAATCAATTTATATTCCAGATTAGCAGGCTTATATCCCTGGCTGTAAAGCACTATCACCAAAAAGACACCAAGTAGAAGCAGAGATGGTTGAATTGAGCAAACAACAATGTCTGCTTTAATAAGGTTAAGTGGGTATTTCATGAGCCACCCAGTTGCAAAACGGATGTATTGAACAAATACTCAAGAAATAATTCAAACTCAGAAAAGTAGATAGCTAATATTGATGAGATAGCACAATGAAAATATAAAGAACAAGAGACAAAGATAGATGAATCCTCAGGAAAAGTAAAATTGAAAAGTTGGGCAAAAGACATCTGGCATAGGACTTATATAAAAAATATGTAACACGCTCCTACAAATCAATATGAAAAAACATAACCCATTTTTTAAATGGGCAAAATATCTGGACAGTCAGTCCACATAGGCACACTTACATAATGTTAGCCATTAGAGAAATATAAAATAAAAGCACAAGGATAGACTAGTACACAGTCATCCAAATGACTGAAATAGAAAGCATAGAATATACTGAGACTCTCAAGGATGTGTAGCTACAGGAACTCCATATACTGCTGGGAGGAATGTAAATAGATCTATTCACTGTGGAAAACTATTTCAAGTAACTACTAAATCATATGTATATCCTATAAATAAAATGATTTAATTTTTAAACTAGAATTCAGCTCAATTAATAAAGAATGTTTTCCATGAATATGTCATCATCATTGTTGTTACATGCCATCGAGTTGGTTCCAACTAACAGCAACTCCAGGCACAACAGAACAAAACACTGCCCAGTCCTGGGCCAACCTCACAATGATTGCTACACTTGAGCCCATTGTTGCTGCCACTGGGCCAAACCATATCATTGGCATCTTCCTCTTTTTCTTTGACTCTCCAATTTACCACACATGATATCCTTCTCCAGTGACTGATTACTCCTGATAATATGTCCAAAGTATGAGAGACAAAGTCTGACTATCCTGGCTTCCAAGGAGTACTCTGACTGTACTTCTTCCAACACAGATTTGCTTGTTCTTCTGTCATCCCATGGTAATTTCAAAATTCTCCTCCAACACCATAACTCATATCATCAATTCTTCTTTGGTCTTCCTTATTCACTGTCTAATTCTTGTATGCTTATGAGGTTACTGAAAACATCATGACCCATGAGTATGAGCTCTTAAAAAAGAAATCTATAAGTTAAAACCGACAGTTAATGTAAAGCACAGATAAGAACTTTAAGGAGAAGAGAACCTAAATGAAAACTAATGGTGGTGAAACAATATGGTGTCGATCCTTCCTGGGGTTCGTTCAGCTTCTTGAATGTTTATATTCTCATCCTTCAAGATGTTAGAGAAATCCCCTTCCAGTAGCTCTTCAACTATCTACTCTGTAGACTTCTGTGATTCTTCCTGTTCTGGAATGCCAATAATTCTTAAGTTATTTTTCATCATGTTATCCAACATGAATCTTAAGACTCATATTCAGATTTTTTAATCTTTTTTTCTGCTTGCTCTTCTTTCTAGCAGTATTGAGAGATTTGTCTTCCAGCTCACTGGTTCTGGCTTCCATCTCTTCAATTCTATTCCTTTGTACTTTCAGTGTACTGTCCATTTCTGACAGTTTATTATTAATTGTCTGGACCTCTTTTTGCAGGTTTTGAATTGTTTCTAATGCTATATCTAACTTATTTGATTGCTCCTGTAGCATTTTCCTGACTTCTTCCTTATTTTCCTCCACCCCTCTGTGAAGCCTTTGGATTTGTGCGACTATCATTCTTTTGAATTCCTTCTCAGGCAGATCCAAAGCCTGCTCTTCTTCTAATGGGAAGTCTATGTCTGCCTCCAGCTCATTTGTCTCAGTTACTCTTTTCTGTTTCTGACAGGTGCAGAGATTTTTTGTTGTTTTTATCTTGGACATTTTCAATAGTTAAATGTGTTTTCAATGATTAAATGAATGTATGTTGCTGTATTGTTAAGCTTACTGAGTGTCTCCTAGTGGATGTGATCTGGAGATAAGCTTCCCTTTTCATGTCTCTTATTACTCAGCTGTGAGCTATTTTAGCAGGTGTTGGCTGTCTGTGTAATGCATACCAGCTGGTATTGGCTCCTGTCCAGATGGAGGGATATTATAGGGTATGCTTGTAGCTTGGCTATATGGCCATGATTGCTGTCTCTTCTTGGGTAATGTACAGAGAGAAAGCTCCTAGCCACAAGAAAAAAGTAAGACCAAAAGGATCAAAAACAGAAAACAAAATGAAAGCAAAAACAAAACCAAGTGCACACACACACACACAAAAATGTAGCACTGTCCAGTAGCCATTGCTGTAAAGGTCATTGTGCATGCACAGTAGAAACCTCCAGTGGTGGGTAGGCGTGTCCACTCACTCAGGTTGCCCCCTTTAGTCACCACTGTGGAGGTGTGCAGAGATTAAGAAATGAATAGAAGAAAGATTGTTCACAACTTTATCTCGGAATATCACTTAGGTATCTGTGTATGCACAGCGTAATTCTCAAAATGATTGCATCTTTGAGAATAGTAGTTGGTGTTGGCGCTTGTCTTTATGCTGGGGTTTTACAGGGTGCAAATACAGCTTGGCTGTATGGCCAGACTTGCTGACTCTTGTTAGATAAGGCAGGAATGAAGGCTCTCGCCCAAGTAGGAGATTCAACTTTAGGGTTAAATCCCAGAGTCAGATGTCATAAGAAGCAGCCAAAGGATTCGCTTGTGGGACTACTGGGACTTTCCGGGATTTCCTCTTTGAATCGTGGGAAAATTGTAACCTGTGGGCACAATGCTGGGCCCTTTTGGGGGTGCACTCCCACCCACCTGAAGATGCCAGGGGTGGGCAGATAGGGTGCGACAGGGGAGTTATTGTTAGGTGCCATCAAGTAGGCACCAACTCACAGCAACCTTATGAACAGCAGAACAAAAAATTGTCCGATCCTGGGCCAACCTCACTACTGTTGCCACACTTGAGTCCATCGATGCTGCCACCTAGCCAATCCATCTCGTTGGAGGTCTTCTTCTTTTTCTCTGACCCTCCATCTTATCAAACATGATATCCTTCTCCAGTGACTATTCCCTCCTGACAATATGTCCAAAGTATGAGAGACAAAGTTTGGCCATCTTGGTCTCCAAGGAGCACTCTGGCTGCACTTCTTCCAGAACAGATCTATTGGTTCTTTTGGCAGCCCATGGCACTTTCAGTATTCTCCTCCAACACCACAACTCAAAGGCATCAATTTTTCTACGATCTTCC
>NW_006408672.1:5467894-5471372 GCF_000296735.1 Chrysochloris asiatica | reverse complement strand
CAAGGTTGTATCATCTGCATATCGCAGGTTGTTAATGAGTCTTCCTCCAATTCTGATGCCACGTTTTTCTTCATAGAACCCAGCTTCTCGGATGATTTGCTCAGCATACATGTTGAATAAGTATGATGAAAGCAGTTTACAACCTTGTCGCACACCTTTCTTAATTTTAAAACTTTCAGTGTTCCCATGTTCTGTTCGAACAACTGCTTCTTGGTCCAGGTACAGATTCCTCAGAAGTACAATTAAGTGTTCTGGAAAACTCATACTTCGCATTGTTGTCCATAGCTTGTTATGATCCACACAATCGAAAGCCTTCGCGTAGTCAATAAAGCATAGGTAAACATGTTTTTGATATTCTCTGCTTTCAGCCAAGATCCATCAGACATCAGCAATGACATCCCTCGCTCCATGGCCTCTTCTGAATCTGGCTTGAACCTCTGGAAGTTCTGTGTCAATGTACGATTATAGCCGTTTCTGCATTACCATTAGCAAAACTTTACTTGCTTGAGATATCAAAGGTATTGTCTGATGATTTCCACATTCTGTTGAGTCACCTCTCTTTGGAATGGGCACAAATATGGATCTCATCCAATCAGTTGGCCGGATAGTTGTCTTCCAAATTTCTTGGCAGAGATAAGTGAGTACCTCCTGTGTTGCCTCACTTTCTTGAAAGATTTCAATTTTTATTCCATCAATTCCTGGTGCCTTATTCTTTGCCAATTTCTTCGATGCACCTTGGACTTCCTCCCTAAGTATCACTGGCTCTTGATCATATGCTACCTCTTGAAACGGTTGAACATTAACCATTTTCTTTTGGTACAGTGACTCTATGTATTCCTTCCATCTTCTCTTGATGCTTTCTGCATCATTCAATAATTTGCCCAGAGAATCTTGCAATAATGCAGTCAAGGCTTGAATTTTTTTCTTCAGTTCCCCAAACTTGAGAAATGCTGAGCATGTTTTCCCTTTTGGTTTTCTGATTTCAGATCTGTGCACATTTTATTATAATATTTGGCTTTACCTTCTCAAGCTGATCTTTGAAATTTCCTGTTCAATTCTAAGACCTCCTCATTTTTTCCATTTGCTTTAGCATCTCTATGCTGGACAGCAAGTTTCAGTGTCTCTTCCGACATTTATTTTGACCTTTTCCTTCTTTCTTGTCTTCTTAACGACTTTTTCCTCTCTTCACATATGGTGTTCTTGATGTTATCCCACAACTCTTCTGGTCTTTGGCCTTCAGTGTTTAATGTATTAAATCTGTTCTTCAGGTGAGAGGAGGAAAGAAAATTTTAAGAAGCCATCACACCTCTTTTTCCACAAGTCACTCCATGACTTTCATGCTGTATCAGCCTAGCTGTGACCCCACCCTCTGATCGTTTTGGTGATAAAACAATATGGATAGAAATAGTGGCAGTGTATAACGTATGCAACCAATGTCATTGACCATCCATGCAGAAATTGTGATAGAACATGTATGGTTGTGCATATTGCCACTATATAAGCATATATGTTATTAGGTGCTGGAGTCACTCCCAACCTATGGTGCCATAATCTACAAAAGAACGAAACACTGCTTAGTCCTGCACCATCCTATCAACTGCTGCCAGGTTTGAGCCCATTGCTACTGTCACTGTGCCAATCCATCTCATGTGTCTCCATCTTTTTTACTGACCCTCCACTTTGCCAAGCATGATGTCCTTCTCCAGGGACTGCTCCCTCTTGATAATATGTCTAAAGCATGAGACATGAAGTCTAGTCATCTTGGTTTCTAAGGAACATTCTGGTTATACTTCTTCCAACACAGATTTGTTTGTTCTTCTCTGAATCAATGATAACTTTAACAATCTCCAACAATTCAAATTTCCGTATTTGCAAGATGGAGGATTGGGTGGAAGTGCAGTAAGAGCTCTGCCAGCAACAACACAGAATACCTGACCAAGCAGGCTCAGGGGATGGTCCCAGAACTCTGAACCACATTTCAAGGAATATTTAGAAGGTTGGAAGGCTTGGAGCTGAGGAATTTTGTCAGAAGCAAGCAATCTCTTGCTTTCTAGTCCGGGATGCTCAGCTGCTCCAGGAGTCGCCATCTTGGGTGAGACCACGTGGGGGAAGGATTGGAGTGGCCAAAGACGCCTGACAGAACCCCAGAGATAAAGGTGTGGACATTCTTTTCTTTTGATAGCTGTTCATTGGTCCCTTGCTGTCTGCGCACCTCCATTCTGGTGACTATAGGGGGTGCCTGAGAGAGTGGGCACCCCAGCCCCACCCTCAGAGGGTTCTACTATGCATGCACACAGATCTCCTCGAAATTTAAAGAGACAGTTTCCAATTAAAACCAAATGGCCACAGCTGGCCCTGAACTGTTTACAACTAGAAAAAAGGCCTGAGCGGGGATTGTGGGGCAGGACAAGAAGACAAACAAAGGAAATAAGCCGAAAATTAAATCCTAAATTCCATCGGAGCTCAGTCAACAACAGCATGGAACACCAGGCCAAGAGGGCTCACGAAATAGTGTTGGAAGACTGAAACAAATATAAAGCTATGTTTGGAGGATTGGAGGGTTTACAGCTGGGGAATTTGATGGGAATCCAGAAATCCATTGTATTCTGAATGAAGACACTAAGCTGTTCCAGGAGCCACCAGCTTGGGAGAGAACATCTTGATTGTATTAGGATTGATAGTATCAGGAGAGAACATCTTGATTGTATCTTGATTGTATCAGGATTGACATGGAAATTTAAAGTGACAGTATCAACATAAAACCAAACGGCCACCACTCGTCTGTCCATTGTGCTGTGGTGGCTTGAGTTGCTGTGATTCTGAGGGCTATGCCACCAGTATATTAAATAACCGGCAAGGTCACGGTGGACAGGTTTCAGATGAGCTTCCAGACAAAGACACATTAGGAAGAAAGAGTGACAAACTACTTCCGAATCACTAGTCACTGAAAACTCTAAGAATAACAGAGAAACATTGTCAGATACAGGACCAGAAGGTGGGAAGGCACTCAGAAGGTGACTGGGGAAAAAAACGCCTCCTCAAAGTAGAGTTGACCAAAATGATGTGAATAGAGTTAAGCTCAGGGGAGAAAAGTGCATAGAACCGTCATTTGCTGATGGGCCACAACCCAAATTGAAGAGAAACAGCTGTAAACATCCATTGAAAATTGAAGTATGAATCTGGGAAAATTGGAAGTTGTCAAAAATGAAATGGAATGTATCAACATTGATATCTTAGGCATTAGTGAGCTAAAATGGACTGGTATTGGCCATTTTGAATCTGACAACCACATGGTATACTATTCAGGGAATGACAAATTGAAAAGGAATGGTGTTGTATTCATCATCAAAAAGAACATATCCAGATCAGTCATAAGGTACAATGCTGTAAGTGATAGGATAATATCCATGCGCCTACAGGGAAGCCCAGTTAATACCACTATTATTCAAATTTATGCACCAACCACTAAAGCCAGTGA
>NW_006408672.1:5413444-5466601 GCF_000296735.1 Chrysochloris asiatica | reverse complement strand
GCAAAGGCTTTCGATTGTGTGGATCATGACAAGCTATGGACAACAAAGCGAAGTTATGTGTATTCCAGAACACTTAATTCTACTTCTGAGGAATCTGTACCTGGACCAAGAAGCAAGTAAAGATTCAGAAACAATACAGAAAGAAATAGCTTTCAGACATTAGGCAACAGGAAGTATGGAACAATGAACCACGTGAGAGAGTAACCAAGAGGTAAGATTATGAGTTCCTGGTTTTTACTTCCAGGTGAAAGCTTCCAAGATTTTTCTAGACAGGAAAGGCTATCAAGAACTTAATTGACTTGTTTCATTGAGGGGGTAAAGTATAAGGCTCAAGGAGGCCAAGGTGGCTAGAATTTATGAGGCAGCAAAAGTGAAGTTGCATAGAGAGGACCTCTGGAGATCTGAAGTAATGTTCTTTTGAATATTTTCCCCTGCAATGATCTGTGCATACAGTGAGAAAACTACTAATGCTGATGAAGAAACAAAGAAAGAGCAGGTGGAAAATCCCTGAGGTAGAAAAGGAGGAAATAGTCCATGCTCCTACCAGCCAGAGTGAAAATAAAAGGGGACATCCTAAACCTGTCACTCATGTGATAGAATGTCATATGGTTGTGACTGGCAAGTAGCTAAGAGACTAAAAGTTATGTTGCCAGTATATCAACTGCCAGCAACTGCATTAATAATTACTGGTGATTGGAGAATAATAAATGGAAAAAAAAAAATGAGCTTGTAGTAGTAAAAGATGACCTTAGTGATACAAATGACACTAGAGATCACATGAGAGAATTGTGTAAAATCAATTACCAGTTCATTGGAATTACCTGTTTTTAACATAAAGAGCAATTGTCCATGTAGACTTACAGTGGACAGGTTTCAGTCAATGTTCCAGACAAAGACAAACTATGAAGAAGGACCTAGCAATCTACTTCCAAAACAAACTGACCTGGGAAAAGTTTATGGGCAGAAACAGAACATTGTCTGATACGATGTCTGAAGATAAACCCCTCATATTGGAAGGCACTCAAAATAGGACTGGGAAAGAGTTGCCTCTTCAAACCAGACTTGATCTTAATGACATGGATGAAGTCAAGCATTTTTTTGATTTGGCATGACTCAAAATGAGAAGCAACAGTTGCAAACATCCATTAAGTAATAGATACATAAAATGCAGTAAGTATCAATCTAGCAAAATTGGGAGTTGTCAAAAATGAAATGGAATGTTTCAAGATTAGTATCCTAGATTGAAATGGATGGATATTGGCCATTTTGAATCATACAATCATATGATATGGTCTACTATGCTGGCAATGACAAACTGAAGAGAAACAGCATTACATTCATTGTCAAAAATAACATTTCAGTCCTTAAGCACAATTTTGTCAGTGATAGGATAATATCAATACACCTGTTGTTATTATTGTTAAGTGCTCTGAAGTCAGATACAACTCATAGTGAACCTACATAGTTTCTTAGGAGTAGCTGGTGAGTTTGAACTGCTAACCTTGTGGTTAACACTCCAGTACTTACCTTGCAACACTACACCAGACTCCTGCAAGTGTATTAAAATGACTATCATTCAAATGTATGAACCAACCACTGATGCCAAAAATAAAGAACTTGAATGTTTTTATCAACTTCTGCAGTATGAAATCATTGAAAATTACTGGTGATTGGAGAATAATAAATGAAAAAAAAAAAGAAGAAGAAGAAGAGCTGGTAGTAGTAAAAGATGACTTTAATGATACAAATGACACTAAAGATCACATGACAGAATTGTATAAAACCAATTGGAATTACCTGTTTTTAACATAAAGAGCAATTATTCATGTAGACTTGAGAAGTTTGCTAATATAGATCAAAGACTACAGCCCTCAATGTGGACTACTACTCAATATGAAGAAAACAAAAATCTCCACCACTGAACTAATAAACATCATCATGATAGAGAAAACGTAGAAGTTGTCGCAAGGATTTCATTTTACTTGGACCTATAATCAACACTCAAGGACGCCCCAGTAAAGAAATTAATCAACATAATGCATTAGGCAAATGTGTTATAAAAGACCTTGTTAAAGTGTTAAAGAGCCAAGACATCACTTTGAGACTAAGGTTCACCTGATCCAATTCATGGTACTTTCCATTGCGGCATACACTTGTGAAGCTGGATAATGAATAATGAAGACCAGAGAAGAATTAATGCACTTGAATTACGGCATTGGAGAAGAATATATAAAGAGCCATGAACTAGCAGAAGAAAGAACAAATCTGTCTTGTAAAAGTATAGACAGACTGCTCCTCAGAAGCGAGAAGGATGAGACTACGTCCCATATACTTTGGACATGTTATCAGGAGGAACCAGTGCCTAGAGTAGGACATAATGTTTGGGAAAGCAGAGTATCTGCAAAAAAAGAGGACAATCTTCAACAAGATGGATTTAAACAACAGTAGTTGCAACAATGGGCTCAAACCTAACAACGGTTTGTGAGGCTGTCGCAGAATTTGGCAGTGCTTAATGATGTTGCAGAATAGGTCACTATGAGTTGGAACTGACTCAGTAGAAGCTAACAGTGTACTCAGAAGTATATCATTGCACCGGAAGAGCCAAATAAACTCTAAAAAGGTTAACTTCAGCCTTAAAGTTATCACAATGATTGCAAGTCACATAATCAACTGAAGAAACAAAAACAAAATAAAAAAATTCAACACTAGCTAATGAATTCATTGAAATCTAGCAATCAATAATGTAGAATTTACAATAGACACACAATAAATTATCCAATGGAAACAGAAAAGTATAACACATTATCAAGAATAAACTCAATCAGTAGAAACAGGCATACAAATGACACATGAAATCGTTAACAGGAATAGACATTAAAATTGCTATTAGAAACATTCTCCAAATGCATTCAACAGAATGACAAAGCAGGATCAATTGGTGGAGAAACTGTTGTTCGGTGCTATCTAGTCAGTTGCTACTCATAGTGACTCTACGCACACCAAAACAAAACACTACTATGACCCTGGGCCAATCTTGCTATCATTGTGACAACTGAGCCCGTTGCTCTTGCCAGTGAGCAAATCCATTTCCCTTTTTGTTGCTGACCTTCCATTTTACCAAGAATGATGTTCTTCCTTATCAAAGGACTAGACCCTCCTGGATAACAAGCCCCTAGCATGAGAGTCGAAGTCTGGGCATCCTGGCACCTCAGGAGCATTCTGGCTGTACTTCTTCCAACATACATTTGTTTGTTCTTTTTTGGCAGTCCACAGTACTTTTAACATTCTTCTCCAACACCGTTACTCAAATGTATCAATTCTTCTAAGGTCTTCCTTTTTTACTGTACAACTTTCACATGCATATGAGTCAATTGAAAATACCATGGTTTGGGTCAGGCACACCTTAGTCCTCAAGCTGACATCTTTGCTCTTCAACACTTTAAAAAGGGCTTGTGCAGCAGATTTGACCAATGCAATACATCCTTTGATTTCTTGACTGCTGCTTCCATGAGCATTGATTGTGTATCCAAGTAAAATGAAGTCTTTGACAACTACAATATTTTCTTCATTTATCATGATGTTACTTATTGGTCCATTGGTAAGGATTTTTGTTTCAACCCATACTAAAGGTTATGGTCTTTGATCTTCATCGGTAAGTACTTTAAGTACTCTTCACTTTCAGCAAGCAAGGTCGTATAATCCGTATATTTCAAGTTGTTAATGAGTCTTCCTCTAATCCTGATGCTATGTTTTTTATGCACTCCAACTTTTAGGATTTGTTCATCATACAGACTGAACAGGTATGGTGAAAGAATACAACCCTGGTTCACACATTCCCTGATTTTAAACCATTCAGTGGCCCACTGTTCTGTTCAAAAGCCTGCTTCTTGGTCTATGTATATAGGTTCCTCATGAGTACAATTAAATGTTCCAAAATACTCATTCTCCACAACGTTGTCCATAACTAGTCATGATCCACACAGTCAAAAGCCTTTGTGTAGTCAATAAAGCACTATCTAGTACTCCCTGCTTTTTGCCAAGATCCATTTAACATCAGCAGCGATATCTATCATTCCACATCCTGTCCTGAGTCCAACTCGAACCTCTGGCAGTTTCATTTTAATGTACTTTTGAAGGTATTTTTAAATTATCTTTAGCAAAATTATACATGTATATGATATTAATATTGCCAGATGATTTTTACAATCTGTTGGGTCACCTCTCTTTGTAATGGGCAAAGATATGGATCTTGTTCAATGAGTTGGCTAGGTAGCTGTCACCAAATTTTCTTGAGTGCCTCCAGTTTGTTAAAGGATTTCCGTTTGTATTCCCCATCGATTCCAGGAACCTTGTTCTTTGCCAATGCCTTCAACGCAATTTGGAGTTCTTCCTTCAGTACCACTGACTCTTGATCATATGCTATCACTTGAAATGCTTGAACATCATCCATTTAGTTTTGTTACGGTGACTCTGTATTTCTCCCATTTACTTTTGATGTTTTCTGCATCATTCAAAATTTTGTCAATGGAATCCTTCAGTATTACAAGGCAAAGCTTAAATTTTTCCTCTATTCTTCCAGCTTGTGAAATGCTGAGCATGTTTGTCCTTTTGGTTTTCAAACCCCAGGTTCTTGCACATTTCATTATAATATTTGACATTATCTTCTCAAGCTGACCTTCAAAATTCTATGTTTATCTCTTTTAGTTGGAGGTTTAGATTAATGTGCTAGACTGCAAGGTCAGCTTGAACCACTAGGTTGGCAGTTCAAATTCACCAGCCGCTTCTCAGCCGCAATGACTTAGAATCAACTCAACAGCACTTAACAATAATCTTCCATTTGCTTTAGCATCTCTATGCTGGAGAACAAGTTTCATAGTCTTTTCTGAAATCCACCTTGGCCTTTTTCTTCTTTCTTGTCCTCTTGTAGACAGAAAAAAACAGAAAAGCAAAAATGGAACCTCTGGTAATTTAAAATATGTTTATGAAAAAAAAAAATTGAAGAACAGGATTCACAACAAATTAAATACTGCAGAAAAATATATGTATAAGAGAGAAGACAGGCAATTGCAATATACAAATTAAAAAACTGAGAGAAAAAAGAACCAGAAATAATTTTTAAAAATTAGTGACACAGCCAATGGATCTTTGGCAAAGAGCCAAATAAATACATTAAGTGGGGAAGACATAGTCTCTTCAACAGATAGTGCTGGCAGACCTGGAAATCCATATGTAAAACACTAAAACAAGACCTTTATCTCACGCCCTATACAAAAACCAACTTGATATGGATTAAAGACCTAAATGTGAATCCCAAAGTTATAAAGGTCATCAATGACAAAAAGGAACAAAAGTGGTTATGAATCAGGGAATCAGGCTGGGAGCCACAAGGTCAGCAGTTCAAAACTACCAGCTGTTCCACGGGAGAAAGATGAGACTTTCTGCTCCCATAAAGATTTCCAGCCTCGGAAACCCTGTACAGGGTTTATGAGTCGGAACAGACTCCATGGCACATAACAACAACAACAATACAGGGCACATCCAGACTACCAAACATTACGAAAATTACACAAGCAAAAGAAGACAAAATAGATGATTGAGACCTTCTGAAAATTAGAAACTTATGTGCATCCAAGAATTTCACCAAAAGAGCAAAAATGGAGCCCACAATATGGGGAAAAATCTTTTGCAATGACATATCAGACAAGGGACTAATTTCTAAAATATACAGGAAACTACAACCCCTTTACAAGAAAAAGACAAGTAACTCAATTAAAAAATGGGCATAAGGGCATGACCAGACACTACACCAAGGAAGAGATCCAGGCAGCCAACAAACATATGAAGAAATGTTCATAATCATTAGCCATTGTTGTTGTTGTTGTTGTTGTTAAGTGCTGACGAGTCTATTCCGACCCAAAGCAACCCTGTACAGGGTTTCCGAGGAGCAGCTGGTGAGCTTGAACCATTGACCTTGAGTTCAAATGGCTTTGCAATCTGAAGCATTAACCCACAACGTCACACCAGGACTCCCATTAGCCGTTGTTGTTGTTGTTGTTGTCATTAAGTGTCGTCGAGTCGGTTCTGACCTATAGCGACTCTGTATAGGGTTTCCAAGGAGCAGGTGGTAAGCTAGAACCACCGACCTTGCAGTTCAAATGACTCTGCAGTCTGGTGCATTAACCCACAGCACCACACCAGGACTTCTTTGGATGCAAATCAAAACAACAATGAGATATCATCTCACACCAGCAATAACAGTGAAGTTCAAAAATGCAGAGGACAATAATGCTGACGAGGATGTGGAGACCCTGGGACACTCCTACATTGCTGGTAGGAATGAAAAATGGTCCAACCACTCTGGAAAACAGTATGGCACTATCTCAGAAAGTTGGAAATAGAAATTCCGTATGATCCAGCAATTCCTCTACTTGGTATTTATCCACAAGAAACACGAGATATAACACAAGTAGATATATGCACATCAATGTTCACAGCAGCACTATTAACAATAGCAAACAGATGGAGACAGTCTAAGTGCCCATCAATGGGAGGAATGGATAAACAAAATTTGGTACATACACACAATGGAATATTATGCTACCTTGAAGAATAACAAGAAAGCCGTAAGCCAACCCATAACATGGATGACCCTTAAGGATATTATGCGGAGTGAAATTAGTCACAGAAGGACAAATGTTGCATAAGACCATTACTGTAAAAGCTTAAGAAAAGATACCCATACTAAGAGGGGGGGAAAAAATCTCTGTTGGTTATCGTTGGGGGGTATGGTGGGGGAGTTGGGGGAGGTGGAAGGAAGCGACAATAGAGCACAGGGTAGGGGGAAGACACATTATAGTTTTGGTGTTGGGGAAGGCAATACACAAGAAGGGGGAGGGGTGGAAGAGTGGAAGAACAAGGTAGAAAGGAGAACACTGAGACAGGTTTGCATGGACTAAATGGAACAGAGGTAAATAGGGATGCATGCACAACCTTGGAACAACAGGGCTCTGTGATACAGAGAATGAGTCATACCCTGAAGAGGGGAAATAATACTAAGATGCTTGACTGCCTTATGAATATTGGTTTCTCTTGCCTACTATTGTAAAACAGACACTTGAGTTGGATAGAAAAGAATGTTAGCAAACGGGATTACAGAAAGCTTGTAAGCCCATCTTCAGCCCATAACTGATTAGAATACCTAAAAGGGTTCTAGAACTTGCCCAGTGAATAGGCCTCTTGAGGAGCCTTTGCAGAGTATAGGACCTTAGGTGGAATCCTGAGACTCATCCAGACCTTCTGAGATGGGATATTCCCACAAGAAAGGACAAGTAACCCAGCCTGGATCAGGTAGAGTGACAGAAGATGTATCTTCAAAGAAAGATCATCAGGGAAAACCCAAAACAAAAATGGTAGCATGATTGGCAACTACAAGAATAAGCAAGTTGTTCACCGGGAAGCCATCAAGGCAAGCAATCAAGTCCCCTCAGAACAAACTTCACTCTAAGACTGAAACTCAAAAGGAACACATGAGTAGGTATGTAAGATTGCTGGAAACTACATTGATTTACTGGTGAGTGGAAGAGGGGGAAAGACAGCAATGAAGAAGTGGGCTGAGTTCAACCATGTTCCATAGACTCCCGTTGACCTGGAAATGAGAGAGAGAAGAGGAAGGGCTGGTTCATTCAATGTGTGGTGAGACCTGGGGACACCTGAGCCCATAGACAAGGACATAGCCACAGAGGGCTAGAGCTGAGAGTGAAGCATCAGCGGATGTGGGGTGAGGTGAGATGCACAGGAGCACCCTAACTTGCAGATAGTATCCATTTGGCCTAGCCATGATAGCATAGTAATCAGAACTCAACTAGAGGAAGATGAAAAAAGAAAACAATTTTTGACGAAGGAAACAAGGGTAAAATGCTACAATTTGATGAACCTGACCTATACTCATGGAGGTAGTAGATCAAAATACCAAGAGAGAGGGAAGGAGTCTTCACATCAAGTATCAATGCTATTCCCTCTGTATACAAGGTAGATAAGGACTGGCAACTTAGACACTGGCTACCTAAAATGAAGGGATGATAAAGACATGGAGGGACTGGCTTACAAGGTTTCAAGCGGGAGTTTAGTTTAGTTCAAGGGCATGTGGGGGAAGATAGAGTCCTCACTGAATAGTTTCTATCTTGTCTCGATGGGTCTGGTTAAAAGAGATGGGGATAAGATTCTTATGATTCAATAGGGAGTAATTGTTATCATGACTAATTGCAACTGTCACAATTGTAAAGGTAGATGTTTTGAAACAAAAATGGGGGAGTATTTAATCTTACAGTCCAGAAGCAGAGGACCCTGGGACAATAAAGGGAGAAGAGCACAAGTGGAATACTGGACAATATCCAGAGAAGCAATGATGCCAGAGATGGAGGCAGAGATGGGGACATGGAGAAAGGAAGCAGCTGAAGACTCTAGATTCATGGGAAGAGAGTGACTGACAGCTTGTGGCCAGAAGGCAGGCTTGCAGAATGCGCCCTTTGGTAGTTTAAATTTGTATATATGCCTGAGTGTTTAAAAAAAAAAAAAAACCAGAAAGAGAGATAACATGAATAGAGAAAAATACTGTTAACCAGTGGTACATGGAGGGGATTGTAACCATTGTAATGAAACAAAGGATCTGATCTGTTGACTGTAAAACTGATGATCTTCCTTGTAAACTTTCACACAATTCACAATAATTTTTTTTTAAAAAAAAGGTAGTGATATCTGAGGTAGTATCATGAATTGTAACAGACATATAAAAGTGACTAAGTTATGCAGTGGTTAAGTGCTTGACTGCTAACCAGTTCGAACTCACCAACTTTCCAAAGGACAAAGATGTGACAATCTGCTTTTCTAAAGACTTACAGCCTTGGAAGCCACATGGGGCAGTTCTATTCTGTCCTATAGTGTGGCTTTGCATGGAAATTGACATGATGGCAAATTATTTGTGTGTGTGTATGTGTTTAAATACACATATAATTGGAGTACAGAAGCAGTATGGGTTGGAAAAATAAATTCTAGAATACCTATAATTTCAAAATTTAATGACTACTAGAAACTCAAGTACCTAAGAAATGTAATAAATGCCCAAAAATGAATAAAACCACATCATAATACAATATATTCAAACTGTTAAAATCCAACCTTGAATATAAAATCTTATTTATATTTTAAAATGCAGAAAGAATTTTTTTTAAATATACATTACACATAAAGAAATAAAGAAAAAAATGCTCATAGAATTCTTATCACAAACACCACACAGCAGAATACAATGGAGAGATATTTTAATACATTGAAAATAAAAGCAAAAGCCTATTGATCTTCAATCCCATATCCAGCATACACACAAAGTCTGAAATAAAGAAAAAAATAATGATTTTTCTTAAACATGCCAAAAACTAAGAGACTTCATAGTCAGTGGACTAGCACTACAGAAAATATTAACATAAGCCATAAGTGCTAAATGCAGAAGGAAAACAAAGATAAGTAGATAAGAAGAGCTTTTTAAAAAAATATAAGAAAATGTTCACCATCCTACTTGGATGAGTACCATCTGGGATCTTAAAAGCTCATGAGTGACAATCTAAGGAGCAACTATTGGTCTCTCTATATACAGAAAAAAGAAGAGTGCTAAGAACCAAAAATGCTTGGAATCAATTAATTCAATGAACATGTGAGCATCAATCTCCATGACTGAGATCAGAAGAACTAAGTGGTGCCTGGCTGCCACTAACAACTGCTCTGAAGGGATCACATTAGAAGGTCCTGGATAGAGTGGGAGAAAATGTGGAACAAACTCAAAATTATTAAAAAAAAAAAAAAAAAAAAAAGACCAAGCTTAGTGATCAGAAAGAGACTGTAGGAACATGAGACTGTGAGTCCTGAACCCCTTCAGGTCTAGGTATATGGTGTAACAACACTAGTAAGGTGTGTTGTTATTGTTGTTAAGTGTCACTGTGTCAGTTTCGACACATAGCAACCCAGTATAGGGTTTCCAAGGAGCGGCAATGAGTTTGGACCACTGACCTTTTGGACCACTGGTTTGTAGTTCAATTTGACCTGTGGTCCAGTGCTTTATCCTACAGCACACACCAGAACTTCCTATTAAGTTATGCTAATCAGGATATATTCAAGTAAGGTATTGCCAACACCATAAATATGGCATATTCCCATTCATGATGCACTTAGCAACATTTATCTAAGGACAAAGTTGAGAAGGGATGGAAAGGCAGGTGGAATGCAAACAGGAACCATAAGTGGAATAGCTTTTATAGCCTGGAAAGAATTGCAATCATTGAAATGAAACAAAGTGTATGATTTGTTGAATTTAAAAACTGATGATCTTGCCTGTAAACTTTCAATTTATAATAAAACACTTTAAAAGAAGAGAGAGATGAACAGTGCCCCCGATATGATAAATATAAAAAAATATATTTTTTACATTTAAAAATGTAAAAAGATAATGTACTATGCAAATAATGTTTTGTAGGGATATATAATATATAGAAAGTTAAATGAACAATAACAGACACGAAGGCAGAGGAGAGGAAGGAAATGAAAATCTACTGCTGTAAGCTTCTTCTATTATACATTTATTATTAAGTACCATTGAGTCAGTTTCGACTCAAAGTGACCCTATATAGGGTATCAGTGGAGTGCCTGGTGGGTATTATATATAAATGTTATAAAACTATCTGAAAGTGGCCATGTTAGGCTAAAGCAAACATTTAAAAACACACAAAACAAATCTTAAATACTAAGCCAATCACATATATCAATTTTATCATTTAAAAAACTACTCCATTAACTCAAAAGGAGAAAACAAAAAGTGGCAGGGGTGGGGGTAGGAGCTAGGAAAATGTGGGATAAACAGCTAGCAATTATCAAAATGATAGACTTAAACCTAAATCAGCTGATTATCACATAAACTGTAAATGTCCTAAACATTCTAATTAAAAGGCAGAAATTAACAGATGAGGTAAAAAAAAAAAAAAATCCTGAGCTAACTATACTCTCTTTGAGTATACCCACTTTTAATACAAATGAACAACTAGATTAAAAGCAAAATGAGGAGAGGCAGAGGTTGACGGCAGATAGGGTAGAGGTGCAGTGAAGTTAACCATCAGCAATACCACAGAATACCAGGTGAAGAGGATTCAGGGCAGAGTTCCAAAACTCTGAACCACATATCTAGGAATATTTTAAAAGTTTCAAGAATTACAGCAAGTGGAACTTGTAGTGGGAGTAAGAAATAGTGTATTTTTTTATTTTCTGGGCTTGGCGGCCCGGAGCCAACAACTTGGGCAAGATCAAATGGTAAGACCAAGCAGGGGAACAGACCCACATGGAATAATGCTGCGGGAACAAAAGAGCAAAGGTGAACAATACACTTTGTCGGTTTTACTCTGTTCTGATATTTTTTTTTTCCTTTTTGGTATCTGTGCATTGGCCCCCATTTTGGTGACTAGAGGGGGATCTTAAGCGAGTGGACAACCCCTACCCCACCACTGATGGATTCTTCTGCCATGCATGTACACAGATACTCTCAGCCCAAGAGCCAGTCCTGAACTGCTTTTTAATAGTGAAAAGGCCAAAACAAAGGGTGTGGGGATGGAATGAGAGTTTAAAAAAAAAAAAAAAAAAAAAACAGGCTGAAAATTAAATGAAATCCTGAGGTACACCAATACAACCACCAGTGGCATTGTGAAATTTATCATGTAGCTTTGAAGGCAAGAAATTGAAAAAAGTCATAGTTATATTAGGCTACAGTTTTTTGTTTTTTTGTTTTTCCTTCTCTCCCCACTCTCCCTTTTCTGTGATTACAGACTACAGTATCCAATCTAGTTTTTTGTTGTTCTTGGTGGGGTTTCTCTCTCTCTCGTTTTTTAGCTGTTCCTGTTTAGCTGTTTTACACTGCTCCTTTTAACTTGGGGGTACTCTTTCT
Organism: Chrysochloris asiatica; assembly: GCF_000296735.1. Classification (NCBI taxonomy): domain Eukaryota; kingdom Metazoa; phylum Chordata; class Mammalia; order Afrosoricida; family Chrysochloridae; genus Chrysochloris; species Chrysochloris asiatica. The sequence goes on along the minus strand of NW_006408672.1, from coordinate 5,454,624 downwards.
CTGCCTATATTACCCCAGAAGAGATAGAAACTGCTGCTATACAGTCAAGATAAAATCATACTCTATATAACACCAAAATCCAGCCAAGAACTAATACCAACTGCCATACAACAGGGAGGAAGACAACACCTATGCAAGTAACTTTGAGTCAAACAATAAGAAGAATGAAAAGGGAAGCCCCCACCCTGATCACATCTACCTGGAGGAAAGCAGAAAGCATAAAAATTACCAAAACACACTCAATTAAGTATTAAGGCCATAGATAAACACTAAATATGTCCAAGAAGCAAAAGCAGATGACCATACCAGCACATGTCCAGAAACAAGATGAAATTTCTGAGACAAACGACCTAGAGATAGACCTTGGAAATGCCTGAAAAGGAATTCAGAAAAATGATTTTAAAATGTTTCAAAACACTTTACAATGGAGTTGAGAAAAATATGGAAGAAGTCAGGAAAGTGCTACAGGAACAATCAAATAAAATAGACATAGCATTGGAAACAATTCAAAAGCTATACAAAGAGGTACAAATGATCAATAATAGAATATCAGAAATAGATAATACACTGAAAGGACAAAGGAGTAGATTAGAAGAGATGGAAGCTAGAACTAGTGATCTGGAAGACAAATCTTTCAATACCACTAAGATAGAAGAGCAAACAGAAAAAAGGACTTAAAAACCAGAAGAAGGTCTAACATTCATGTTGGAAAACATCAAGACGAATAAGTTAAGAATGATTGGCATTCTAGAATAGGAAAAAAATCACACAAGTCCACAGTGAAAATAGTTGAAGAATTGCTGGAAGAAAATTTCTCGAACATCTTGAAAAGTGAAAAGATAAATGTTCAAGAAGCTCAACGAACACCAGGAAGGATAGACCCCAAAAGAAAATCACCAAGACACATGATCATCAAGCTCTCCAAAATCAAAGATAAGGACAGAATCCTGAAAGCAGCTAGGAAAAAGAGAAGCATTACATATAAAGGCAAACAAGTCAGATTAAGCTCAGATCTCTCAACAGAAACCATGCAAACAAGAAGGCACTGGGGAGACATATATAAAACTCTGAAAGAAAAAAAAAAAAAACTGTCAACCAAAAATCCTTTATCCGTCAAAACTATCAGTCAAATATGATGGTGTCATCAAAACATTCCAGGATAAACAGAAGCTAAGGGATTTTTGCCAAAGCCAACCCTGTGCTACAAAACATCCTAAAGGGAGTTCTGAGATCTGAGAACCAACAAGAACAGACAAAAACCAGAGTTTCACACATGCGGCAGCACATCCAAGAATTAAATCGACAATGAAGAGTCGAGAATAAAACAAAACTATAAAAATAAACTCAGAGATTCTGGGAGGTCTGTCTATATTCAAATCAATTACAATGTAAAAGAAGGGAAACATGTAGGAACAGAGATCCAGATGGTGAGAAGGTCAGGTAGATTACAAGATAAAATAGACTACACAAAATAGAGGAAAAAGTTAATGGAACATAAGGTAACCTCAAAGAAAATTAACAGCATACAACACACGAGAAAATGAAAATCCAGGAAGAACATGGAAACATTAAAACTATGAGTAAACTCATAAGAAAGAACACAAAAAGCATGAACTAAGCAAAGGAAGACACACAAAACAAAGAAAGCAGCAACACCACAAAAAAATAAACAGAATGGCAGCAATTAATCCATACCTATCAATAATTACACTGAATGTAAAGTGATTAAATGCACCAGTTAAGAGACAAGAGTGGCAGAATAGATAAGAAAAGAAGATTCTTCAATATGCTGTCTGCAAGAGATACATCTTACACACAGAGACAAAAACAGATTAAAAGTCAAAGGATGCAAAAAAAAAAAAAAAAAAAAAAAAAATAAAAAAAAAAAAAAAAAAAAAAAAAAAAAAAAAAAAAATAGACCAAGCTAAGTGCAATAAAAAACGAACAGGAGTGGCAGTACTAATCTCTGATAAATAAACTTTAAGACAAAAACCAGCATAATAGATAAAGATGGACATTATCACATGAGTTAAGGGACAATTGAACAAGATGACATAACCATAATAAATATCTATGCTACCAATGAAAGAGTTCCAAAATACATAAAGCAAACTCTAATAGATTTGAAGAAAGAAACAGATGAAACTACAATAATCATGGGTGATTTTAATACACCACTTTCAAAAATGGATGAACAACCAGAAAGAAACTTGACAAAGACACAGAAGAACTAAACAACACAATCAGCCAACTGGACCTCATAGATGTTTACAGAGCATTCAACCAAACAACAGCACAATATATGTTATTTTCCAGTACACATGGAACATTCTCCAGAATAGACCATGTCTTAGGCCACAAAATAAATCTTCATAAACTTACAAATATCAAAATACTATCTTCTCAGACCACAATGCTATCAAATTAGAAATCAACAACTGGAAGACCTAAGGAAGTAAACTCAAATACATGGAAACTGAATAACACCCTGCTGAAAAGCGACTGGGTAATAGAAGAAATAAAACATGAACTCACAAAGTTCCTAGAAACACAACATACTAAATGCTGAGTGAAAACACAACATAACCAAAATCTTTAGGACATGGCGAAAGCTGTGCTGAGAGGCAATTTATTGCAATAAACGCACACATCCAAAAAGAAGAAAGAACCAAAATTAACAAATTAACACAGCATTTACAACAATTAGAAACAAACCAACAGAGGGAACCTACAGCCACAAAAAGTAAAGAAATAATAAAGATTAGAGCAGAAATAAAAGAGATAGAAAACTGAGAAACTATAAAAAAAATCAACAGGAAAAAAACCTGGTTCTTTGAAAGGATTAACAAAATTGACAGACCATTGGCAAACCTAACAAAAGAAAAGAGGGAGATGACACAAATAACATACATTAGAAAACACATGAACGATGTCACAATGGAGCCAAAGGAAATCAAAAGGATAATAACAGAATACTATGAAAAGTTTTATTCCATCAAATTTGACAACTTAGAAGATATGGATATATTATTAGAAAACCACAATCTACCTAAACTTACACAGAGTAAAGTAGAAAAACCTGAAAAGACCCATAACAAAAGAAGAAATTGATCAGGTTATCAAAAAACTCCAAAGCAAAAGAAGTGCAGGCCCAGATGGCTTCACTAGTCAGTTCTACCACACAATCAGGGAGGTGCTGTCACCAATCATCTCAAATTATTCTATACAATAGAGGAGGATGGGAAACTTCCTAAAACATTTTTTAAAGCAAGCATAAGCCTCAAACAAACCAGGGAAGGATGTCACTAAGAAAGAAATGTATAGATCAATATCCCTCATGAACATAGATGCAAAAATTCTCAACAAAATCCTAGCCAAAAGAATCCAGCAGCACATCAAAAAGATAATAAATACATCCTGTTCAAGTGGGATTTAGACCAGGGATGCAAGGATGGCTCAACATTAGAAAAACAATCAAAGTAACCCACCATATAAATAAAAAAAAAATTTTTTTAAAGGAAAAGAACCACCTGATCATATCAATTGATGCAGAAAAGGCATTTGACAAAATGAAACATCCATTCCTGACAAAAACACTCAACAAAGTAGGAATTGAAGGGGAATTCCTCAACATAATTAAGAGCATATATACAAAACAAACAGCTTACACTACTCTCAATGGAGAGAAACTGAAAGCTTTCCCTCTGCGAACAGGAACCAGACAAGGGTGCCCTTTATCACCCCTCTTATTCAATATTGTGCTGGAAGTCTTAGCAAGAGCTATACAGCAAGACAGGGAAATTAAAGGCATCCAAATTGGCAAAGAGGAAGTAAAACTCTCTCTATTTATAGACAACATGATCCTATACATAGAAAATCCAAAAGACTCAGTAAAAAAAAAATTACTAGACCTCATTGGAAGATTCAGCAAAGTGGCAGGATATAAGATCAACATACAAAAATCAGTTGGATTCCTCTATACCAAAAACAACAGCATTTAAAAGGACATTAGGTAGCAATACCATTTACAACAGTTGCCCAAAGGAAGAACTATCTAGGAATAAATGTAACCAGTGAAGCAAAAGAAAAAAAAAACAAAAAACAAAAACTACAAAACACAACTACAAGAAACCAAAAGAGACCTACATAAAATGGAAAAATGTACCATGTTACGGGATAGGAAGACATAACATTGTGAAAATGTCAATACTGCCCAAAGCAATATAATGCAATTCCAATCCAGATTCCAATGACATTCTTCAAAGAGATGGAAAAACAATTACAAACTTTATGTGGAAAGGAAAGAGACCCAGGATAAGCAAAGTACTGCTTAAGATCAAGAATAAGGTTGGAAACCTCTCACTCCCCAACTTCAAAATTTATTCCACAGCTACAGTGGTCAAAACAGCTTGGTACTGGTACAATGAAAGATACATAGATCAATGGAACAGAATTGAGAATCCAGAAATTAACCCATACACATACAGCCAACTGTTTTTTGAACAAGTACCTAAATATATTGCATGGGGTGGGGATAGTCTCTTCAAGAGATGGTTCACACCTTAGACAAAAACCAACTCAGAATGGATTAAAGACCTAAATGTGAATCCCAGAATTATAAAGGCCATCAATGGAAAAAACAAAACAAAACAAAAAAAAACAGGGACAAACATGAGAGCACTAATTTGGGGAATACACAGACAACCATTTTGAAAACTACACAAACAAAAGTGGACAAAATAGATGACTGAAACATACTAAATATTTTAAACTTACGTGCATTAAAAGACTTCACCAGAAGAGTAAAAATGGAACTCACAAAATGGGAAAAAATCTTTTGCAATGACATATCAGACAAGGTACTCAATTCTAAAATATATAGGAAACTACAACACCTCTACAAGAAAAAGACAAATAACCCAATTTAAAATGGGCACATGACATGAACAGACAATTCACCAAGGAGGAGATAGGTGAAGCCAACAAACATATGAGGAAATGTTCACGATCACTAGCCATCAGAGAGCTGCAAATCAAAACAACAGTGAGATATCATGTCACACCAGCAACACCAGCAAAGATTAAAAACTAGAGGACAATAAATGCTGGCGGGGATGTGGAGAGACTGGGATGCTCCTACATTGTTGGTGGGAATGCAAAATGGTCCAACCACTCTGGAAAGCAATATGGCATTTCCTCAGAAGGTTGGAAATAGAAATACCTTATGATCCAGCAATTCCTCTACTTGGTCTTTACCCACAAGAAACACGAGCCATAACACAACTAGATATATGCACACCAATGTTCATAGCAGCACTATTTACAATAGCAAAATGATGGATACAGCCAAAGTGCCCATCAACTGAAGAATGGATAAACAAACTGTGGTACATATATACAATGGAATATCATACTACCTTGAAGAACAAGGAAGCTTTTAGTTATCATATAACATAGATGAACCTTAAGGACATTATGTTGAATGAAATTAGTCAGTCTCAAAAGAAGAAATACTGCATAGGACCACTACTGTAAAAGACTAAGAAAAAGAACCAATACTAAATAGTGGGGGCAGGATTCATTGCTAGTTACCAGGATGTGAGGGGTGGAATGATGGGAGGTTGGGGAAGGTAGAGCACAGGGAATAGCCACAGGATAGTTTAGGCGCCAGGGAGGGGGGCAATATACAAAAAGGGGGAGGGAAATGGAAGAACAGAAGGGAAAACAATTAGGCAGGTTCGCATGTGCTAAGCGAGACAGAGGTAAATAATGACATATGCACACTCTTGGAACAACAGGGGCCTGGAATATACGGATTGAGACATGGTTGGAATGGGCAAAAGGGATGGGAAATATTAAGATGCTTGGCTGTCTTTTGAATCTTGGTTTCCCTGGCATACCATTATAAAATAGACACTTGAGGGGGAGAGAAAGGAACAGCCAGAAATATCACCATATAAAGCTTGTAAGCCCATCTTCTGCCTATAACTGATGGAATACCTAAAATGGGGCTACAACGTGCCTAATGAAGGAGGCTTCCTGTGGAGCCTCTACATTACGTAAGGCCATTGGTGGAATCCTGAACCCCATCCAGAATCTTCTGACATGGGACAGTTCTACTTGAAAGGACAAAGAGACCAGCCTGGAGCGACTAGAAGAACAGAAGATACTTCTTGAAAGAAAGATCAACAGGAAAAATATAAAACAATAACGGCAGTCTGACTGATTACTACAAGAACAAGCAAGCTGCTCGCCCAGGAGACATCAAGGCACATGGACAGGTCCCCTCAGAGCAAACCCCCTTCTAAGACTAAGACTCAATGGAAATACAGGAGCAGACATGCGCTCTGATTGGTGACCACATTCGTTCATCACCGATAATGGGAAGTGAGGGAAAAACTGAAATGAAACTGGGAGCTAAGCCCTACAATGTTCAATAGACTCCTATGAACCCAGATGGGGATCTGGTTGGCCAGCAGTGTGACAAGCCCTGGGGACTCTTGGGCCCAGAGTCAGTGATACAGACACAGAGGACTAGAGTGGAGAGTGAAGCGTCCAGCTGATAAGAAAAGAGCGCATATGCACAAAAACAACTACACTTGCAGATAATACCCACTCGACCTGGCTTCAATGACTGGATGATCAGAGCTCAACTAGAAGAAGAAAGAAGAGGAAAAAAAAAAAAAAAAGAGTAATCTGATACAATCTGATGAACTTGACCTACACTTATGGATGCAGTAGCTGAAAAGAGGGAACAAAACTTTATAGCAAAGATTATTCCCACTCCCTCCATACACAGAATAGACAGGGATGGACAACATGGACATTGGCTACCCAAAATGGGGGTGCTACAAAGGCAAGAAGTGACTGGCTTACAATCTTTTCAAAAGGGAGCTTAGATGCAGAGGGCACAGAGGAAGGTAGAATCTCCACTGAGTAGCATCCAATCTGTCTAGGTGGGGTTGATGGGGGTCTAGACCGGCTAGGTCTCTCGTGATACAATAGTGAATAATTGTTATCAGGACTGATTGTAAGGGTTGGAAATGTAAAGGCAGACTATTTGTATCAAGGATGGGAGTGATTAACTTTGCAGTCTAGAAGTGGAGGTCCCTGGGACCATCAAGGGAGAAGAGTGTAGTCCAAGAGACCCTACCCAGAGAAGCAGTGACGCCAGAGATGGAGGCTGAGATGATGAGGTGGAGAGATGGAGCTGCTGGGGACTCTAGACCCAGAGAGGGAGAGGGGCTGTGTTCTGAAGACCAGAGGCAGGCTTGCAGGGTATATATGCCCTTTGGTTGGTTGATGATACATGTAGGAGACTGTAACCATGGCAATGAAACAATACATGATAGGATGAATGTAAAGCTAATGTTCTCCCATGTAAACTGTCACATAATTCACAATAAAACATTTTTTAAAAATAAGCAAAATGATTTTAAAAGCACGCCATGCTAATATTACTTAAAAAAAAAAAAATTAGGGTGGTGATATATTCTCTACATAGAAGATTTCAGAATTCGATTTCCTACTGATCACAAATGGTTAATTCATCAATGTTGTTGTTGTTGTAAAGGGCTGTCAAGTCGATTCCAACCCATAGTGACCCTGTATAGGGTTTCCAAGGAGCCAATGGTGAGCTTGAACCACCAACCTTGAAGTTCAAAAGGCTTTGCAGTGTGGCACATTAACCCACAGAGCCACACCAGGACTCCAATTCATCAATGTTGTTGTGTTGTTAAGTGCTGTCGAGTTGATTCCGACCCATAGCAACATTGTACAGGATTTCCAAGGCTGTAAATCTTTACAGGAGCAGAAAGCCTCATCTTTCTCTCGTGGAACAACTGGTAGTTTCAAAATGCTGACCTTAAGGTTTGCAGCCCAATTCGTAACCATGGGACTTAACAATTCTCAATGTCAATGTATCTAGTAAGAGGGCCTCAAATTACATGAAGTAAATCTGTCAGCAATAAAGGATAAAATTGGACAAATCCAAAAGCAGGATCCTGAGTTAAAGTATTTTTCTTTTCTAGTGTTAACCTATACTGTCATTAGAACAACATGTCAGTATCTATTGCTGAGATTTGATTTGATGCCCCTCCTTGCATATTTGATTTCAAAAAATTGTGCACAGAAAACAATCCAATCTTACTTCCTGTTCATGGTTTACTAGTTTCCAGAATACTGGTCTTCTTAGTTCCTGGGTCCCCAAGCTTCTTCCCACCTGTGGTTCGGCACAGATTTTGGACATTTTGTGTGAAATACTTCATATCCTTTATTCATCCTTTTGAACTAATCATCCTTTGAACATTAGCTCAAATACAGATTCCTCAATAACTCAACCCTAGTCTTTTGCTTCCCAGACCCCATGCCCTATTTCTCAGTTTCCTGTATTACTCATTCATAGCTCTTACATTCTTTTTTGGTGAGTGCCCCCTTCCCCATTTAAATGCAATTTCAAAGAAAGGCAGTGTTTATGAAATGATGCAACTTGACTCCTGGTACCCAGCTCACTGACTGGTACATGACATAAACCCTCAGATTTTTACTGAATGAATAGATAAGGGATTAAAAATATTATGGTTTACATGCTAAATATATGTAAAAAGACCTCCTTTATGAAATAATATGTAATCTGTATTTAAAATGCATTAATCTATTCTAACCTGAATTCTATTATATTTATATCAAAGGACATTTAGATTAGACTACAAGAAAAAATATTATCTAAGACATTATAAGAGGAACCTATTTCTGACATTTTAACTACTTTGTGTAAGAATGCTTATCCAATATACGTGCTAATTTTGCATCAAGGGAGTGGGGACTTAGTTTCTCTCTGTGTTTGTAAAAACCTCTGAAAAAAAGAAAAAAATTACTGTTTTAGCCAGAAAATGTCTACATATTGTTTGTAATATCCTTCTAAAGAACTATTAGTATATGTGTATAGTGAAATCATTTCTGTTCTTTTGGATGGATTAAAGGCATTGTCATTAAAATAGCTGGGGACTAAGTGTTCATCTTCAAAGAAGAATACAGAATCTATAATGAATAATATCTATGTAATTTGCTACGTTCCATTATTTAATTTTAACCTCAAAGGTTTCAAACAAAATGAAAGAAGCAAAGGACATGAGAATTAAGATTACAAGAAGTAAGCACAAATAATTCAATGAACATGACCTTTGATTATGGATGCAGTTGCTCAAAATTCCAACTGAGAGGGAAGGATTCTTCACATTAAGGGTCAAGCCTATTTCCTCAGAACACAGGGCTGATAGGGACAGGCAACTTAAGACATTGGCTACCCAAAATAGGGGAATATAAAGGCATGAAGAGGCATACAAGCTTTCAAAAGTGTGCTTATCAAAACTGTGCTTAGTTTCAGAACGAGAGGGATAAGGTAGAATCCTAACTAAATAGTTATCTTGTCTACATGGGTTAGATGAAAGGGAATGGAGGAGGCTGGGGATAGGATTATTTTGATTCAAAAGTAATTGTTATAATGACTAATTGCAATTGTCACAAATGTAAAAGTAGAAAACATGAAGGAAAAAGGTGGGGCAGAAGTTAATCATTCACTCCAGGAAATGGACCCTAGGACCATGAGAAGGGAAGAGCATGAGCGGATCTTGGGATTCTAACCAAAGAAGCAGTGATACCAGAGACAGCAGCAGAAGTGATACCACAGACAGATATAGCAGCCAAGGACTCTAGACACATGGATTGAGAAAGGTTGTGTGCCTGCAGTCAGGAGGCTGGCTTGCAAAATGTGCTCTTTGGTCACTTAAATGAATATATGTTTTCTGTGTGCTTTGTGTACCTCAAGGCGAAAAAAAAAATGCATAAGGATAAAGCAAAATTATGTGAATGACACCTTATAATTTGGAAGCACCAGATTAGGGGATAAAATGGAACAAACTAATAGAGAAAGAGGGATAAAAGTAGTAATAATTACAAATTAAGGAAAAAACAAGCAGTAAGAAAGTGAACTGTCTATCTGAAAAATGTTCAATTAGCAAATGTTATAATATCTGTATTTTTACAATAGAAATTTAATTAAAAATGAGAAATGAAAGTAGTATGATAATACTTAAAGAAATGTTCCTAAAGGCTAAATGTCAACACATTGAGGAAAGGGAAAATAGTTACCCCCACAAAATTAATGTCCCAAAACATAGTAATATGGAATAGCAACCGACAAAATAACAATAAAATATAACACTATCAAATGAATGTGTAGAATATAAATTGAACCCATTGGATTACTACCCTCAGATTCAGTTGGCTTCAATGACTAGCAATTGCATCACCTATTTCATGATTAAGGAATTCTGGTTAGTTCACTAACCATGAACTCTCAAGCTACCTGAAAGGTCAGCAATTCGAACACACCAGCTACTCTGAGGGAGAAAGATGTGGGAGTTTCCTTCCATAATATTCACAGCCTTGAGGGCTCTATGAGAAATTCTGCTCTGTCCTATATGGTAGCTATGAGTTGGCACTGATTCTGTCGTTGTTGTAGATAGGTGCCATCGAGTCTGTACTGACTCATAGCAACCTAATGTACAGTAGAACGAAACACTGCCTGATCCTGGGCCATCCTCACAACTGTTGCCACGCTTGAGTCCATTGACGCTGCCATTTGGCCATTCCATCTTGTGGGGGTCTTCCTGGTTTTCTCTGACCCTCCATCTTGCCAAACATGATGTCCTTCTCCAGCAACTGGTCCCTCCTGACAATATGTTCGAAGTACGAGAGATGAAGTTTGGCCATCTTGGCCTCCAAGGAGCACTCAGGCTGCACTTCTTCCAAAATGAATCTATTGGTTCTTTTGGCAGCCCATGGCACTTTCAATATTCTCCTCCAACACCATGACTCAAAAGAGCATCAATTCTTCTATGGTCTTCCTTATGCACTGTCCAGCTTTCACATGCATATGAGGTTACTGAAAATACCATGGCTTGGGTCAGGCACATCTTAGTCCTCAAGCTAACATCTTTGCTCTTCAACAATTTAAAAGGGTCTTGTGCAGAAGATTTGTCTAATGCAATACGTCCTTTGATTTCTTGATTGTTGCTTCCATAAGTGTTGACAGTTGATCCAAGAAGAATGAAGTCCTTGACAACGTCAATCTTTTCTCTGTTGAGAATGTCGTTGATTGGTCCAATAACATTACCTTGAAATGTAATCCATACCAAAGGCTGTGCTCTTTGATCTTCATCAGTAAATGTTTTATGTCCTCTTCACTTTCAGCAAGCAAGGCTGTATCATCTGCATATTTCAGGCTGTTAATGAGTCTTCCCCCAGTCTAGATGCCATGTTTTTCTTCATATAACACAGCTTCTCATATTATTTTCTCAGCATACAGGTTGAATAAGTATGGTGAAAGAATACAACCATGTCGCACAACTTTCTTAATTTTAAAACATTCAGTGTTCCCATGTTCTATTCAAACAACTGCCTCTTGGCCCAGGTACAGATTCCTCATGAGCACAGTTAGCTGTGGGTTTATCCTATGATCTAAGATTAAAATTAAGGAACTCTGGTAGCGTAGTGGTTACCAATCGCACTGCAAACCTTAAAGTAGGCAGTTCGAAACTAACAGTTGCTCCATGGGAGAAAGATGAGGCCTTCTGCTCCCATAAAGATTTACAGCCTTGGAAACCCTCTACAGGGTCGCAATGAGCCAGAACCAACTCCATGGCACATAACAACAACAAGATTAAAATTAATTATAACCAGATACTGCAAAGGTACTTCAACATAGCAACATCAAAATCTAAGTCAGAAATTAATCCTTAATTTGAATATTAAGTGGAAGAACAAAAGAAGAATTACAAAATGGCACACATTTTTCTTGGTTAATTTCATTTACCAAAATAATGTTCAACACAGTTTTCTTGGGCTACAACTTTACCTGCTTGTGAGTACTCAATTTTCCAATTTGCACTTTACTAAAGAGTAATAGGCTAGTAAATATTGGTTATGTAGGATAAGCACTGGACTGTGAACAACAAGGGTGCAGTTTGAGCCCATCAGCTGCTCCGCAGGATAAAGTTGAGGCTTTCTTGTTCAGCTGATAAAAAGAGAGGGCATATGCATAAGAACACCCACACTTGTGGCTAATACCCACTTGACCTGGCTTCAATGACTGGATGATCAGAGCACAACTAGAAGAAGAAAGAAGAGGAAAAAAAAAAGAGTAATCTGATACAAATTGATGAACTTGACCAACACCTATGGATGCAGTAGCTCAAGAGAGGGAACAAATCTTTACAGCAACGATCATTCCCACCCCCTCCACACACAGAGCAGACAGGGATGGGCAACTTGAACATTGGCTACCCAAAATGGGGGAGCTACAAAGGCAAGAATTGACCGGCTTACAAGCTTTCAAGAGGGAACCTAGATCCAGATGGCATGGAGGAAGGTAGAATCTCCACTGAGTAGTATCCAATCTGTCTGAGCAGGGCTGATGAAAGGAAGAAATGTGGATAGGTCTCTTGTGATACAATAGTGAATAATTGTTATCAGAACTGATTGTGAGGGTTGGACATGTAGACATTTTGTAGCAAACGGAGGGGAGTGATTAGCTTTTCAGTCTAGGAGCGGAGGTCCCTAGGACCATCAAGGGAGAAGAGCAGACAGCGGGACCCTACCCAGAGAAGCAGTGATGCCAGAGATGGAGGCAGAGATGATGACGTGGAGAGATGGAGAGGCTGGGGACTTTAGACCCAGAGAGGGAGAGGGGCTGTGTGCTAACGACCTGAGGGCAGGCTTGCAGGTTGGTTGATGATGCATGGAGGGGATTGTAACCATGGCAATGATAGGATGAATGTAAAGCTAATGTTCTCCCCTATGTAAACTATCACATAATTAACAATAAAACATTAGAAGAAGAAGAGACTGTCTGCTTATGCTAATGATTTATAGACTCAGAAACCCTATACAGGGTCGCTATGAGCTGAGACCTACTTAATGGCATTTAACAACAATGACAAGGATTTACACAAAGAATTTATAGAATCTTATTTTTAAATGACTTCTTTAAAAACATGTTGCAGGAAAACATTTCTCAGATACACACAGGCACTATTTTGCTTTTCTGAAATAGAGGCCCACTCTCAAGATTACAAATAAAATCTAAATCATAAATTACAAATAATAATAATAATAATTGTGAATTGGAAATAAACATAGAGGATTGACTCTAGTCCAACCTTTTTTTGAGGTTAGGTGTCATCAATTCAGCATCCAACTCATTTTTATGCCATGTATGACAGAATGAAGTATTACCCAGTCTGGTACCATCCCCAAGATCCTGAATAGGTTACAGACCATTATGGTACATAGGGTGGTTGTGGGTTTATTCTTCCATTTTTCTAAGTCTCTTTCGGTTCCTTGTAGTAGAGTTTTGTAGTTTTCTTTTTATAGGCCCTTTGTGTCTCTGTTTACATTTATTCCTAAATATTGCATCCTTTGTGCAGCTATTGTAAATGGCATTGCTTTCCTAATTTCTTTTTGAGTGCTTTCATTATTAGTATAGAAATATCCAAATGATTTTTATGCGTTGATCTTGTACTCTGTCACTTTTCTGAATCTTCCAATGAGGTCCAATAGATTTTTTGCTGAGTCTTTGGAGTTTTCTATGTATAGGATCATATCATCTGCAAGTAGAAAGAAGTTTACTTCCTCTCTGCCAATCTGAATGCCTTTAATTTCCTTATCCTGACTTATAACTCTGGCTAAGACTTCCAACAGAATACTGAATAGGAGTGGTGATAAATGGCATCCTTGTCTGGTTCCTGTTCATGAAGGGAAGGCTTTCAGTTTCTCTCCATTGAGAGTGATGGTGACTGCTGGTTTTGTATCTATGCTCTTCATAATGCTGAGGCATTTCCCTTCAATTCTTACTTTGTTGAGTGTTTCTTTTTTTAGGAATTGGTACTAGATTTTGTCAAATGCCTTTTCTGCATCAATTGATATGATCATATGGTTCTTTTCTTTTTTTAAAATTTATACGGTGGATTATATTAATTGTTTTTCTAATATTAAACCATCCTTGCATCCCTGATATGAATCCCACTTGGTCATGATGTATTATGTTTTTGATTTGTTGTGAATTCTGTTTGCTATGATTTTGTTGAGAATTTTTACATCTATGTTCATGAGGGACATTGGTCTATCATTTTCTTTCTTAGTGATGTCCTTCCCTGGTTTTAGTATGAGGATTATGCTTGCTTCATAGAATGTATTAGAAAGTTTTCCTTCCTCTTCTACATTCTGGAGTAATTTGAGTAGAATTGGTAACAGCTCTTCCCTGAATGTTTGCTAAAACTTACCAATAAAGTTATTTGGACCTGGATTTTTTTTGGTTGGGAGTTTTTTGATGACTTGATCAATTTCTTCTTTTGTTATGGGTCTGTTTAAGTTTTCTACTTCACTCTATGTAAGATTAGGTAGGCCGTGTTTTTATAAAAAATAATCCATCTCTTCTAATTTTTCAAATTTGTTGGAGTACAGCTTTTCATAGTATTTTGTTAATATCCTTTTGATTTCCTTTGGTGCCTCTGTAACATCTCCCATGCGGTTTCTTATGTGTGTTATATGTGTCTTCTCCCTTTTTCCTTTTGTTAGGTTTGCCAATGGTTTGTCAAGTTTATTAATCCTTTCAAAGAACTAGCTTCTTGTCCTGCAGATTTTTTCTATAATTTTTCTGTTTTCTATCTCATTTATTTTTGCTCTAATCTTTATTATTTCTTATCTTCTGGTGACTCTAGTCTCGCTTTGTTGGTCTGTTTCTAACTGATGGAGTTGCTGTATTAATGTGTTCACTTGGGTTCTTTCCTCTTTTTGGATGTGTACATTGGCTGCAATAAGTTGTCCTCTCAGCACTGCTTTCACTGTATCCCAACAATTTTGGTTTATTGTGTTTTCATTCTCATTTGTTTTTAGCAACTTTGTAAGTTCACATTTTATTTTTTTCTACTACCCAGTAGCTTTAAAGCAGAGTGTCAATCAGTTTCCATGTATTTGACTTTATTTCCTTGGTCTTCCTAGTATTGATTTCTAATTTAATAGCATTGTGGTCTGAGATGATGCTTTGTACTATTTTGATATTTTTAAATTTATGGAGATTTGTTTTGTGGCCTACCACATGGCCTATTCTAGAAAATGTTCCATGTGTGCTGTAAAAGGTATGTATATTGTATTTTTGTTCAGTTGAATGTTCTGCACACATCTATGAGGTCAAGTGGGTTGATTGTGTTGTTTAGTTTCTCTGTATCTTTGTCAATTTTCTTTCTGGTTGTTTTTAATTTTTTGAAAGTGATGCATTAAAATATCCTACTATTATTGTAGCAAGTGAAAACAAGTCAACGAGATCCAAAAAATGACCTTGAACACATCCCACCTGAACTTAGAAATCATCTGAAGAACAGGTTTGATACATTAAACGCTAAAGACAAAAGACAAAAAGAGTTGTGGGATGACATCAAGAACATCATACATGACGAACGCAAATAGTCATTAAGAAGACAAGAAAGAAGGAAAAGGTCAAAATGGATGTCAGAAGAGACACTGAAATTTGCTCTCCAGTGTAAAGATGCTAAAGCAAATGGAAGAAATAAGGAGGTCCAAGAGCTGAACAGAAAATTTCAAAGATCTGCTTGAGAAGATAAAGCCAAATATTACAACAAAATATGCAAAGATCTGGAGTCAGAAAACCAAAAAGAAAGAACACATTCAGCATTTCTCAAGCTGGGGAAACTGAAACCCTTGACTTTCGTTACTGAAAGATTCTCTGGGAAAATTATTGAATGATGCACAAAGCATTAAGAGAAGATGGAAGGAATACACAGAGTCACTGTACCAAAAGGAAATGGTTAATGTTCAACAATTTCAAGAGGTAGCATATGATCAAGATCCAATGATCCTGAAGGAGGAAGTCCAAGGTGTGTTGAAGGAATTGGCAAAGAACAAGGCACTAGGTATTGATGGCATAAAAATGGAAATCTTTCAAGAAAGTAAGGTGGCACAGGAGGCACCCACTCATATCTGCCAAGAAATCTGGAAGACAACTATCTGGTTGACTGATTGGAAGAGATCTGTATCTGCGCCCATTCCAAAGAGAGATGACCCAATGGAATGTGAAAATCATCGGACAATATCTTTGATATCCCACTAGAGTAAACTTTTACTAAAGGCTGCAAGCATACATTGACAGAGAACTTCCCAAGGTTCAAGCTATATTCAGAAGAGGCCATGGGATGAGGGATATCATTGCTGATGTCCAATGGATCTTTGTTGAAAGCAGAGAATATCAGAAAGATGTTTACCTGTGCTTCATTGGCTATGCAAAGGCTTTAGATTGTGTGGATCATGACAAGCTATGGACAACATTGCAAAGTACGAGTATTCCTGAACACTTAATTGTGCTCATGAGTTATCTGTAAACGGACCAAAAGGCAGGTGTTTGAACAGAATATGGGAACACTGACTGTTTAAAAATTAAGAAAGTTGTGCGACATGGTTATATTCTTTCACCATACTTATTAAACCTGTATGCTGAGAAAATAATCCGGGAAGCTGGGTTCTAAGAAGAAACACGTGGCATCACGATTGGAGGAAGACTCATTAACAACTTGCGATATGCAGATGATACAACCTTGCTTGTTGAAAGTGAAGAGGACTTAAAACATTTACTGATAAAGATGAAAGAGTACAGCCTTCGGTAGGATTACATCTCAATGTCAAGAAAACAAAAATCCTCACCACTGGACCAATCAACAACATTCTGATCAATGGAGAAAAGACTGGCGTTGTCAAGGACTTCATTCTTTTTAGATTGACTATTAACACTCACGGAAGCAGCAGTCAAGAAATCCAACGATGTATTGCATTAGGCAAATCTGCCGCATAAGACCTTTTTAAAGTGTTGAAGAGCAAAGATGTCAGCTAGAGGGCTAAGGTGAGCTTGACCCAAGCCATGGTATTTTCAGTAAACTCATATGCATGGAAAAGCTGGACAGTGAATATGGAAGACCGTAGAAGAACTGACGCATTTGAGTTATGGTTTTTGAGAATACTGTAAGTGCCATGATCTTCCAAAAGAACGAACAAATACGTGTTGGAAGAAGTGCAGCCAGAGTGCTCTTTGGAGGCCAGGATGGCAAAACTTCGTCTCTCATACTTCGGACATATTGTCAGGAGGGACAAGTCGCTGGAGAAGGATATCATGTTTGGTAAGGTGGAAGGTCAGAGAAAAAGAGGAAGATCCCCAACGAGATGGATTAGCCAGGTGGCAGCACCGATGGACTTAAGTGTGACAACAATAGTGAGGTCGGCCCAAGATAGAGCAGTGTTTCATTCTGCTGTGCATAAGTTCACTATGAGTTGGTACTGACTTGATGGCTCCTAACAACAGCAACAACATATTTTTGTATATTTGTCTATTTCTTTCTTCAATTCCAGTAGGGTTTGCTTCATATATCTTGGTGCTCTTTCATTAGCAGTGTAGATATTTATTATCGTTATGTCATCTTGCTCAATTGACCCTTTAATCATGAGATAGTGTCCTTCTTTATTTCTTATGCTGGTTTTTGCCTTAAAGTTTATTTTATCAGAGATAAGTAATTCCACTCCTGTTCGGTTTTGAATGCAATTAGCTTTGTATTTTTTTCCCATCCTTTAACTTGTAATCTCTTTTTGTCTTTGTGTGTAAGGTTTGTCTGTTGCAAGCAGCATATTGAAGGGTCTTGTTTTCTTATCCATTCTGCCACTCTCTGTCTCTTAACTGGTGCATTTGATCCATTGACATTCAGTGCAATTATCTATTGTTGTTGTTAAGTGCTGTCAAGTTTGTTCCTACTCATAGTGAGCCTGTATAGGGTTTCCTAGGAGTGACTGGTGAGCTTGAACTTGCGACCTCGCAGTTCAAACGTCTTTGCAGTCTGGAGCATTAACCCACAGCACCACACCAGGACTCCGTAATTATATATAGGTATGACTTAATTGCTGTCATTATGTTGCTTTTTGTGTGGTGCTGCTGGTACCTTTGTTCTGCATGCTTTCCTGTTCTGAGTTCATGTTTTTAGTGTTCTTTCTTATCAGTTTCTTCTTAGTTTTAATGTTTCCATGTTCTTCTTGGATCTTACTTTTCTTGTTATGCTGTGAAGAATTACTTTTCTTTGAGCTGACCCTATGATTTACTAACTTTTTCCTCCATTTGAGACAGTCTATTCTATCCTGCAATCTACCTGACCTCCTCACCACCTGGATCTCTGTTCCTACATTTCCCCCTTAATAATATAGCAACATACATTCATTTAATCACTGAAAACACATCTAACTATTGAAAATATCCAAGAAATTACAAAAGATCTCTGCACATGTCCAGAAACAGAAAAGATTAACAGACAAATGAGCTGGAGGTAGGCATAGACTTCCCATTTCAAGAAGAACAGGCTTTGGATCTGCCTGAGAAGGAATTCAGGAAAGTGGTATGGAGACAAATCCAAATGCTTCACAGAGGGATGAAGGGAAATAAGGAAGAAGTCAGGAAGAAAAAAAAAAAAAAAAATCACACCTCCTTTTCCATAAGTGGCTGGATGGTTTTCACTCCCAAGCCATTGGCTGTGGCTCTGCCACGACAAGAGAATAGGAGGCAGAGTCCTGCTGGATTAACTGATTAACAACCTGTGATATGCAGAAAGTGAAAAGGACTTGCTGAAAGTGAAAAGGACTTAAAATACTTACTGGTGAAGATCAGAGTCTTCAGTATGGATTACTCCATAATGTAAAAATGGAACTCCTCACAACTGGACCAATAAACAGCATTATGATAAATGGAGAAAAGACTGAAATTGCCAAAGGCTTCATTGCTCAGATAAACCATCAATACTTATGGAAGCAGCAATTTAAGATATCAAATGACTTTGCATTAAGCAAAAGATATTGCATTAGGCAAATCTACCGCACAAGACCTCTCTTAAGAGTTCAAGGGCCTCAGATTGCGACTAAGGTGGGCCCATTCCAAACCATGGTATTTTCAATTGCCTCATATACAACATGGGACTCCTGGTGTGGCACTGTAGGATCAGCACTGGACTATGAACCACAGGTCAGAAATTCAAATTCACTAGCTGCTCCTCGGAAACCCCATGCAAGGTTGCTATGAGTCAAAATCAACTTGATGGCACTTAACAACAACAACAATATACATATGAAAATTGGATAATGAATAAGGAATTGAAGAATTGATGTATTTGAGTTGTGGCCTTGGTGAAGAATACTGAAAGTACCATAGACTGCCAACAGAACAGACAAACATGTATTGGAAACGAGTTCCTTTGAAATCAGAATGGCAAGACTTCATCTTTTGTACTTTTTCATATTATCAGGAGGATAATCTTTCCAGCTCCTGGAGAAAGACATCATGCTTGGAAAAGTTGACAATGAGCAAAATAGAAGACCCCTAGCAAGATGCATTGACACAGTTGCAGGAACAATTGGCTCAAACATAACCATGAAACTGAGGATGGCACAAAATTGGGCGGCACTTTGTTCTTTTGTGCACTGGGGTGTGATGGGTTGGAATTGAGCTAATCACATCTAACAACAACTAACAACTTCCCTGTTAAAACCAATCATCTAGACTGTGGGGAAAAACAAAACAAAACAAAACCCTTTCCTATAATTTTTGTGTAGTTAAATGGGCAGGATAGGAACCCAGACCAACAGATACAAGGGGGTTTCAAAAAGTTGGGGAAGCCTTCCATCTTTTAATTCAACTTCCCTTGTTTTTGAACCCCCCTCATTTATGTTCAGTTCCCTTATCTTACCAGCAATACACAAATATCTTCAGAGTAGAGGTGGGAAGAAATATGCCTGGGCTCTACATATGATACATTTCTCTTCTTCCCTCAGAATGTTAGAGAATATTGCACAGAACTCAACTAGCTTGCTTCACTAGCTCCACTTTCAGGCCACTTGATCCAGTCCAGTATTCATGCCTTTGCTAGCTCATTCATGCAACCACCCATTTGTCAGTTTATCATATTGTGGTGGCTTGAAAGTTGTTATGATATTTGAAGCTAAACATCTAATATTTAAATGCCAGCAGGGTCACCAATGGTGGAGAGGTCTCAGCAGAGCTTCCAATCTAAGACTACAATGAAAGGCCTTTAGAACTACTTCCAAAAATTAGCCAGTGAAACCTTCTAGATCACAACAGAATACTGTACAATATAGTGTTGGAAGATGAGCCCACCAGGTTGGAAGGTACTCAAAAACCACATAAAGGTACACAGCAGCCATAACTATGAATTCAGTCCTATCAAGGATTATGAAAATAGGTCCACACTTTGCACAGTTTTGCTCTGTTGTGCATGGTTGGGGTTGCCATGAGTCAGAGCTGACTCAGTGTACACTAACAACACTCAATAGTAGAGTAATGGGGACATAGTAATGGGGACATAATCATCCTGTACCCCATCAGCTTACACAGAAGCTTACACAGTACACAGATGACCTAATGGACACATAAAAATAACTGGATCCATGTGTCCTTGGAGGTAGAAATGGCATTCTTTTGGAAGAAAGGATGCTACCTTCCTTGGGTTTCTTTGAGGTTGCCTGACTACTGTCAGGATCTGATCTACAAGAGTATGTGCTACCACATGACCCTGCAAGGTGTGTCCATTCATAGAAATGGGAATACCTAGAATCCTACAACCAAAGTATAAATCAGTTAACAGAGACATGTTTAGACAGAGCAAATTCTTAAAATACTTACCTTCCATGAACACTTGATTTTCTGTTTATATAGAAGGAAACATTCACAAAGTGTATTGGAGGTAGCCAAACAACAGGATGGGTGTAATGCTCTCATAGAATTGCATATGAGAGAAATGTTGAATGGGCAAATGTGGGCAAATTTCGACAACAACAACAACAATAATAATAATAATAACGTACTAATAAACAACAATAGAGTAATAGAGAGAAATTAAAAAGCTACTGGAGGATGTATTCTATTTTTAAAAAGGCAGTGCAACCAAGCAAGCAGAATAAAGAACGTACAGAAGACAGCATCTCAAACACAGGAGAGAAACAAGAAGATCCATCAGAGTTACTATGAGAGCCCAAGAAAACAGACTGCATTGCAAAAATCAGCAAAGATGGAAGCAGAACAGAAGCCCCCAGAGAGAAGGCTCCAAGAAAAAGTAAACCTTCAAAAGCCCTGATGTGTCTGAATGTATTAAGAGAAATTGGCAGTCCTGTTGGAGAACTGGGGGAATGAATTAGTCACATGCACAGTGAAGACTAAGCAAACAAAAATGGTGATTATTAATCCTAGGGACAACACAATGCTATAAGATAAAGGAAAATGGTCATAATATATAGGACGTGGCTCAGTTGTAGCTAATATTTACAGTTATGATACTGTAAACTTTATATATTGATTTAATGCAAAATGCCAATTCATTATATGGAAAAAAAAACAAGAGATGATAAGAAGGGAGGACCTTCATCAGCCATGAAATTAAAAAAGTATATACACGTGGAAAACTACGTGTTTCAATGTAATCTGATCATTTAGAAATATGAAGCTAAAATACTAGGAAAGACAAGTTTAAGCAAAAAGCCACAGAAAGCAAATCTGTAGATGACTGTGTTTTTATAATCTGTTTCATTTTAAACATGTGCGGCAGCAGCCCTAACTAACCATTATGTAGAACAATGCCTTCCATGGGTACTATCCATAATATGTCTAATTCTCAACCTGTATCCATCACCAGGGAACCTAACAGCAACCCCAGGCTTTGGAAAAAGGAGTGGAAACTGTATAAATACCACCCACAGATGTTTATTTGGAGTTCCAAACACTTAGGATTTTATACAAATATGGAGGGTGTAGAAATATCACATATAAAGACTTAGTTAGAGTCTCAAAAACACTTGATACTTAAAAAATATATACCTATTGACTGGAATCTTAGTAATTCATAGCCCTAATTTCCTGGTCCACATAGTTCACCCATATTCCACGATCCAGCCTAGTTAAAATACTCTATTAAAGAAATTCTCTTACACTTCTCTTCTTCAATGTTATTCTTTTCACATCTGTTAACATTTCAGAAAGAGATCAATGAGAAGCACAAAAGTACATATAAAAATGTTCTATTCACTTTTGGATATGCTAACTTTTTAATAAAAGTGCTAATGGACATGCATTCTGTCAGTTGCTCAAACTAAACACTTGGTGTCTGCCTGAATTTGTTAGTGCTGCCGTAACAGAAGTACCACGAGACAGTGACTTGAACAAACAGAACATGACTTTCTCACAGTGCAGGAGGCTAGAAGTCTAAATTCAGGACACCAAATCCAAGGGAAGGCTCTCGCTCTGTTGGCTCTGGGGGGAAATTTGGGTCTCAGCTTCTGTAGCCCTGGCATTCCTTGGTTCCCTGGCAATTTCTAAGTGGCATTTATCTTGCCCCAATTTGTACTCCCTTGTCTCTGTATTTATTCCCACTGTGACTGTTCCAACTCATGGCAACTTCATAGGACAGAGCAGAACTGCTCCTTAGGGTTTTGAGACTGTCAACCTTTACAGGAGCAGACAGTCTCATTATTTTCTTATAAAGAGACTGGTGTATTTGAACTGCTGACCGTATGGTAAGCAGTTCCACGCTTAACCCACTCCACCACCAGGGCTCCTTTATCTATGTTACTGTTTATTTCATTCCAAAGTGACTTTGTTTAGGACACACTCTATACTACCACAGCCTCATTAATGTAACGATGAAAATCCTACCTCCCATGATGATAACAACCATAGATACAGGACTCAGTATTCCAACACATATTTTGTCGGGGACCATATTTTAATCCTTAACAGAGTTCTCCTTGGTGTTCCTCTTTTGGTTCCTCTTAAAATCCAATGCATCAGGAAATCTAAATGCTACTGATTATCTCCTCTGACTCCTCTATAGCCCAAGCCTCATCTGTCCCCTGCATGATGGCAATGGTGCCCAATGTATCTGCTCCAATCCTTGCCTTCTACCCACAAATTCTCATTCAACAGCCAGGGTGACACAGCTAAATTATGCCATGCCAGCTCTCCTACTCCACTCCAGTCATTTTGGCCTTCTTGTCAATCATCCTTGCAGGTTCTTACCTCACTGCCCATGTATGCACTCTTCCCTCTAACTGGGATGCTCTTCCCAAGGAACACCTGGCTCTTCCAAAACCTTTTCAAGTCTATGCTGAAACAGCTCCTTCTCAAAGAAGCCTTTTCTGACCTCCCTTTGCAAACTGAAACTATGGAACATCCCCAATGGTCCTCACCCTACTGTTTGTCCCCACACACTTGTCACATTTTAGCACACTGTATCATTTATTAAATTGGTTAAAGTTGTTTTTATATTCATCTTTCAGTTTGTCATACAATGGTGGTTTGTATGTAGCTGTGATGCTGCAAGCTATGCCAGCAGTATCTCAAATATCATCAAGGTCTCCAATGTGGCACAGCTTTCAGCAGAGTTTCCAAAGTAAGATGATAGGAAGAGAGCTCTAACAGTCTACTTGTGACAAACAGTAATGAAAACCTCTATAGATTACAACATAATATTGTCCAATAAAGTGGAAGAAGATGAGTCCTGACTCAAAGGGCACTAGAAATACATGATGGCTGCCAACAATGGTCTATAGCACATCAGCACTTGTGAGGATGGTACAGGACTGGGTAACATTTCATTCTGTTACACACAGGATCACCATGTGCTAGAACAGATACAACAGCAATGGATTTCAGAGGGGTTATTATCCCCAATACACCACCCCCTGGAATAGTTTCTAGCAGGTAATAGAATATCAATAAATACTTCCTGAAGAAAGGACTATGTGACTCAATCCAATTAAATATCAATAAAAGAATGAGCAAATGAATCTAAATGCAATATGACATTTAAAAAATGACCTTTCCCTCTAATATAATTCATAATACAAATGCATTCATAGAGCACTTTGTTGTTGTTGTTGTTGTTGTTAAGTGCCGTCGAGTCGGTTTCGACCCATAGCGACCCTGTACAGGGTTTCCGAGGGTGTAAATCCTTACGGGAGTAGAAAGCCTCATCTTTCTCCCGCAGAGCGGCTGGTAGTTTCAAACCGCTGACCTTAAGGTTCGCAGCCTGATTCGTAACCACTACGCTACCAGAGCTCCTTTACTACTTCCCAACTACTCGCATCCACCATTGTGTTTCATTTAATTCATATAAGTGCTTATTGCTACACACTGCACCAGGTGGGGATGCTCTGGAAGGGAAGGGAGTTAGCAAACTCAAGTCTCCCATGTGTGGTCTAGGCAGTGCAAAGAGGAGATAGTATGCCTTTTCACTCACAGCATGGTCATATATACACAACATTATTTTCATAAAATTGCCCAAAGTTTGCTAGTTTCATGATCTACCAAGAAAGTATCACCAAAAGCATTATTAAAGTTTAAATTCCACTTAGACCCATTATGTTGTTGTTGTCAGATGCCATCAAGCCAATATTGACTCATAACAACCCTATGCACAACAGAAGGAACCATTGAGCAGTTCTGAGCCAACCTCACAATCATTGCTACACCTGAACCCATTGCTGCTGCCACTGTACCAATCCATTTAATTGTAAGTCTTCCTCTTTTTCTTCGACCCTTCATTTTACCAAACATGACAGCCTTCTCCAGAAATTGATCAATCCTGATAATACGTCTGAAGTATAAGAGACAAAGTTTGGTCACCCTAGTTTCCAAGGAGTATTCTGACTGTACTTCTTCCAACACAGATAGGTTAGTTTTTCTGGCAGTTGTGTTATTTTTAAGTCTCCAACACCATTAATTCAAATGCATCAATTTTTCTAGGGTCTTCCTTATTCAGTGCACAACTTTCATATGTTCATAAGTTATTGTAAATACCATGGCTTGGGTCAGGCACAACTTAGTCCTCAAACTGACATCTTTGCTCCTCAACACTTTAAAGATGTCTTGTGCAACAAATTTTCCGAATGTAGAACATCGTTTGATTTCTTGACTGCTGCTTCTGTTGATGGTTGACCCAGCAAAATGAAGTCTTTGACAGCTTTAAACTTTTCTCCATCTATGTTGTTGTTAAGTGCCGTCGCGTCGATTCTGACACATAGCGACCCTGCATAGGGTTTCCAAGGAGCCGCTAGTGAGCTTGAACCACCAACCTTGCAGCTCAAATGACTTTGCAATCTGACGCATTAGTCCACAGCACCACACCAGGACTCCATCTTTAGGGATATTATTTATTGGTCCAGTGGTGGGGATTGTTTTCTTTACACTGAGGTGCAAACCAAATCTACGGCTGTGATCTTTTTGATCTCCATCAGTAAGTATTTAAGTTCTGTTCGTTTTCATCAAGCAAACTTGCATCATTTGCATATTGCAGGTTGTTAATGAGTCTTCCTCCAATCCTGTTGCCACATTTTTCTTCATATAATCCTGCTTCTCAGATTTTTTGCTCAGCATACAAGTTGAATAAGTATGGTGAAAGAATACAACCCTGGTGCACACCTTCCCTCATTTTACACTACCAGTATTCCTTTGTTGTGTTTGAACAACTGTCTCCTGGTCTATGTACAATTTCCTTATGAGCACAGTTCAGTGTTCCAGAATACTCATTCTCTATAATATTGTCCAGAGCTTGTCATGGTACACACAATCGAAAGACTTTGCATAGTCACAAAAGCACAGGTAAGCATCTTTCTGTATTTTCTGCTTTCAGCTAAGATCCAGATGATATCCCTTCCTCCACATCTGCTTCTGAATCCAGCTTAGACCTCTGGAAGTTTTTCTGTCAATGTACGGTTGCAGGCATTTTTGAATTACCATTAGCAAAATGTACTCGCGAGTACATTTAATGATATTGTCCAATGATCCAATGTGCATCAGGTCACCTGTCTTAGGAATAGGCACAAATACAGATCTCTTCCAGTAAGTTGAGAAGTAATTGTCTTTGGCCAAATTTGTCCAAATTCCTTGCCATAGATGAGTTAAAAGTGCCTCCAGCGCCCCATCAGTTTGTTGAAAGACTTTAATTTGTATTCCATAAACTCCAGGTGCCTTGTTCTTTGTCAATGCCTTCAGTGTACCTTGGACTTCTTTCTTAATATCACTGGCTATTGATTATGCTACCTCCTGAAATTGTTGAACATTAACCATTTCTTTTGGGGACAGTGACTCTGTGTATTCCTTCCATCTTCTTTTGATGTTTCTGCATCATTCAATATTTTGCCCATGGAATCCTGCTTTCAATGTTGCTAACAAGACTTGAATTTTTTCTTCAGTTCCCTCAGCTTAAGAAATACCGCCAGTGTTCTTCCCTTTTGGTTTTCTAACTCCAGGTTTTTGCAAAGTTCGTTAAATATTTACTTTATCTTCTCGAGCTGCCTTTTGAAAATTTCTTTTCAGCTATTTTACCTCCTCATTTCTTGCTTTAGCATCTCTACACTGGAGAGCAAGTTTCAGAGTCTCTTCTGACATCCATTTTGGTCTTTTCCTTCTCTCTTCTCTTCTTAATGACCTTTTGCTTTCTTCCTTTATGATGCTTTTGATGTCATCTCACAGCTCTTCAATTTTTAGTATCTAATGAATGAAGTCTGTTCTTTAGATGATCGCTAAATTCTGGTAGGATATGTTCAAAGTCATATTGTGGCTCTTGTGGACTTGTTTTTATTGTCTTCATCTCAAGCCTGAACTTGCAAATGAGCACTGATGGTCTGTTCCACAGTCGGCCGGTGGCCTTGTTTTGACTGATGATATAGGATTTTCTACCATTTCTTTCCGCAGATGTTGTCAACTTGATTTTTGTGTATTCTATCTGGTGAGGTTTCTGTGTATAACCATCTTTTATGATGTTTAAAAAAAAGTATTTGCAATGAAAAAGTCACTGGTCTTGCAAGATCCTGTCATGTGATCTCCAGCATCATATTTCACAAATGGTTAATATGTTCAACCACTAACTAAAATGTTGGAGGTTTATGTTTATCCAAAAGTACCTAGGAAGAAAGGTCTGGTGATGCTTCCAAAAAATTAAGAAATAAGCGCCTAAAACTCCCACAGGGTCCTGGTGCTGTGCTATAGTATAATAAGCACTAGATCACATGACTGGTTTGAACTGAAAGGTTAGAGGTTCTAACTCCCCTGCTGCTCCTTGGAAACCCTATACAGGGTCACTGAGTCAGAACCAACTCAGAGGTATTTAATAACAAAAGCTCTAAGGAACCTAATTCTACTATACACACGTGGGTCACCATGAGTTGGAGTCAATCCTATGACAATGGGTTAAATGTTGTTGGTGTTGTTGTTGCTATGTGCGTGGAGTCAGTTCCGACTCATAGAAACCCTGTACAGGGATTCCGAGGCAGTAAATCTTACAGGAGTAGAAAGCCAAATCGTTTTCCAGCGGAACAGCTGGTAGTTTCGAACTGTTGACCATGAGATTAGCAGCCTGATTCATAACCACTATGCTACCAGAGCTCCTTACAGGATTAAATAGCTAACATTTATTAAATCTTTCTCATATGTCATGATTATGCTAAATGTTTTCCATATAAAATATTTAATCCTCAAAACACACTTTACAAAGAACTCATAACTATTTTCACATTAGAAATGGTAAATCAAGGGGACTTTGAAGTTGGACTTAAAGGACAGAGCTACAATTTTCCCTCAGGTGTTCCTTTAAGTAAAGGAGCCCTGGAAGTACAATGGTTAAATGTTGAGCACAGAACCAAAAGATTGGTGGTCTCAATCCATCAGCCAAAAGCTCTGAGTCAAAAAGAGGTGACAATCTGCTTCCTTAAAGATTTATTGCTTTGGAAACGCTATGAAGCAGTTCTACCCTGTCCTATAGGGTCACCATGCATCGGAATCTACTTGACAGAAATTGGTTTGGTTTTCTGGTTTTGCCATTTAAGTGGTGATTGTGTTTGGGACTCACATTCCTTTGAGAATGGGAGAAAAGTCCTGAGCCTTCTTTTCAAAAGGAAGGTCAGAACACATAGAATTCTGCACCCAATTCCTTCAAGGTAAAAACACCCCCCACCCCCCTACCCCCGTTAAACACTTCTTATCTAAGTACTATTGAACAAACAAACAAAATCTGCTTCCATTGAGTCTAGTCCTGTGGAGCAGCAGGTGGGTTCAAACAGGCGACCTTTCAGTTAGCAGCCAAAGGCTTTAACCATAGCACCACCAGGACTCCTGAACTACATGTAGTTATAGAAGGATATAAGAATCTCATAACAAAATGCACATAGTTAGATTAGATAAACACTGGAGATTTAGTGGTAAAATTCTTGGCAGGAGGCCTGGTGGTGCAACATCCATGTGTCAGTGGAGCCTTGTGAGTTGGTTTTCATAATGATGAACAGGTTTTATCAGAGCTTTCAGTCTAAGGTAAAGCAACACCAGAAGAGCTACCTTTCAAAAAATCAGTCAATGAAAACCCAGGGATCACAACAGTCCACCTACAAATGACCATGCATGGGGGCAGTGTTGCACTGTGTTAGGGTTGACCCAATAACAGCTAGCAAGAATACTGTGTACTGTGTATTGCTTAGGGCTAATCCCAAAGTCTCACATATGTGTCTTTTTTACCCTGCCTGGTGTGGTGCTGTGGGTTAATTCGCTGGACTGTAAAGTCAGTTTGAATTGCAAGGTTGGTAGTTCAAGCTCACCAGCTACTCCTTGGAAATCATATACCGGGTCACTATGTGCCAGAACTGACTCAGTGGCTTTTAACAACAATGACAGTAACAATCACACATTATTTGGAACCCTGGTAGTGTAGTAAGTTATAAATAGGGCTGCTAATTGTAAGGTCAGCAGTTTAAAATTACCAGTCGCTTCACAGGAGAAAGATGTCCCTCCCTATACAGGGTCGCCATGAGTCGAAAGCAACTTGATGTCACACAAGCATCACTATAAATCGTAGATTAGAGAGACTCCATCTCTCATTCTGTGAACAGGTTATTGGGAGGGACCCATTCCTGAAGAAAGACATCATGTTTGGTTACGTGGAGGGTCACTGAAAAAGAGGAAGACCCCAAGGAGACAGATTGGCTCCGTGGCAACAGCAATGGGCTCATGTGTAACAATGATGGTGAGGTTGGCAAAGGACCAGGCAGTTTCGTTCTGTTGTACATAAGGTCACTGTAAGTCTGAAGGACTCACAAAGGCATGTAACAACAACAATCTTCGATTTAGGTCAACTGAGGCTAACCAATGATATCCTTAGAATTTCATTATTTATTTATTTATTTTTGTAAAAGAACTCTACCACTGAAATGACTTTGGTTGTAGCAATTATATTATTTGGTTGTTTCTCTAGAAAATCCTAATTTTCTACCTCCACGTGTTTTGTTTTTTTTTCTAAAATTGAAACTATGGTTAAGGATTAAAACAACCTAATCTGAAAACATGATTTTCAGACTGGTTTCCTCTGCTGACATCCCATAGGCTTGAATCCATGGTGAAAATGTAGCATGTTCAAAATGCGTTATGGCAGTAATGCTAATTTACAACTGCAAGAGGTTTTTCCCTGGAGGGACCAAATCTCAGTTGGAATTCATTAATTTTGACAGATTGCCTATCACACTAGAATGGATTCGCTGAGTCACAGAAACTTCTCTACAAAGAGAAGAATCACATTCTCATTGCTATTAAGCATTGATAACAGAGCAGAGTTTGAATTCCCAAAGCAGCAAAATGCACCATTAATAACTCTGAGAATTGTTAAATGTAGTGTGGGCTCCACCAAACAAAAACCCACAAGCACTCAAATTCCTTTCCTAATAATCCTAATATACACCAACC
The DNA here is from genome assembly GCF_000296735.1 of Chrysochloris asiatica. Lineage (NCBI taxonomy): Eukaryota > Metazoa > Chordata > Mammalia > Afrosoricida > Chrysochloridae > Chrysochloris > Chrysochloris asiatica. Next base: position 5,424,737 of record NW_006408672.1, on the reverse strand, counting down.
AGCTGTGACTGGACCCCTGGGCAAAGAAGAAGTCATACAATGGAGTTCATTATCCCAGAGGGGAAATTTGACTTGACTTGCATTTGGCACAGAATTTGGAGGAACCCTAGTGGCATAGTGGTTAAAGCTCTCTGCTGCTAACTCCAAGGTGGGTGGTTGGAACTTATCAACTGCCCCACAGGGATAAAAATGGGGCAGTGTACTTCCATAGAGATTTAAGCCACAGAAAGCCTGGGACTATGCTATTGGGTCACTAGGAGTCCTGGTATGGCACTATAGGAAAAAGCACTTGGTCACAAGGTCGGTTCAAACCACAGCAATGGGCTTATTATTATTATTATTATTTTGGCTTTACTTCATTTGGATAAATATTTTAGAGGCCCATCTATTCTGGAAGGTTGGGGTTGGAGCGGCGAACTGGCTGATGCCAAATCAATTCTGCAGAATGTTTTTAAACTTCAAAGTGTATGACTTTAAAAAATATTTCCTTCATGACAATGTCTGAAAATAAAATTGGTTTGTAACACCTAAAAGTTACTACTGCAACATTTGAAACTCGTGTGGTGCTTCAGAATTAGGACTGGACTGCTAACCACAAGGCTGGAAGTTCAAATTCATCAGTTTTTCCTCAGAAAGCCTATATAAGGTTGCTATGAGTTAGAATGAACTGACAACACTTAACAAGAAGAAGCATGCTAGCTGCTAGACTTCATTGGCAGATTCAGCAAAGTGGCAGGATATAAGATCAACATACAAAAATCAGTTGGATTCCACTATACCAAAAACAACAGTGCTGTAAAGGACATTAGGAAATCAATACCATTTACTATAGCCACCCAAAGGATGAAATAGCTAGGAATAAATGTAACCAGAGAAACAAAGGACTTATACAAAGAAAACTACAAAATACTACTATAAGAAACCAAAAGAGATCTACAAAAATGGATGAATGTACCATGCTCCCGGATAGGAAGACTTAACATTGGGAAAATGTCAATACTGCCCAAAGCAATTTACACATATAATGCAATTCCAATCCAGATTCCAACAACATTCTTCAAAGAGATGGTAAAAACAATTACAAATTTTATATGGAAAGGAAAGAGACCCAGGATAAGCAAAGCACTGCGTAAGAAGAAGAATAAGGTTGGAAACCTCTCACTCTCTGACTTCAAAATTTATTAGACAGCTACAGTGGTCAAAACAGCCTCATACTGGTACAATGAAAGATACATTGATCAATGGAACAGAATCAAGAATCCAGAAAATAACCCATCCACGTACAGCCAACTGATTTTCTACAAAGTACCTAAATATATAACATGGGAAGGTGATAGTCTCTTCAACAGATGGTGCTGGCAGAACTGGAAAGTGATAAGTAAAAGACTGAAACAAGACCTTCACCTCACGTCTTATACATAAACCACTCAGCATGGATTAAAGGCCTAAATGTGAATACCAGAATTATGAAGGCCATCACTGAAAAAATAAGGACAAATCTGAGGACACTAATTCAGGGAATACACAGACTGCCAAATATTTTGAAAACTACACAAACAAAAGTGGACAAAATAGATGATTGGGACATATTAAAATTTTAAAACTTATGTGCATCAAAAGACTTCACCAGAAGAGTAAAAAGGGATCCCACAGAATGGGGAAAAAATCTTTTGTAATGACACATCGGACAAGGGACTTATTTCTAAAATATATAGGAAACTGCAACACCTCTACAAGAAAAAGACAAATAAACCTATTAAAAAGTAGGCACAGGATATGAGCAGACACTTCAACAAGGAGGAGACCTGGGCAAACAACAAACATGTAAAGAAATGTTCACGATCACTAGCCATTAGAAAGACGCAAATCAAAACAACAATGAGATATCATCTCATACCAGCAATAACAGCAAAGATCAAAAAAGTAGAGGAAAATAAATGCTGGCAAGGATGTGGAGAATCTGGGCCACTCCTGCATTGCTGGTTGGATTTCAAATGGTAAAACCTCTCTGTAAAGCAGTATGATGCTACCTCATAAGGTTGGAAATAGAAATACTTTATGATCCAGCAATTCCTCTACTTGGTATTTACCCACAAGAAATATGAGCCATAACATGAGTAGATATATGCACACCAATATTCATAGCAGCACTATTTACAATAGCAAAAAGATGGAGACAGCCTAAGTGCCCATCTATGAAAGAATGGATAAACAAACTTTGGTACATACACACAATGGAATACTATGCTACCTTGAAGAATAACTAGGAAGCTGCAAGCCATCACATAACATGGAAGAACCCTGAGGTGAGGACATTATGCTGAGTGAAATCAGTCAGTCACAAAAGGAGAAATACTGCATAGGACCACTACTGTAAAAGACTAAGAAAAATAATCTATACAAAAGGGGGTGGTGGGGATTCTTTGCTGGTTACTGGGATGTGGGGGTGGTGTGAAGGGAGGGAGTGGAAGAGGAATAGACACAGGATAGTTTGGGTGCTAGGGAGGGGGGCAATACACAAGAAAGTGGAATGGAAGAACAAAGCAGACAGGACAACAATTAGGCAGGTTTGCATGGGCTAACAAATACAAAACAATACAAAACAATAATGGCAGTCCGACTCATTACTACAAGATCAAGCAAGTTGCTGGCCCAGGAGACATCAAGGCAAGTGGTCGGGTCCCCTCAAAGCAAACCCCCTTCCAAGACTAAGACTCAATGGGAATACACGCTCTGATTGGTGACCACGCTCGACACCGATAAGGGGAAGTGAGGGAAAATCAGCAATGAAGCTGTGAGCTAAGCCCTACAACGTTCAATAGACTCTTGTGAACCCGGGTAGAGACCTGGTTGGCCAGCTATGTGGCAAGACCTGGGGACTCCTGGGCCCAAAGTCAGTGACATAGCAACAGAGGACTAGAGAGGAGAGTGAAGCATCCAGCTGATAAGAAGATAGTGCATATGCACAAGAACACCCACACTTGCAGATAATACCCACTTGACCTGGCTTCAATGACTGAATGATCAGAGCTCAACTAGAAGAAGAAAGAAGAGGAAAAAAAAGAGTAATCTGATACAATTTGATGAACTTGACCTACACCTATGGATGCAGTAGCTCAAAGGAGGGAACAAATCTTTACATCGAAGATCATTCCCACCTCCCTCCATACACAGAGTAGACAGCGATGGGCAACTTGGACATTGGCTACCCAAAATAGGGGGTGAGGGGGTACAAAGGCAAGAAGTGACTGGCTTACAAGCTTTCAAGAGGGAGCCTAGATCCAGAGGGCACGGAGGAAGGTAGAATCTCCACTGAGTAGTATTGATCTGTCTGGGCAGGGCTGATGAAAGGAGATGGGTATAGGTCTCTTGTTGGACAATAGTGAATATTAGTTATCAGGACTGTCTGTGAGCATTGGGAATGTAAAGGTAAACGTTTGTATAAAAAGGAGGGGAGTGATTGACTTTGCAGTTCAGGAGCAGAGGTCCCTGGTACCATCAAAGGAGAAGAGCGGAGCATGGGACCCTACCTAGACAAACAGTGAAGCTAGAGATGGAGGCAGAGACGATGATGTGGACAGATGGAGTGGCTGGGGACTCTAGACCCAGAGAGGAAGAGAGGCTGTGTGCTGAGGACCAGGGGGCAGGCTTGCAGGTTATATATACTCTTTGGTTGGTTAATAATGCATGGGGGGATTGTAACCATGGCAATGAAACAATATACGATACGATGAATGTAAAGCTAATGTTCCCCCATGTAAACTATCACATAATTCACAATAAAACATTTTAAAAAAAAGCATGCTTTATTTTTAAGAGAGAGGGAGAAAGCAGTGCTAGTCAATGCATTTACAGTGTTTGATAAACAGTCATATCGCATTTGCAAAGACAATGAAAAAATAATCATACAGTTTATCAAAGGACCGCAAGTCTAGCATTCTCTAGATGTCATTCTGTGTGTTCGTTCACTAAAGGGAGATCTGGTGTGAGATGCCAGCAAGATCCTATTAAATCAACACCAACCGCAGGAGCACGTGGGTGGGGGCTAGAACCCAGCTCACAATACTCCACACTAAGTCAATAGTGTCTTCATTTGCATTTTAAGGGTGTCTATAGATCACGTGCTAGCCCTGGGACTGGGCTGTTATACTGACATGGCTTGCATGCTGCTATGTGGCTAGAAGCTATGCCACTGCTATTTTAAATTCTCAATACAGAACAGCAGGGGCCCCTATGGTGGGCAGGTTTCATCAGCATTTCCAGGTTAAAACAGACAAGAAAGGCAAGCCCGGGGATGTACCTCTGAAAATTAGCCAATGAAAACTATATGGATCATAACAGAACACGGTCTGAGTTGCTTGCTTTGGACATATTGTCAGGAGGGGTCACTCACTGGAGGCAGACATCGTGTTTGGTGGAGTAGAGGGCCAGCGAGGGCAAGGCAGACACTTGGTGAGATGGATTGGCACAATAGCCACCATGATGAACTTGAACATGCTGACAATTGTAAGGATGGCGCAGGACCAGGCAACACTTCTTTCTGTTATACATAAGGTTGCCGTGAGTTAGCATTGATTTGACAGCAGCTAACAACAACAACACAGTATCATCATCATAATACAGTGCATGCAACGAATTCAGAGATCCAACATGGATACTATTAGAAAATATAAAGCCAGAGTAGTACCATCAGAAAAAAATATTTAGCAAACAGAAAATAAACCCATGATCCCAAGTTAACTCTCAGAAGAACGATTTTCATGTTTGCATATTTGGACCAACTTTATGAATTTATAAACAAATGTCTATATACTTTTGCATCATTTCTTTAAAACATTGAGGTCAGTTAACTAGAAGATTGCCAGAAACAATGCCTCTGAATTTCAGTAAGAAATGTATAATAAAACAAAGATATAAGTATCAAGTATTAACATTTTTAAATATTAAGAACAGGTCTAAGTTAATCTTACAGAAATTCCTTAGTAATCATTAAGAATTATCACTCTAAAACATTAGACTGATAGTAACCTTGCCTTATTTAACATTTTATTAGTTATTTAAAATTAAAATTATGATAGGAACAATAACATCAAAAATGATATTAACAAGAAATGACATTCATTGAATACTGTGTCAGACACTATTCATTCTCTCATGCAATCCCTAGCAGTCCTGTGATACTTAAAACTTTGTGTCAACTAGATTGGGTCAGGATTCCCAATGGTTTGGCAGTTGAGATGTGGTTATCCCCATGATGAAATATAATACAGTGTAGTTAACTCTATATGATGATTGGATATGAACAATGTAGTTAACTCTATAATGATTGGATATGAGCAGGCATAGTTAACTCTATGATGATTGGCTATGAGTAGCCAATCAATTGAAAGGATGTTTCCTCTGGGATGTGGCCTGCTTCCAATATAATAGCCACTCAGGCAAAGATTGCTTGCTTTTCTGCTGTGTCTGGACTTTGCATTTGGCTCATGCTCCAACCTCTGCTACTTTCGATTTTAGCCAATGGCCTGCTTTAGTATTTGACTGTCTGCCCACCGCATCTGTCTACCTGTCTGTCCGCAGATCTTGGTGCATCTGGCCCAGACTTGAGACTCTTCCACATCTACAATTGTGAACCATTTCCTTGAGATAAATTCCTCTTTATATATATATATATATAGTTCGAAAGAAACTACCAGCTGTTCCGCGGGAGAAAGATAAGGCTTTCTGCTCCCGTTAAGATTTACAGCCTCAGAAACCCTGTTCAGGGTTGCTATGGGTCAGAACCGACTCGACGGCACATAACAACAACAACATATATATGCACACACACACAAGTTTCACTGTTTTTGCATCTCTAGAGTACCCAGCCTAAGTCCCATTTCACAAATGCTATTGCTATATTGAAGAACTTGAGATAGGAAACTGAGTTATTACACACCTCATGGGGGTGGAAGGAAACAAAGATGGTGCAAGGAAACAATGACGGCAGAATTCTGATAGTTTTCTGAAGGCTGCCATGGGCAAAATTAAATATTATGTGTGAACCAAAGATGGTGGTGGTGGTGGTGGTGTGCCATGGTGTTGCTTCCAACTCATAGCGAACCTGCATAGAGTTTCTGAGGCTGTAAATCTTTACAGGAGCAGAAAGCCTCATCTTTCTCCCATGGAACAGCTGGTAGTTTCAAACTGCTGACCTTGAGGTTAACAACCCAACTCGTAACTACTATACTACCGTAAGTGATAAATTTTATCTTTATGAAAGGTAGAATTCCCAACAGTTAGACTTGCTATTTTTGGAAAATCTCAAAAGGAACTAATGTATTAATGAAACCATAAAAGTGGGGATTGAAAGGTGATTCAAAAATGTTCAAGGTTCTTATACCTTCTAATTCAGAAGCAAGAAATAATTATAGATATACTGAATCAATAACCTAATACTCTAGAAGGTTCATCTTCTGACTAATGTGATTAATTACTGTTAACTCTAATACTTAAAGTAGTTTACACACGTATTGAAACTAGTTAAAATGGCATGTTTTGTCCCTAAACTGTTATTATTGTTGTTAAGTTCTGTGGAATACTTCTGACTCCTAGAGAGCCTATACAGGGTTTCTAAGATGTAGGTGGTGGTTTTGAACCACCAGAGATGGAGGTTAGCAGTCCATGCCACATTTTCTCCCACTCTATCTGGGACCTTCTAATGTGGTCCCTTTCAGAGCAGTTGGCAGTGGTAACCAGGCACCATCTAGTTCTTCTGGTCTCAGGGTCATGGAGACTGATGCAAATGCGTTCCATTACTCCACTGGACTGATTCCAAGCATGTTCACTTCTTTCTTTCTTTCTGCACATGGAAAGACCAATAGTTGCACATGATATGGCTGCTCATGAGCTTTTAATATTCTAGATATCACCAAAGAAGGATGCAGAACATTGTCTTTGTGGACTACATTATGCCAATTAACCATGGTGTTGATGGCTGCTTTTGCACTAAAAACTGAAAAATTGAATAGTAGTGATAAAGACCATGTGGTTCTCAGTGCCTAAACTGTTCACTATCTGATGCTTTACATAAAAAAAAAAAATTAAATGTTTTCATCTGTGCACAACAAAGTAAGCTTCATGAGAGCAAACACTGAGTCTATTTTGTTTACTGCTTTATCATCAGAAATTACTGTTATCTGCAATCAAGTTGGCGCCCAACTCATAGGAATCCCATGAAGACCGAAACAAAATACTGCACCGTCCTGCACCACCCCCTATGATAAGTTGAGGATTACTGTGAGCCATAAGTCTTTTTTGCTTGTTTTTATTTTTGTATTTGTTTAGTCTTTGAGAGTTTTATTTGTTGATGGTTGTATAGGATTTGTCATCAACTGTGATACTAGGATCTATACATGGCATCAGGATTGGAGGAAGACTCATTAATAACCTGCGACATGCAGATGATACAACCTTGCTTGCTGAAAGTGAAGAGGACTTAAAATATTTACTGATTAAGATCAAAGAGCACAGCCTTCAGTATGGATTGTATCTCAATGTAAAGAAAACAAAACTCCTCACCACTGGACCAATAAACAACATTCTTACCAACGGAGAAAAGATTGAAGTTGTCAAGGACTTCTTTCTTCTTGGATCAACTATCAACACTCATAGAAGCAGCAGTCAAGAAATCAAAGGACGTATTGCATTAGGCAAATCTGCTGCACAAGACCTTTTTCAAGTGTCGAAGAGCAAAGATATCATCTGAGGACTAAGGTGCACCTGACCAAGCCATGGTATTTTCAATAACCTCATATGCATGTGAAAGCTGGACAGTGAATAAGGAAGACCGTAGAAGAATTGATGGTTTGAATTGTGGTGTTGGAGGAGAATATTGAAAGTGCCATGGGCTGCCAAAAGAACCAATAGATCCATTTTGGAAGAAGTGCAGCCAGAGTGCTCCTTGGAGGCCAAGATGGCCAAACTTCATCTCTCATACTTTGGACATATTGCCAGGAGGGACCAGTCACTGGAGAAAGATAATCATGTTTGGTAAGGTGGAGGGTCAGAGAAAAAAAGGAAGACCCCCAAGGAGATGGATTGGCCAAGTGGCAACATCGATGGATTCAAGCATAGCAACAGTAGTGAGGTTGGTTCAGGATTGGGTAGTGTTTCGTTCTGCTGTGCATAAGGTCGCTATGAGTCAGTACCGATTCGATGGCACCTAACAACAACAACAACAACAAAAACAACAAATCTTTGGACTACAAGTATCACAGACTGGACAAAACTCTCCATAACTTGATTACAGTTCATTCTCTGTATCTGTGCTATTCCATACAGCCACATGCTAACTATGTAGATGTAAACATAAATGTGTTAATATTAATTGTAGCATTCCTTAGTCATGTTAGCCATGTTTCAAGGGCTCCTGAGCCTCATTTGGCTACTTTACTGCACAGGCCAGGTTATAAAACATTTCTACCACCAGAGAGGGCACTGGACAGCCCTGGGCTATATCATGAGCTGATGTTACAGTACCACCTTCACCTGGGACTGTGCTTCAATGGGTACTGAAAATAAGCCAGCCAGGAAGGACTATGATGTTGTATTTGTTAAGTACCATCGTGATAGTTCCAACCCACAGCAACCCTGCATAGGGTTTCCAAGGAGCAGCTGGTGATCTTGAACCACTGACCTTGTGATTCAAAGTGACTTTGCAGTCTAGCACATTAACCCAAAACACCACACTCCAGAAAGGGCTATGGTGGTGGTTATGTGCCGTGGAGTTGGTTCTGATGCATAGCGAACCTGTACAGGGTTTCCAAGGCTGTAAATCTTTACGGGAGCAGAACGCCTCATCTTTCTCCTGCAGAGCAGCTGGTAGTTTCGAACTGCTGACCTTGCGGTTCGCAGCCTGATTCATAACCACTACGCTACCAGAGCTCCTTACCAGAGCTCTATAGGAAGGACTAAAATGATACAATTAGGATTGTTTGGTTGGCTCTTTGTTTTTGTGCCGTTGGTGTCGGTTCCAACTCATAGCGACATTGCATAGGCTTTCCAAGGCTATAAGTCTTTACAGGAGCAGAAAGCCTCATCTTTTTCCCATGGAACAGTTGGTAGTTTCGACCCTGAGGTTGGACCCTGACCCTGAGGTTGGATCTTTTGAGATTAGCAGTCTAATTTGTAACCACTAAACTGAAATAACCCAGAGTTATAGCTCAGGAGGCAAAAAATATTAATAAAGGTATAGAGGAAGGGGATGATTACAAATTCCTAAAGTTGAAATAACATGTTTATACAAAGAATAAACATGCATATAAAAAACAGACCTATTTTTACATCTATGTTATACTGAACACTAAGCAAAAACATTGGTCAAGCAATAGACAAATCCATTTGCAAACTAATTGGATTGTTAGGTACACATTACTAACAGAGTCGCCTGAGGTAGCATTTCAAACTAATGATAGTAATTGCTTCTAAATAACCTTACAATGAGTACAGTCATCTTAAATGTCCTACTTAAAGCCATTTTCTACTGTAGGCTTATACTATAGATCAGCCTAATAGGGACATACACCTAATATGCATACAAAGGACAACTGGAAGAGTCAGAAACGTTAAAAAAAAAAAAAAATTAAAAAAAAAGATGAAGCTTTTTCAAGTTTAAAGTGTATTAAAACACACAAGAATTAACTGCCATAGAACTGAAACTGGTCCACCATTATAGCTCTCGCTGCATTTAAATTTTCATTTGCAAATATGAAGTTAAGCCAAAAACTATTGCTACATAATAACAGAAACCTTTATTAAACAAAAATATCTAAATGTGATGCTATTGTTTCTCCACATTTCCTCCATCTAGGCCTACACACTTTTGAAGACAATATTTCCCTCTCTGTAAAGGAGAAAGATTGAAGTTGTCAAGAATTTCATTTTACATGGATCCATTAATCAACACTCATGGAAGCAGTAGTCAAAAAATCAAACATACTGTAATGCGCAAATCTACTGCAAAAGATCTCTTTATAATGTTAAAGAGTGAAGATTTCACTTTGAGGACTAAGGTGCACAGGTATTTTCAGATACATCATATGCATGGAAAAGATGGAAATCGCATATGGAAGACACAGAAGAAATGATGCATTTGAATTAGGGTGTTCACAAAGAATACTGAATATATCAAGGACTTTCAGAAGAATGAACAAATCTGTCTTGGAAGAAGCACAACAAGAATGCTTCTTAGAAGCATGCATGTAGAAACTTTACCTCATATACTTTGGACATGTAATCAGGCAGGACCATTCGCTGGAGAAGGGCATCATGCTTGGCAAAGAAGAAGGTCAGCGACAAAGAGAAAGACCCTCACCAAGATGGCCTGAGACAGTAGCTTCAACAATGGGCTCAAACATAAGAAATGTAATAATGGTATAGCACCAAGCAGTGTTTAATTCTGTTGTACACAAGGTCACTATGAGTCAGAATTGATTTGACAGCACCTACCAACAATAACCCTTCCTCCAAAGAATTCTGTGCCCTTTCATTTACACCACATCAAGACGGAAGCTCTGACATGCTCAAGAGACTCAAATCATGTTTCTTTGAAATGCTGAGTTTGAGAAACAAAAATAAATCTGAAGGAGCAAGATTAGGACTGTAGGGTAGATAGAATATGGTTTTCCAACAGCATTCGAATACGGCAGTCCTTTCTACTCTTAAAGGAAAAGCAACTGCACTGTCATAATGGAGAAAAAAAAAATAATTGGAGCAAATTTCCTGACCTTTTTAATCACCAGAGCACTCTTTAATTTTCTTAAAACTTTTTCATAATAAATCCTATGTTAGTTCTGTGTCCTTTGAGAGTATGTATAATATTATCCCTTTGGAATTCCTCCAAAAGTCACCATAACCTTCTGAGCTGCACTCTCTGCCTTGAATTGAACTGTCCTAGCAGATTCAATCCTGGCTGGACTGTTTTGTTGTTGTTGTTGTTGTTGTTGTTGTTGTTGTTGTTGTCAGGTGCCATCAAATCGGAAGCGACTCATAGCAACCCCATGCACAGCAGAACGAAACAATGTCTGATCCTGGACCAACCTCACTACCGCTGCCACACTTGACTCCATCAATGATGCCACCTGGCCAATCCATCTCATTAGGGGTCTTCCTCTTTTTCTCTGACCCTCCACCTTACCTAGCATGACATCCTTCTCCAGTGACTGTTTCCTCAGGACAATATGTCCAAAGTGTGAAAGACGAAGCTTAGCCATCCTGGCCTCCAAGGAGCACTCTGGCTGCACTTCTTCCAAAA
>NW_006408672.1:5396738-5412585 GCF_000296735.1 Chrysochloris asiatica | reverse complement strand
TTTTGCTTGTCATAAGCCCAGGAGAGTTGTGAACAGGAACACTAGTAGCATACTTTCTGACTTACTCTCATCCAAGGGGTTTGTGCAAGTGTCTGGTATTTCTTTTTATTCTTCTGAGCAGTGAGTCTCTGAGCATGACCATGACCAAAACAAAAAAAAGGAAGGAAATGTCGGATACTAACAGTGGCAAGATTCATCTTGTCATCAGTCAGTTCCTCATCCTACTGACAATCTTGGTTAGCCGGGTCCACCATCTTTCCAGTCACCCCACCAGTCATCTTAGAGACATTCTCCCTCCTTCCTTTGGCTCATCCAATGTATTCTGAGTTCAACAGAATTCTGAGTTCAACAGAAACCCCGACTTCTCTTCGTGCTGCCATGCAGTGTACCCTTGCCCTCTCTAATTAAGCCCAAGACAACAAAAGTCTCTCTATCTACTCCATGTCATTCTCCACTCTGCTAACAGATGGTTGTTGTTAAGTGTCAGCTAGGTGATTCTGACTCAAAGAGACCCATATAGGGTTTCCATGGAGCCACTGGTAGGTTTGAACCTCTGACAATGTGGTTACTAGTCCAGTGCCTATCCTACAGTGCTACACCTGGACAGTGACTAAGGAAGACCGTAGAAAAATTGATGCTGTTAAGTTATGGCTTTGGAGGAGAATACTGAAAATCCCATGGGCTGCCAAAAGGACAAATAGATATTTGTAGCCAGAGTGTTCCTTGGAGGCCAAGATGGCCAAACTTCGTCTCTCATACTTCGGACATATTGTCAGAAGGGAACCAGTCGCCAGAGAAGGAAATCATGTTTGGTAAGGTGGAGGGTCAGAAAAAAGAGGAAGACCCCCAATGAAATGGATTGGCCAATAGGCTGCATCGATGGGACTCAAGCGTGGCAACAGTAGTGAGGTTGGTCCAGGATCGGGCAGTATTTTGTTCTGCTGTGCATAGGGTCATTATGAGTCGGTACCGACTCAATGGCACCAAACAACAACAACCCCCACTGGTAACCTGCAACACTCTTTAGTTTCTGTTCATGCCTATTTCATGTAAGTTAGATCATACAGTATTTGCAATAAACTTATCTCAGTGTCCATGTTCTGTCATGCATCAAGACTTCATTACTCTTTATGGCTGACTAGTATTCTATTAAGAAACAGGAATGCCCTAGATGAGATAGATTGGCACAGTGGTAGGAACAATGAGCTCAAACATAGCAATGGTTGTCAGAATGGTGCAAGACCAACCAGTGCTCCGGTCTGTGATAGACAGGGCCACCATGAGTGGAAATTGACTCAAAGGCATTTAATAAGAACAGTGTTGCACTGTGTGTATATATGACATCTTGTTTATCCACTCATCTGTTGATAGACGTGTTAGTTGTTTCTACCTTTTGGCTACTGTGAAAAGAGGCGCAATGAATATGGGTGTGCGCGTGTCTGTTGGTGTTCCTGCTTTCAATTATTTAGCTATATGTCCAGGATAGTGAGCAATACTGTTGACATAATAAATCTACCTACTTTTGATGCCCCTAGAAGAGGACCTTAAGACAGGCATTCAAATGAAATTACAGTTGACCCTTGAACAATAAAATTTGACCTGCACGTGCCCTCTTATTTTTCATTACTCTTGTATCTGCTGTGAGTCCAAGTACTGTTGTTTTTGCTTAAAACACATGGAAGAGAGTTTGTATGGAGATGACCAGAATCACAATGCATTTTAAATAGATATTTGTAACACTTGAGTTCACCACAATAGCAAACTGCGTATAAATGGATTTATGCAATTCAACCCATGTTGTTTAAGGGAGAAGTCAACTGTAACTTGGGGGTGATTTCTGAAAAAATAGTCAGGGAAGGGGGAAATAGCTGGGAAGAGAAGTTTAACAAGAGCTGCCAATGAAGACTAAGTCCTCAATCCAGTTAGCACTACTGGCATAATTCTACTGGGGAAGTGCAGAGCCACAGCTCCCTACCTGGCTACAGAGATAAGGGAGCCAAAGCACATAAGTGTATCTCTAGCTAGAGGCAGTCATTATTTAAAAGGAATCCTGGTATGGTGCCATAGCATAAGCACTGGACCCCAAAGTCAGTTTGAGCCACAAGGTCAGCGGTTCAAACTCACTAGCTGCTCCTCAGAAACCATAGCAGATTCGATATGAGTTGACGATTTGAAGGCACTTAGCAACACCACCACCACAACCACCAGGAATTAATTCCTGGCATGTCCTATCTTCCAATAGGAGCCCTGCCAAGTGCTAGAAGTACAACTAATTGCCCAAAATAGTAAAGACTGAGGGGACCTGGGATGCCACCAACAGCATCTGCTACAAAACCATGTACTTTCACTGACTAGTTATCCTGTGGCTAATTGCCTCACACATGGCAGCCTCCCTGTTCAGGGAGGGCAGATGCAGTCCAGAATAATGGGTCATGATTCACCTCTGAGTTTCCTATTTTGTTTCTTGAACCCATGATAAGTTTGAAAGACAGGCACTGATTGAGAAAGAAAAGGAAGGTGACTGAGAAGGAAAAAGAAGGAAGAAAATTCCAAAGCCCTCCTTCCAAACTAAGGGCAAAGCTTGAGGGTCTAACACTGTAGTCTAGATAAATGACACAGTATGGAGAAGACAAAAAACTTCAGGGCAGAATTCCTGCAACCTAGAAAGTAAGTAAAGGTTGTACAGGATGCAGGACACGTAGAGATTCTGGTAGGGATAAGAATAAGGCTAAAATTTCATCGAGATTCTTGAGAAGCAATTTGGTTTTAATAGTGTAGGTGGCTTGAGATAGCAGAAAGTCTGGATAGAGAAGCCAATGGAGAGAGAGATTTTTCTTGACCCTAGGAGGCCACAGCTAAGAAGACATGGTGGGATGAAATGAGAAGACAGATAGTAGGGCTGAGCTAGCAACCCTGGTTCCCCATGACCTGGGGTGGTGGACAGGAGATCCTGAAGTTCCTGCCTGATACCACCCCCCACCCCAAGCACATATTGACTGCAATGGGAGTTCAAGAGGAGAATATTATTTAGAGCTGAAAGTATTTATTTAGAAATTGTTATGTGCTATGAACCTGGTGTGGCACCATAGGATAAGCACTCAACCTCAAGGTTGGTTTGAACCACAAGTCTGGCAGTTCAAACTCACCAGTTGCTCCTCAGAAACCCTATACAGGGTCGCAATGAGTCAGAACCAAATCAACAGTACTTAACAACAACAATATGCACCTGTGATGGGAGTCCTTTTGTTACACTGGACGATCAGCACTAGACTGTTAATTTTAAGGTTAGCAGTTCAAACTCGCCAGTTGGAAACCCTATCTATACAAGGTGGCTATGAGTGGAAGCTGACTTGAAGGCACTTAACAACACAGCAACAGGCACCTGTGGTAAGAATTTTCCTATTTTAGTTTATATAATCCTTTCCATCCAGAGTCCTGGTGTGGCACTGTGGGTTAATGCACTAGACTGCAAAGTCAGTTTGAACTGCAAGGTTGGTGGTTCAAGCTCACTAGATGCTCTTGGAAACCCTCTAGAGGGCCGCTATGGGTCGGAACCGACTCGACAGCACTTAACAACAACAACAACAATGCTTTCCACCCACAACCCTGTTGTTGAGGCTAACTGCCCTCAAGTTGGCCCCTAAAATATAGGATCCCATGCACAAGGAACCAAATGCCACCCAGACCTGAGCCATCCCCATGAGTCATTGCAGATTGGATCACTGTTATTCATAGGGCTTTCATTGGCTGTTTTCACAGTAGATTGCTAGACTTTCCTTTCTAATCCATCCCTGTGGGCGCTCCGCTGGAACCTAGCCAGCTTCACAGTAACACACAAGCCTCTATGGACAGAGGTGGTGGCTGTGCATGAGGTACACTGGCCAGGAATCGAACCTGGATCTGCCTCATGGAAGGTAAGAATTCTACCATGGAACCAACATAGTCCTCTTCCCATAACCCTTGTTGTTGTTGTTGTTAAGTGCTGTTAAGTCAGTTTCAACCCATAGCAACCATGTATAGGGTTTCCAAGGAGTGGCTGATGAGCTTGAACCACCAACCTTGCAGTTCAAACAGACTTTGCAGACCAGTGCATTAGCTCACAGCACCATACCAGGACTCCCTTCCAAGACCCTAGAACATAGGGATCATGAATCTGATTTAGATGAGGTCTTGGAGGCACAGAAATGTTCGAAGGACATACACGTTGAAACTGAAATCCAGGCCATATAGCTCCCAAGCCTGTGCAATCACTAAATAGTCTACAGCTTGGTCTGCAAGCTACTCTGCATTTTCTACTCTGCTACAAATACAAGAGATGACTTCACTCAAATCCCATGGTAGATTGTTGGCACAGAATAATGGCAGGAAGTCCTCCAATTCCTTCATGCACAGCCCCTGCACTGTGGCTTTTCCATTTCTCCCATCAAAAGGGGGAGTCTAGACCTCCCTCCTTGAATCTGGGTTTGGATATGTGACTTGCACTGGTACCATGTGATGTTGGCCACGTGGAAGCCCCAGCTGTCCCAGCAATCCCAACTGTGTCCCAACATGTAAGAAAGTCTAACCTTTCAACAAAGCCTGCTCTTTCTACAAGTGTCCAGCTGACCCACAGAATCTTGAGAAATTGTAAATGTGTGCTCCTTTAAGCCACTGTCTTGGTATAGTTTGTTATATAGAAATAAATATCTAATATATTTCTTTAAAACATTTCCAAACTTTTCAGAAATCACCCACCATCTAACCTTGGTTCTCCAGGTTGCGTTGTTGTTGAGTCAACTTTGACCCATGCTGACAATGTGTATGTCAGAGTAAGACTGGACTCCACAGAATGCTCAGTGACTGATTTTCCAGATTTGGACCACCAGGCTTTCCTTCTGAGGTACCTGCAGGCAGACTCCAACAATTCTATTAAGATCTGAGCATATTAACTATTTATACCACCCAGGGGCTCATTTTCTGAATTAGACCCATGTGGTGCACTTTCCTCTTCTTGATGGGTTTGGGGAATATGCTGATAAAAGCATATAATTAATATAATATATATATATATATATATATAAGTATATAACAATTAACAAGGTTAATTGTTAATGTAAAAACTAATTGTAGAAGATGTAGCTGTGAAAGAGGGGAGAGTGTTAATCTTTTATGTATGAAAATGATCATGACAGAAGAGCAGGGCGGAGGGCACAGTGCAGTGATTTACTAGATATGGCTCCTCAAGTCATAATCTTTGTAACTCCTACTAACTGACTTGGTGAGACCACGAAGACTGGGTGTATGTCCTCTTTTCCAAGTGTGTCTTGATAAGAGAGGGTGGGGGAAGATGCTGATAGGATTGTATGCTTCTACTGTGAGTGACTGTTAACAGTACTAATTGTGATGGTAAAAACTTGGAACTCTAATGTAGGAACTGGTTTCATTTGCCATCCTGCTGGGTATAAAATGAACCATCTCAGAGAGGGGATGGGGATCTTACTATCATCAAGATGGAAGAGCCAGAAATGAAGCACATCCTTTGGATTCAGATCCCTGTGTGGTTAACCTCATCCATCCAGAAGACAGAGCTGTGCCATTAGAAAAATAGCGGAGAAGTGGTAACAACAGCACCAAGAGCAAAAGACCACCTGGTGAGAATCCCTGCCCATGAAATGAGACAGAAGGCAGGAGACATGCTTGCAGAGTGGATTACCCTCAGGCATTTAAGTGGAGGAGCTATGTTTGTAGACCCAGGGCGCTAATGCTGAGCATCTTCAGGTTGAGGCTTATGATAGTATGGAGTGCCCTCTGGACATTTATTCACACTTTTAAAAGAGCCTTGTAACATTGTCTGCACAGAGCAGAGAACAAGAGACCTCGTGGCTGAGAAGTCAAGGACCAGAGAGAGCTGTGTCTTTGGCCATGGCTAAGAAGAGGCACTCCTGAGAACTGTATCCTGAGCTGCTCTGATTCTGAATTATAACCTGGTAACTTCCTTAACACACTGATGATTGTGAGTAATGTTTGAGAGTTCTGTGTGGTCATTGCAATGGATTACAGAACCCAGGGGAGAAGAAGAAGAGTGCTGTGAGAGAACAGTGGTATCAGAATTGGCAAAGAAGGAAAGAGGGTGGAGGCATGTCTGACCTCTTCCTCATGAATTTGATTCTCCCTACTCTGTATGAAGTCACAGAAGGTCCAGAGAGGGCTCCACACCCTTTACATAACCCACCTTTACAACTCTGACTCCCTCCTTGGTCTCTAAATCCAGGACACAGCCTCTTCACTGCTTCTCACTACAATTTGTGCTCCCAGCCTTTTCTCTAGACTCACGCTGATCTCCAATCCTGGAAATCTCCACTGACTAAAATATTCTACCCATTTGCAATATAGGCAGGAGCATGGTCCCTCAATAATGTCCACATCCTAATCCCGGAAAACTGTGACAAAATGGGCCTCACAAATATAATGAAGGATCTTGAGATGGGAATTTCATGCTGGATTATTTAGATGGGCTCAATGTAATCACAAGAGTCCTTGAGGGAAGCAAGAGGGTCAAAATATAATAAAAAGAGTGACATCTTTTCTTGCTAGAAAGAGCAAGGAATGGGTTCTACCCTGGAGCCTACAGAATAAATATAGCTCTGTCAACACCTTGATTTTAGCCCCATAACACCCATTTTCAGATTTCCGATCTCTAGAATTGTAAGATAGTAAGTCTGTGTCATATTAGAGTTTAAATTCTTAAGCAACTGATTTGTAGAAGGCTAGAGTCCTGGTGTGGCGCTGTGGGTTAATGTGTCAGACTGCAAAGCCATTTGAACTGCAAGGTCGGTGGTTCAAGCTCACCACCTGCTCCTCAGCAACCCTATCCAGAGTTGCTATGGGTTGGAACTGAGTCGATGGCACTTAACAACAACAACAACATGGTGCTGTGGGGTGATGTGCTGGACTGCAAAGTGAGTTTGAACCACCAGGTCAGCGGTTCAAGCTCACCAGCTGCCCCTCAGAAACCATATACAGGGTTGCTATGGGTCAGAACTGACTCAATGTCACTTAGTAACAACAACAGTCTACAGTGGGAGCCCTAATTCTGTTTTGAGTCTTGAGTTCAACAACGTTGCTATGTTTAGACAGATTAGGGCAAGCTCAGGGAAAGCCAGTTTCCCCTCAGCAAGAGTGTGGTTGAAAGTAAATAAACTAGAATGCAGAACATTTCTCAAACCAGAGTTTGTCAGGGTATGTCTTGAATGATTTACTGAAAATAACCAATCAGATGTCTAGGACTCATGGTCTCAGGCTCATGAGTCAGACCTTGACCACCAAATACCTAGGTAATCAACATGGGAACCCAGTCCTCTGACCCTTTTTTACACAATTATGTATGCATTCAATCATGAGTCTTTCCCGACTTGTATAGTCCCACCTGAGACAATCATGAATTGACCTACCACCATTCATCATCTGGCGATGATTTCCTTTGTTCTCTATTACACATAATGAAAGCCATGACTGTGATTCAGCAGGTCCCTTGTCCTTTCTACAGTATACATGCTGAGGTTTTCCTTCATTTCTGATGACTGTTTTTGTTCTGTTTCAGGCTTAATAAAAGGGTCTCTAGAGTCCTGGTGTGATGCTTCAGGTTAGTGCACTGGACTGCAAGGTCTGTATGAACCACAAGGTCAGTGGTTCAAGCTCACCAACTGCTCCTTGGAAAACCTATACATGGTTGCTATGAGTAAGAAATGACTCGATGGCACATAACAACACCACGAGAACATGTTAGAATCTGAAGTCTATCTGCCCTTTGTTGTTGTTAAGTGACTTAGAGTTCTGACCAGCAACTCTGTATAGGGTTTCTGAGGAGCAGCTGGTGAGCTTGAACCATCAACCTTGCAGGACAAACAACTTTGCAATCCAGTACATTAACCCACAGCACCACACCAGGACTCCTAGAACAGTGTTACTGGGAGTAAATAAATTTAATAATTTGCTACAAAAGAAAGAGGAGACTAGTATACCATCAGTTATTAAAAGCTGCTGGTTCTTAGACTTTGGCAATATGGCAGAATATGCAGACATGCTGCACAGACCTTCTACAACAAAGATTCAAGAGACCAAATGAAACAGACACAGATGATAATCCTGGAACCCTGAGCTTCAGAGGAAAATGACAAAGTGGACTGGATACTGACTAGAAGAAGCTGAACAGGTATGGTAAGAAAGCAGATGACTGAACTATCACAGCCATTTTGAACGTTGGTGAGCAATGCAGATGCACAGACACACAACTGGTGGCAGTTACAAGAAAAGTGGAATTCTCTTTTGTTCCTCACACATTTTTGGTGATGAGAGGCATAGTGGGCCCTAACGCTCACCCACCTACTATATAGCTCCAACTCCACCAGAGGTCAGAGCCACACTATGGTGAGTCCAATGCCAGATGTATCACACTCACATCTGGAGGCAGGCACGTGAACTCTCCGTTTCAGATCAGTAGAATACACAGAGCAGGAACTCTCATAACCAGGAGCCCTGCCCCAGCTGCCCTCTGGGCCTGAAAGCATATAAAGGCCCTGACCTTACCCATTATTAGGGCCTGCAAGAACCACTTCCAGATTAGGTGCTCTGAACATAGACAACACCTACGTCTACAGGAACTACACCCACCTCCTGAGCTCCTTGGCTGGCACAGGACACCAACCCATATTGGTACCCTGCCCTCCACAGTGTTATCCTCTCTAGGTTGGGCCCCTGCCCTATTTTTCCTTTGTTTTAATGTTTTGTCTTCTTTCTTCATGTTCTTGCCTTTCTCTTCCCTTGCTTTTTATCCTTTCATTTTCAGCTCTTTTCTTCCTTTCTTCTGTTCTCCTTCTTTCCCCCTTACTTTTCTTTTTACTTTTTTCTCTTGATTTTTCTTTCCTTTATTTCTTTGGAGTTTTCTTCTTTCTGCTCCCTAGTATTCTTTGTGTTTTTATTTTCTATTTTTCTCTTCCATTTTATTTTCCTCTATCTGTATTGTTTTCCTTAAATGTATTTTTTTCTTGCTGCTGCCTATTTATGTTGGGTCGTTCCCCCTGCCCCTTTTTTTTTGGTTGTATTTGTTTTTTCTCTTGTGTGTTTTCTTTTCTTCCTTTCTTGTCCCACAAAAGCAACCATGATCACACTGGCCAGCCTAAACCATTTTCCTGCAGCCCCAATCACTGTGCAAGAGCCACTATCAGCTCTAACACCACCTCATCAACAACAGACAACAGCCAACACCAGCCAAAACCACCTGAAATGTGCTATACAAATAGTGAACAGAGAGCTGTATATACACTTCCATTCTTTATTACATACAGCAAGGGAAAAACGGTGAGTGCTTAAGAACATACTAACATACAATTGTCAATTAAATACAAAACATCTATACCACAATGTCTCAAAGACAGCAGACAATTTCGGTTTGCTTGAACAAACAACACAGAGCGGCTCAAATAAATGAAAAACTGCAGAGCCAGAAAACATTCCTTAGGAAGAAAAGATATTCAAATTAAGGTACATTCAATAGAGTGAGAAAAAACAAGAAAACTGTAGATGAAAGCAAAGAGAAAGCAGAAAAACTTTAGAAGAATTTAGGAAAACTCTACAATAGCAATAGGACAAAATAAGGAAAGTTGGAAACAATACAAAAATTGCAAGTAGAAATACAGAAGATTAATACTAAAATTTCAGAAATGGATATTACATTGAAAGAGCAAAGAATTAGATATGAATTATGGAAAACTGAATTAGTGAGCTTGAAGACAAATTTTTTCAGTATTAGTCTTCTAGAAAGAAACAATGCTCAAAGCATAATTTATATCAGTAAACGCAAACCTCCAAAAAGAATCAAAGTCAGTACCTTAATCCAGTATCTCCAATAATCAGAAAAAGATTAGTAAGTAAACCTACAGTCACCAGACACAAAGAAATAATAAAGATCAGAGCATAAATTAATGAAGCAAAATATAGAAAAACAATAGAAAGAATAAGACAAGAAGTTGGTTCTTTGAAAGGATTAATAAAATTGACAAACTACTGACAAACCTAACAAATGAAAAGAAGATGAAGATACAAATAGCACAAATAATGAATGAATTTATGATGTCACAACAGAACAAAATAAAAAAGATAATAACAGAAAGCTACTAAGAAGTCTTGGTGTGGCACTGTAAGGATAAGCACTAGACTGTAAGGTCAATTTGAACTGTAATGTTCAAACTCACCATCCACTCCTCAGAAACCCTATACAGGGTCAGTGACTTAGAAACAACTCAATGGCACTTACCAACAGCAACAATAACAACTAAAGACTACTCCAACAAATTTGAAACCCTAGAAGAAAAGGACAAATTTTTAGAAACACACACCTAACTAAACTAATAGTGACTGAAAGAGAAAACTTTAGCACACCTATAACAAAACAAGTAATTGATAAGATCATTAAAAAAAACTTTCAGCTGAAAACAACCAAGGTCCAGGTAGCTTTAATGTTGAAATTAATCAGAAACTTATGCCAATTCTACTCAAACTATTCTAGAACACAGAAAAAAACATGAAAAACTGAATAAAATCCCAACCAATAGAATCCAACAGCACATCAAAAAAAAATAATACATCATGACCAAGTGAAATATATACCAAGTATGCAAGGATGCATCAAAATTAGAAAATCAATGCAACCCACTACATAAATAAAACAAATAAAAAGAGCCACATGATCATATCAAGTGATGCAGAAAAGGGATTTGATAGATTATTTGTACATGTGAGTCCTGTAGGATAAGTACTGAAATTTTAACCTCAAGGTCAGCAGTTCAAACCCATCAGTTGCTCCTCGAAAACCCTGTACAGGGTCAATATTAGAACAGACTTCATAGCATTTAACAGCAACAATGACATTTGTACGTGAGTATTTACTTTTGCTGCAAATATATTCATGAATGTGGTGGATCATACAGGGGAGTCATTATGAAAACTTCTTGGACTTTATCAAACACCTTGAGGAAATGATCTACTGAGCATGGAGGTTCAGGACCATAGCCTTGGGGGACACCATGGTCAGTTGGCATCACATAATTTAAAAGACAATATTCTACATTGTATATAAGTGAGCAACAACTGGAAGTGTAAAAGCTCATAGGCAGCCATATAAGGTGTAACTATTGGTCTCTCCTAGTCTGGAGAAAATAAGAGTGATGAAAATTGAAGTTGCCTGGAAACAATGAGTCCAATGAACCATGTGAACATCAGTCTCCATGACCCTGCGACCAGAAGAACTAGATAGTGCCCAGCTACCACTACCTACTGCTCTGAAAGAAATCACATTAGAAGGTGTTTGCAGAATGGAAGAAAATGTAGAACAAAACTCAAAAATAAGACCAGCCTTACTGGTGAAACCCCCAAAGCCTTCAGTCACCCTTCAGGTCAGGAAATGAACTCACTCCTGTGCCTCAGTTGTCAGTCAAACAATAGACAAGTAAATAGAGGGAACAACCACCAAGATTACAAAGACATGTTTACCCAAGAACAAAATTCAGAAGGGTGGGGAGAGAAGGGAGTGGGATAGTGATGCTACATTAAGGGAATTGCAGTCACTGAGACAAAACCACGGGTAGAGTTTGCTGAATGCAAAACCAATGCGCTCTGTAAAACTTCACTCGGTTCACAATAAAAAGGTAAAAACTCAAAACAAATGCCACATGCACCATGAAATCTTCCCTAATGCCGGGAAGCATAATCAACAGCTTAGTTTTCAGGGCCAACCTCTACACTCTGCATTGCCTCAGCCCTGATTGCCTAATTCTGGATGAGTGATCTCCCTGTTTCCTTCAGCAAGGGCATTTTCATGTCTGTCTCAGCTCATCCCATTTGACTTAAAACTACTATAAATGCAGACATGCCACCATCCCCTCTGTCATGCACATACGTATTTGTGTATACATTGCATGCACATTAACACACACCTTCTCCTCATTCCTTGGGCCCTGAACCCTGGAGTTAACCACTGTCTATGAGGCAGAAAAACTAAGTTCCCATTCCTGTTCTGCTTTTAGTGTTGAATGACCAGGTCATGCCATACCACCCTCTGAACCTCAGTTTCATCATCTGTAAAATGAACAGATGTTAAAAATTGAATAATCATTTTTCTCTCATAAATTATCTTGGAGAATCATTAAACATAAAATTTAAAAATAAAAACAAATTATGATCCTTATTAAAAACAAAAAAAGTCATAGGTAAGGATTCTATTCAATGCTCTGAGTAAAGTATTGGAATATTGTTGTTGTTAAGTGCCTTAGAGTCAGTTCTAATTCACTATGATCCTATACAGGGTTTCCAAGATCAACTGGTGGGTTTGAATCACCAGCCTTGCAGTTCACTGCATTATCCTGCAGCACCACATATTAAGAGGGTAAATGCCATGGTCAAACATGGCAGCTGAAAGGAATAAACTCCAAATCTACAAATTTTTCAAGCTACCTATTTATTTAATCCTAAATCATAAGGTTACTCTGTAGGACAAGGGTGGGGAACATCTGGTCCATGGGCCATATAAGACCCACAAAATCACTTGGTTGGGCCCTGCCAAGTCAACTGCAGTTCCAGTCATCACATTGTTGTTAAGTGCCGTTGCGTCAGTTCCGACCCATAGTGACCATGTAAAGGGTTTCTGAAAAACAGCTGGTGAGCTCAGACCACCAGCCTTGCAGTTGAAACCAACTTTGCAGTCCAGTGCATTAACCCACAACACTGCTGGCCCTGCCAAGGCAACCGCAGTTCCAGCCATCATATTAGTAGTGAGTTAATTAAATGTTTGGCCAATCGCAGGCTATTTTTTTTTTTTTCTTCCAAATTACCTCATGTTCTTTATTAAAAGATGCTTGTTGTTGTTGTTGTTGTTAAGTGCCGTTGCGTCAGTTCCAACCCATAGTGACCATGTAAAAGGTTTCTGAAAAACGGCTGGTGAGCTCAGACCACCAGCCTTGCAGTTGAAACCAACTTTGCAGTCCAGTGCATTAACCCACAACACTGCTGGCCCTGCCAAGGCAACCGCAGTTCCAGCCATCATATTAGTAGTGAGTTAATTAAATGTTTGGCTAATCACAGGCTATTTTTTTTTTTTTCTTCAAAATTACCTCATGTTCTTTATTAAAAGATGCTTAGCACTCTGATAAGCTTTGAGTGGAGCAGCACCTCCTAGAGGACTATTCTCCACCAGCAAAATGAAGGAAAGTAATTATCCAGGTAGCTCAGACAACATTCTTGCAGTAGCAGGAAATGTGCATTTATGGATGAAATTACCCAGGTTATGACTCCTCTGCTCACCTCCTGTCACTGATCAATCTAGCTGAAATTGTTATGGAGAGTCGCCCCCACCTTAGTTCTACATGTCATCATTTGCTTACTGGTGCCTAGAAGTAGTCGCCCACTAAGAAGAGTCTATTAGTTTCTATTTGTATTTATTTATTTCTACACAACTGCCACATGTCAAAGTGCTCATATTAAAATTTACTCTTGTCATTTACCTACACAAAATGTCTAGCACTGTTCCATTGCTTTTACTCTTAAATTCAAGTTTGGTACAGTAAGCTCCATCTCCTTTTTTATTTTTTTTAAGTTTTTATTATGAAGTGAGTGATTGGGAGAACATCGGCTTTATGCCATTGTTTCATTGCAATGTTTACAATCTCCTCTTTGCATCATCATTGAACAGAATTTACTTCCATTCCTTCTGTTTTTTGTTTTTTGGTGTTTTTTTTTTGGGGGGGTGGGGCATACACAAAAACACTCAGGATATATAATGACTTAAAGAATCAAAGGGCACATTCTGCAAGCTTAGCAGACTATTTTTTTTTTAATGTTTATTGTGAATTATGTGATAGTTCACATGGGAGAACATTAGCTTTACATTCATCCTATCATATATCATTTCTCTGCCATGGTTACAATCCCCTACATGCATAATCAACCAACCAAAGGGTATACCCTGCAAGCCTGCCTCCCGATCAACAGCACACAGTCCCTCTCCCTCTCTGGGTCTAGAGTTCCCAGCCACTCCATCTCTCCACATCATCGTCTCTGCCTCCATCTCTGGCATCACTGCTTCTCTGGATAAGGTCCCACTCTCCGCTCTTCTCCCTTGATGGTCCCAGGGACCTGCACTTCTAGACTGAAAAGTCAATCACTCCCCTCCTTTTTATACAAAACATCCACCTTTATATTTCCAACCCTCAAAATCAGTCCTGATAACAATTATTCACTATTGTATCACAAGAGACCTATCTGCATCCCCTTTCATCAGTCCCACCCAGAGAGATTGGATACTACTCAGTGGAGATTCTATCTTCCTCTTCACCCTCTGGATCTAGGCTCCCTCTCGAAAGTTTGTAAGCCAGTCACTTATTGCCTTTTAGCTCCACCATTTTGGGTAGCCAATGTTCAAGATCCCCATCACTGTCTACTCTGTGTATGGAGTGTGTGGCTTTGTACAGGAGGCTTTCTTGCAGAGTGGGATATCTCAAGGCACTTAGTTGGGAGAGCTAGGTTTGCTGACCAACCGAGCTAAAGCCAAGTGCCTTCAGGATGAAGTGAAGTGGGCATTGATCCTATGGGCATTGATCAGCAGTCCTAAAGAACTTTGTAACATTGGTAGGGCAGAGTGAGGCCTGCTTCCGGGCATGGGTAGGCTGAGGCTGTCATGAGAAGAACTGTGCCCTGAGTACTTCTGATTTTGAATTGTAACCTGTTATCTTCCCTAATCAACCCAATAACTGTGAATATGGTGTCTGAGTTCTATGTAGCCACTGAAATGAAATGTTGAGCCCAGATGAGAAATAGCTCTGTGGGAGTGATGGTTGGTACCATACTTTTAACATTTCTCATTTTGAGTCATGTTCCATCAACAAAAGTCTCAAAAGATTTGCTCTATCCACATCATTAAGGTCAACTGTACTTTGAGGAGGCAGCTCTTCACCAGTCGTATTTTGAGTGCCTTACAACCTGAGGGGCTCACCTTCTGGCACTACATCAGACAATGTTCCACTGTTATTCATGAAGTTGTCAGAGGTTAATCCATTAGAAATAGACTGTCTATTCCTTTTTCTTAGTTTGTTCTTATTCTGGAAACTCCACTGAAACCTGTCCACCATGGGTGACACCACTGGTATTTGAAACACCAGTGATAAAACTTTCAACCTCACAGTCTGACAAACTGACAAATGTGTTTGGGAATCATGTTGGTCATGCTTTCTGTCTTCTTTGGGATCTAGTTATTTTATCCCATTCAATGCCAACTCTTTGAAGCCAGCTGCACGCTTGAGTAAGAGTGGGGCCTTCCTAAGTATCTTCCACAAAAAAAAACAAAACAAACAAACAAAAAAAAAACATGATGGCAACAATTTATCCATACCTATCGATAATTACTGAATGTAAGTGGATTAAATGCACCAGTTAAGAGACAGAGGGTGGCAGAATGGATAAGAAAACAAGATCCTTTAATATGCTGTTTGCAAGAGGCACATCTCACACACAGAGAAAAAATAGATTAAAAGTCAAAGGATGGAAAATTATACTAAGATAATTGCAATAAAAAATGAACAGGAGTGGCTATACTAATCTCTGATAAAATAAACTTTAAGGCAAAAACCAGCATAATAGATAAATATGGACATTATCTGATGATTAAAGGGATAAATGAACAAGATGACATAACCATAATAAACATCTATGCTCCCAATGAAAGAGCTCCAAAATATATAAAGAACACTCAATAGATTTTAAGAAACAAATAGATGAATCTACAATAATCATGGGAGATTTTAATACACCACTTTCAAAAATG
>NW_006408672.1:5350241-5379044 GCF_000296735.1 Chrysochloris asiatica | reverse complement strand
TGAATTGTTGAATGTGAAACTGATGATGTGCCCTGTAAACTTTCACTCAATCCACAATAAAAACCTTAAATTTAAAAAAAAAAAAAGAATATATTTGATACATTTGAACATTAATCACTGAAAAACAGATGAGTTATGTGATGACATCAAGGACATCACACATGGAGAAAGCAAAAGGTCAACAAAAAGACCGGAAAGGAAGAAATGCCAAATTCTATGGCAAGATGGAGTAGGCAAATGCACTGAGCTGACCCAAAGCAACAAAGACATGGGGTGCCTAGTGAAACAGATATAGCTGGTGGTCTTGGAATCCTGAGCTTCACAGGGCAAGACCTGTGGACTGAGTGCTGACCAGAAGAGGAAGCTGAAAAGCAGTAGTGAGAGAAGAAACATGTGCAGGCTGTAGTCTGGCCTGGAGTGGCTACGCCATCTTGCGCTTTTTCATGCAGCTATAGACAAAGCACCCTGCAAGCCCAGCAAGAGACTGGATGCTGGCAACAAGTAAGTACAGTTCTCCCTTGTGCCCTTGGTAGCCAGCCCCCACCCTCACCAAAGCTGCGACCACTAGCACCCCCCTCCTGCACAGCCTCTGCTTTGAGTGGGATTGGGTACTAGGTATAGTGCCCCTGCTTCTGGAGGCCCATAAACCTGCCCTGAACTACGCTACCAAACAATCAACAGAAAACTGCAATCACACTTCCAGTCTCTACTACATCCACCAGGAGACAGTTGGTGAGAGACTTCAAACATATGAATATACAATTATCAATTAAATATAAATATGATACCACATTGTCTCAGAGTAAACAACTTCAGCTTACATGAATAATCAAGACAGAGTGTCTCAATCAAGCTACTAAAATACAGTCAGAAAATACAATACCAGAATAGGTACTACTTGATAAAGAATTCAAAAGAATCCTGTTGAGAAATCTTGAATGGATTGAGAGAATGAATGAGAAAACTGCAGATTAAATCAAGGAAAACACAGACAAAATTATAGAAGAATTCAGGAAACACACAGACAATATAAATGGAGGGGGGAAAAAGGGGAGAATTTAGCTAAAAAGTTATCATAAAACTAGAAGATCAACAGTAAGATTTCAGAAACAGATAACACACTGAAAGGGCAAAGAGCTGGAATTAAATCAATGGAGATCCAACTTACTGAGCAAGAAGAAAAAATCTCTTAATATTCATCTGTCAGAGCAGGGGTGGGTAACCATTTTTCTGTGAAGATTTATAACATAATTAGTGGCCCAAACAAAATCCTCAACTTGAAAAATTTCCTGCTATATTTGGTCAACCAACCCTAAGGTGATGGCATGGCATGTGGGTTAATGCACCAGACTGCAAAGCCATTTGAACTACAAGGTCGGCGGTTCAAGCACACCAGCTGCTCCTCAGAAACCCTATACAGGGTTGCTATGGGTTGGAACCGACTCGACAGCACTTAACAACAACAACAAAGGTGATGGCTGGATTCCTGGTGTGGCACTGCAGGATAACATGCTTGACAACAAGGTCAGTTTCAGCCACAAGGGCAGTGTTTCAAACCCAACTGCCACTCCTCGGAAGTGAGCCAGAACTGTCTCAATGGCACTTAACCACAACAACATGATGGCTGGAACTGTGGTTGCTTGTCAATACCAGATCAAATGATTTCGCAGGCCAGCAGGACATTCCCCACCCTTGTGCTAGAAGAAGAAGAAGAAAAAAAAAAAAATCTAAAGGAAGGCTAAGATTTATGTTGAATACCATCAAGAGGAATAACTTATGTGATTGGAATTCCAGGACAGGAAGAAACAACCAAAAATAAATAGGGAATATTGTTCAAAAGTGGTCAGCAGAAAACTTCCCAAATATCATGAAAAATGAGAAACTCATCATTCAAGAAAATGAACAAATGGAACAGTCCCCAAAAGAAAAATACTAAGACATGTTATAACAAAAAATTTCAAAACCCAAGACTAGGAAAGAAATCTGAGAGCTCAAGAAAACCAAACAGTTATCTACAAATGACAACAAATAACACTAAGTAAGCTCTGTTTTCTCAGCAGAAACCATGCTGACAAGAAGACCATGGAATGACATATGTAAACTCTGAAAGAAAGAAGAAAAAAAAAAAAGAAAAGCCAACCAGTAACCATACACTCAGCAAAATTGTCCATGAAATATGATGGTGAAATTAGGTCATTTAAAAATACACAGGAATTAAAAGAATTTGTGAAAAGCAGACCAACCTTATTATAAAAATTACTAAAGGGAATTCTTTGGACAGAGAACCAACAACAGCAGACAACAAGAGACTAACATACAGGACAACATCACCTAGAACTCAACCTAGATACAGCAGTATTCAAAATTAAATAGATCTACAAAATCGAAAATAGACACACAGCTGCAATAACAGCAACAACAACAAAAGAACATGTAAAAAAGGGGGATTCATGTAGTATGTTGTTATTGTTGATATGTGCTGTGGAGTCGGTTTGGACTCATAGCAACCCCGTACAGGGTTTCCAAGGCTGTAAATCTTTACGGGAGCAGAAAGCCTCATCTTTCTCCCATGGAACAGCTGGTAGTTTCGAACTGCTGAACTTGCGGTTCGCAACCCAATTCGTAACCACTACCCTACCAGAGCTTCTTAATGTAGTTATAGAGCTTCCAAATGAAGATGAAATCAAGTAACTTTTAAAAAAAATAATGGAATAAATAAAAATAAACCTAATTGTAACTCTAAAACTAGACCCAGTCTTACTACTAGACCTAGCTCAACTCTTCACTCCTTGTTGTTGTTGTTAAGTACCGTGGAGTCGATTCTGACTCATAGTGACCCTGTATAGGGTTAATAAGGCTGGAAATGTTTACAGGAGCAGAAAGCCTCATCTTTCTCCTGCGAAAAAGCTGGTAGTTTAGAACTGCTGACCTTAAGGTTCACAGCCCAATTCGTAACCACTACGCTACCAGATTTCCTTTACTCCTTATACTAACCCTAATCTAAATTCATAACCCTAATACTAAATTAAGTTCTAGACCTAGCCTACAGTTAGCCATAGTCTTAACTATAAACCTCACTCCTTACTCCTACCCACCACTACCACAAAGAAAAGGCCACAATGGATGTCAGAAGAGAATCTGAAACTTGCTCTTAAATGCACAATAGCTAAAGTTAATGGAAGAAATGAACTGAATTGAAAATTTCAAAGGGGGCTCAAGAAGACAAAGTGAAGTATTATACTGAAATGTGCAAAGAAAACCAAAAGGGAAGAATATGCTCAACATTTCTCAAGCTGAAAGAACTGAAGAACATTCAAGCCTAGAACTACAACACTGATAGATTCTATGGGAGAAATAATGAGTGATATAGGATAATCAAAAGAAGATGGAAGGAGTATACAGAGTCAATGAACCAAAAGGAATTGATTGATCAATGTTCAATCATTTGGGAAAGTAGCATGTGATAAAGAACGAATGGTATTGAAAGAAAAAGTCCAAGATACAATGAAGGCATTGGTGAAAACCAATACTCCAGGAAGTGAGAAAATACCAATTGAGATGTTTCAACAACTGAATGCCAACCCCGGAGCACTCCTTTAAGCCAAAAAATTTAGAAAATAACTATCTGGACAATCATTCGGATGAGATTTGTGTCCATTCCCTAAGAAAGGTGATCCAATAAAGTGCAAAAATTATCAAACAATATCATTAATAACATATACAAGTAAAGTTTTGGTGAAGATATTCCAGAAATAATTGCAGCAATACATATCAAAGAGGAATTCACAGAAATTCAAATTGGATTAAGAAGAGGCCCTAGAATGAGGGGTCTCACTGCTGGTGTAAAATGGATCTTAGATGAAAGCAAAGAAAACCAGAAAGATGTTTGCTTGTGATTTATTGACTATGAAAAAATGCATTTTATTGTACGTATTATAACAAATTATGGGTAACACTGTGGAGAATGGATATTCCAAAACACTTACGTGTGATCATGAGGAAGCTGTAAGACATAAACTAAAACTGGAACTATATGAAGAAGAAGAATGATGTCTCAGGATTGGAAAAATCTCATTAACAACTTGTGGTATACAGATGACACTACCTATCTTACTGACAATGAAGTGGAATTGAAGTACCTAATGATGAAGATCAAACACTATAGTCTCTAGTATGGATTATTTGTTGTTGTTGTTGTTAGCTGCCACTGAGTCAGTACCGACTCATAGTGACTCTATGCACAATTGTTGCCACTCTTAAGCCCATTGATGCTGCCACTTTGCCAATCCATCTCATTTGAGGTCTTCCTCCTTTTCTTTGATCCTCCACCTTACCAAACATGGTCCATCCTGACAATATGCCTGAAGTATGAGAGACGAAGTCTGGCCTTCCTGGCCTCCAAGGAGCACTCTGGCTGTACTTCTTCCAACACATATCTGTTTGTTCTTTTGGCAGCCCATGCTACTTTCACTATTCTCCTCCAACACCATAACTCAAATGCATCAATTATTCTATTATACCCCCTTTTTGTTACAAAACTTCTACCTTTAAAGTTGTGCAATCTCAATTAAACATGATTACCATTATTCACTACTGAATCATAAGAATCTTATCCCCATCTCTTTTAACCAGATACAGATAGACAAGATGAAAACTATTCAGTGGGGAATTATTCTTGCCCCCACACACTCTTAAACTAAACTCCCTCTTGAAAACTTGTAAGTCCCCCCCCTCATTTTAGGTAGTCAATGTTTAAGTTGCCCACCCCTATCTACCCTGTATTCAGAGGAGATAGGATTGATATTTGATGTTAAGACTCCTTCCTTCTCAGTTGGTATTTTGAGCTACTACATCCATAAGTATAGATCGAGTTCATCAAATTGTAGCAATTTACACTCACTTCCTTTATCAAAACTTGTTTTTATTTTATCTTCCTCTAGTCAATTTCTGATTATCAAGTCATCGCAGCTAGGTCAACTGGGTACTATCAGCAAGTTTGGGCGTTCTTGTGTCTCCTCTCACTTCATATCAGCTGGATGCTTCCCTCTGTGGTTATGTCCCTGTCCATAGGTTCAGGGGTCCCCAGGTCTCATCACACTTTAGACCAACCAGCCCTTCCTCTTCTCTTGCTCATCTCCAGGTCAACGGGAGTCTATGGAACATGGTTTAACTCAGCACATTTACTCATTGTTGCCTTTCCCCTCTTCCACTTACCAGTCAACCAACATGGTCACCAGCAAGCTTACATGATTATTCATGTGTTCCCTTTGAATTTCAGTCTTGGAGCGGGGTTTGTGCTGAAGGGACTTGATTGCCTACCTTGATGGCTCCCCGGCAAACTACTTGCTTGTTCATGTAGTAGCCAATTATTTCCAAGTGATTTTATGTGCAAGGTTTCATCTAACACTTGCCACAAATATCCCTTGCTCTGCACATATAGCAGCGAATGGTCTCTGTCTCTATAAGCCATCACTGCAGGGTACAGCTTGTGAGGACAAATCCAGTGGTAGGTCATTATGTATTTCATGCTTACTGAACAGCCTGGTTTGGGTTTACTCTCATTTGAGCCAATTTTATTTTCCAGCTGTTCCCCTTGATATGTGACTAGCATAGAATTTTCTCAGGTAAAGTTAGAAACTTGCCTACCTGCTGCCCAGAGCACCAATCCACTTTGATTGCTCATTCTAGAATGGGGCTTCAGACCAGTTCTTCCCTGTTCAGTCATGGTCAATGAAGTAAAACCAGAGCAGACCCAAATTTGTAGAATGTGGTTGAAAGGGAGATAATCGGACTGGGGAAAAGTGTAAGTTGGTGTCCTGCTTTATACTTGTTTCCTTTGTTAAAAGTTTTATAGCAACCAAATCTCTTGGTGGGCAGAGTCAGAAACAACTGTACCAAGCTGAAATATGGTGGCCAATTGCACTATGCTTAGAATGTGAATTTTTTCTCCATGGTAGTGGCAATAAACCGATCTCCTGCATCGGGTTCCAGAAAGGGTTCACTATGTTTTTCCCAAGTCTGCCATTTCAGGGCTTCAATTCATAATTTTTCTCATTCTGGTTATCATTCTGCCTTACCCAAGTTTTTAAAATTCAGGTCTATTCCAACTTCACTCTTTAACCAAGACTGAATTAGTTTGCAACAGTTAGAAGCCCTGGTCTGAAAGTGTTTCAAAGCCAAAAACAGGCTTGTCAAGACACTTGTTCATTTTCATCAGACTGTTGTTGTTGTTGTTGTTAGGTGCCATTTAGTTGGTACTGACTCATAGCAACCTTATGTACAATGGAACGAACACTGCCCAGTCCTGCACCAACCTCACGATCCTTGAGACACTTGAGCCCATTGCTGTTGCCACTGTACCAATCTATCTCATTAGGGGTAAGTTATAAAAGCAAACACCATCCCATCAGTTATCACAAAAGAAAATCAACATTGATACCATGGGCAGGGCCTACAGGTTTGGGTGGAGCTTATGTTGGAAGAGGAAAAATAAAAATAAAAACAACTGCTCTAGCCTTGGAAAGGAAGACAGAGGTTAACTGAAAAACAGCTAAGGGGTGGTCATAGAAGTGATGGCTTTTGGTTCAAAGTTATTATTTCATTGTGATGCATATATAGATATAGATAGAGAGCTACATAGATATAGATATGTTGTTGTCAAGGGTTGTCAGTCGATTCCAACCCATAGCGACCCGTATAGGGTTTCCTAGGAGCAGCTTGTGAGCTTGAACCACTAACCTTGCAGTTCAAATGGCTTTGCAGTCTGGCACATTAACCCACAGCATCACACCAGGACTCGATATAGATGTAGATGTAGATGTAGATATATTGGTGCTAAGTGCCATCAAGTTAGTTCCCACTCACAGTGACCTTATTGGTGAGCTTGAACAACCGATCTTGGAGTCTGCTGTGGCACTATGGGTTAATGCACTGGACTGCAAAGTCGGTTTGAACCTCAAGGTCAGCAATTCAAGCTCACTAGCAGCTCCTCAGAACCCCTATACAGGGTCGTTGTTAGGTGTCATTTAGTCGGTACTGACTCATAGTAACCTTATGTGTAACAGAACGGAACATTGCCTGGTCCTGCACCAACCTCCCAATCCTTGCGACACTTGAGCCCATTGCTATTCTTGAAAAGCCCATTCACTTTTCCTCAGAACTTGTAATCATTACTATATTTCGATCCTTATGCATCTGCCTGTTCTAGATGTTCCATTTAAATGGAGTCACACAATATGGGTTTTTACAGCTAACTTATTTCCATCAGCATCATATTTTCGATGTCAGCCTGTGCTGTAGCCTGCATCAGGAGTCCATGTAGGGTGATGTGTGCCCAATTCAGGTCAGGGGGAAAACACTTCTCAACAAAGAGAGGGACTTGGATCTCTGAGGAAACCATTTGTTTCCTCATATAAAGTACTCCCAGTAGTCTAAATTTCCTAAGAATATTCTAGAAATGTTGATGTAGCACTGAAACTGATCAGACTCCATTTTCTCCTTGTGTGAACGAGGAAATGCTAGTCAGAGACCTACAGATACTGCCCGCTTTCAACTCTGGTCTGTCATGTTGCATCCATAGGTTACAGGCCCAGGAGAAAGGTAGCTCCTGTGTTCTCCAAAGCACACCAGGTGAGTGTTACCTGCATCCCAGGTAAGGTACAGTGAGACCCTCCTGAGAGCACCGATAAATGGACCAGCTCTCAACTCCCCCCGGGGAGGTCACCGACCTCCCAGCATTGGCTCCGGAGTCCTGTGTTCTGCAGCATTTAACTGTGAGCTCTTCCCCAAGTCAAATCAAACACATGCTCTAAATTACATCCATTACCTTCCTAAAAATAAATTGTAGCTATTACATAACTGGACTTCAATTTTCTCCAGACAAAACAGGAAGTCACCTTTAACGCTTCTTAAAAGACTTTTCCCCATAAAATTTCCACTTTCTCCTAATTTTTATGGAAAGAGGAAATCAATTTAGAGCCAGCTTCCCAATCCTCTTAAGACATTTTTTTCCTCTCTATTGAAGTATTAGGATTACAGAGTATGTTACAGGGTTGAACTGTGTCCTCCGAAAAAGAAATGTTAAAGGCCTAACCCCTCTTACCTGTGAACGTGACCTTATTTGAAAAGATCTTTGTAGGTGTTATCAATTAGCACAAGTTTACACTAAAGTAGGGTGAACCTAATCCAATTATATTTGGTGGTGGTTGTGTGCCATGGAGTCAGTTCTGAATCACAGTGACCCTGCACAGGGTTTCCAAGGCTGTAAATCTTTATGGGAGCAGAACACCTCATTTTTCTCCCATGGAACCACTGGTAGTTTCAAACTGCTGACTGTGAGATTAGCCATGAAAGGTTTTCTGCTCCCATAAAGATTGATAGCCTCATTTTTCCCATGGAACCGCTGGTCGTTTCAAACTGCTGACCATGAAATTAGCAGCCCGACTCGTAACCGCTATACAATCAGAGCTGATGTCCTTACAAACAGAGAAGAGAAACATAGACACAGAGGCAAAGATGGAAACAGAGCTTTGAGTGCTATTGCTGCAAGCCCAGGAATGCCTGGGACTTATCAGAAGCTGTAGAAACCTTGCTGACGGTTGAAACCCATCAGTCGCTCTAGAGGAGAAAAGACTGAGTACTATGCCTCCATAACGAATACCGTCTAAAGAACACAGGGCAGTTCTACTCTGTCATGTAGTGTCACAGTGACTTGGAATCAATTTGATGGCACAAAACAATATCAGAAATTGTAAAAGATAAGGAAAGATCATCCCCTAGAGACTTTAAAGAGAGAAGGGCCCCATGGCCCCTGGATTTTAGATTTCTGGCTTCCAGGACTATAAGAGAATAAATTCCTGCTGTTTTTTTCCCACCCAGTTTGTGGCACTTTGTTTAGGCAGTCCTAGGAACCCAATCCACCACACGTCTGTCTATCTGTGTTCAATCTGTGTTGCTATGATGCTAGAAGCTATGCTACCAGTGTTTCAAATACCAGCATGGCCCACCCATGGTAGGACAGGTTTCAACGGAACTTCTAGACTAAGAAAGACTAGGAAGACAGGCCTGGCAATGTGCTTCAGAAAATCAGCCAATGAAAACCCGACCCATCACAACACTCCAATTCACGACCAATCATGAACGTTGTGCATAACCAGGCACCGTTTTGCCTGGGTTTGCCATGAGTTGGGGGACAATTCATCTACAGCTAACAACAACAGGCTAGATGCAAGAGGAAACAAGTCACTTAAGTGTGCTAAGAAGAACAGACAGAAGGGGTACTTAAAGAAATAAGCCAATATCAGTCTAGATCTCTACAGCCCATTTGACCAGACCTTTTCTTTAAGCACGCACTGGTGGTCTACCAAGGCCCTAGATTCATCCTCAGATTATTGTCATGTGCAGTTTTGAGATGAGACAAGAATAAGATGGAGAGGGCAGTTGTTGCTTTAGGTTAGCTGCCATCTAGTGAGCTCTGACTCATGGCAACCTCATGTATAACAGACCCTATGTCATCTCCACGATCACTGGCGTGTTTGAGTCCATTGCTGCAGCTAGTAAGGATCTCACTAAGGATATTCTTCCTTTTCACTGACCCTTTTCCAAACATGAGGCCCTTTTCTAATGAACAATCTTTCCATATGGCACGGCCAAACTAAGTGAGACCGAGTTTGCCACCCTCATTTCTAAGGAACATTCTGGTTGCATATCTTCTAAGACTGGTTTGTTCATTCTTCTGGAATGCCACAATATATTTAATATTCTATGACAGCACCACCTTTTGAACATAAATCAGTTCCCACTCATAGCAATCTTTTGGAGGGTGTCCAAGGAGTGCTGGTGAGCTTGAACCGCTAACTTTGCAGTTCAAACCAACTTTGCAGTTCAGTGCATTAACCCATAACGCCACACCAGGTGGGAGTAAAAAAGAAGTGAAGGTCATCTCAAAGAACCACGTGCATTTTATACTGTTATCTGAAAGGGAGTTTTAAAATTAAATCTCCTTGAAATGTGTACCAGTGTGTGTTGCCCCCTAGGACTGTGTTCAAATTTTCCTTTCCCACTTATGCCAGTTGAAACGGGACAACTCCGTGACCCCATTTCTGCAAAGATAGCTCAGCAGCGCAATTGCCACAGTTAATGAAAGCAAGCAAGCACTAGAACTTGCTCCATCGGCTTTCTCTGGCCCTCGCTGCATGGTTCATTTCCATCTAACTGCATGTCTAAGAAAATCAAGCACAGCTAAAGGAAGTATGAAGATATAATGAGGAACCTTGAACAATACATTTTTTATTCTCTATTACTTTAGGTAAAAGTCTGAAACCAATTTGTTTGATTTGTGATGCTATTTTGTTATTGCCTCAAAAACTGTTTTTGATTTGGAAAGGCATTCCAAGTAGGTACATTGGGAACCCAACCTAAAATATCCAGTTAATTTCATTTTACATGCATGTTTTATTTCCAGGGAAAGTGCATATGGGGCATACAATGGAGAGCAAAAAGGAGACTATTTTATGATGTAATCTTTATGTGAATATTCTTTATGACGCTGAAAGATGTGACTATGTTAATGGGGCAGAGGTCATTAAAAATGTCTGCTTTCACTATGCGCATACTGACGACCTCAAAATGAGATGGATGGTAATTGGTATACCACTTTCATAACAAGGAGTGATCAAATGTCCTATTGTGTCAACACAAATTAAGTTCTTCGTTTCTGTTTTTAAATGGTGTACTAGTAATAGATGAAGGCGCTGGTAGCATAGTGGATTATGAACTGGGCTGTTAACTGCAAGTTCAGTATCTCATATCTACCAGTAGCTTCATGGTAGAAAGATGCTTTCTGCTTCCGTAAAGATTAACAATCTCATAGTCCTGGTGTGGCACTGTGGGTTAATGCACCAGACTGCAAAGCCATTTGGTCTGCAAGATCAGTGGTTCAAGCTCACCAGCTGCTCCTTGGAAATCCTATACAAGGTCACTATGGGTCACAATTGACTCGATGGTACTTAACAACAACCCTACACAGGGTCGTTATGAGTCGGAACCAACTCATTGGCGTACTACCACCAGTAATAGATGAGAGAAGCAATTCAATACTTTAGCCCATAACTTTGCTCTAAGTTACATGTATCCCCAGCCTATGTCCTCTACCTTCAGCTATTCATCATTCTGCATGGAGCCCCAACTAGTGTTAGGAATTGCCGTATTCCCACAGCAAGCGCCTTGTCCATCTCCAACTGCCTCCTAGTCAATGAGCCTCTACAGGTGAATTTCTTAAACCTCTCTGTATCATGGCTTCCCCTTTCCAACTCATAAAGAATGGTGTACAATCCGATACGTTGTATGACACAATACCCTTTATGTGTGTCACCTGTCATGTAAAATATGTCCTCCTGTGGTTGCCACTTGCCATTTCACCAGGGCCCAACACCAATGCTAGAACTTCACAGGAGTTGGAGAAAGAAATAATTATTGGGGTAGCAGATCCTGGGGTGCCCTGACCCAGACCCTTTTGACCAATCCCATATACCCATCCCCTAACTCCCATGAATGAGAGCTGTTAACACTTCTCAGTTGTACCTCACCTTCTCATTTAAAAAAAAAGCCAAACCCAGGTCATCAAATTGATCCCAACTCATAGGCACAGACTAGAACTGCCTCAGAGGGTTTCCAAGGGCATAAAGCTTTACCAAAGCACACTGCTACATCTTTCTCCCACGGAGCGCCTGATTAGTTCCAACTGCCAGCCTTTTGGTGAGCAGCCAAACACTTTAACAGTATGCCATCTGGGATTCTCCACCTTCCCCTTGCCCCCATAGAGTTCCTTCTGCCAAATAAAAGCTGTATCACCCTGGAGGACACTCCCTACTCTTTCTGGCAGCCAAGAGTCAATAACTGGCTGGCCTACAGTTTTAAAAAAAGAAAAAAAACAAAAAACAAAAACTGGCCTCATTGCCAAAAGTTGGAATCAGTTTTGCAGTACATTTTGTGCTTCAGAACACCCCTGAGAGGTCAAGTTGAAGACTTGGCTCCAAATAAGACCACATCCTTGACCAATCCAACTTCCCTCAGTCCTTTTACTCAGTCAACCCTTCAATCAATCACTGGCACAGAAACCCCATCCTCATGCTCAGTGTCTAGAGAAGCCAACTATATTACTTTCCTAGGGCTGGTGTGGCCCTGTTGGATCAGCACTGGACTGCAAACCTCTAGGTCAGTAGTTCAAACGCACCAGCAGCTCCTCGGAAACCCTATGCAGGGTCGCTCTGAGTCAGAACCGACTCGGCGACACTTAACAACAACCACAGGGCTGGCATAACAATTTACTGTAGACTGGGCGGCTTACAACAACAGAAGTTATTCTCTCACAAATCTGGAGGTCAGAGTCTAAGACCATGGTGTTGACAGAATTTGTTGCTCCTGGAGGCTCTGAAGAAGACAGAGTTCTATGCGTCGCCTGAAGTCCTAGGCTTTTTTTTAGTTGAAGCTGCATCACTCTAATCTATGCCTCTGTTGTCACTTTGCCTTATTCTCTGGGTCCCTGTCTCCAAATTTCCCTCTCCTATCTCTTGCAAAGACACCAGTCACTGGATCCAGCCGACCCTAAATCCAGATTGATGTCATGTCAAGAGCTTTCACTAATTACAATGGCAACACTCTATTTCCAAGTAAGATTGCATTCTAACAATACAGTTGGACATGAATTTTGGGGAGACACTAGCAACTATTACAACAATTTAGGACAGTTAAGCTAAGTAGCTATCAGTCAGTGTTAGCAAAGGAAGATTTGACTCCTTGATCTTCCCTCTAACCCAATGGAAGACATACTGAGCCAAGACTCTCTGATAGACATGCAGTATAGGGGTGGAGGAGAACACTCATCCCCTTATGTTGCTCTTTCTATTGAAAAATGGAGAAAGCAACCTTGTGAGACAGGAATAATCGGGCAGCTGGCAGTCTGGCCACACCCAGGAAGCTTGGGGCCTCACTGTGTGGGCAGCAGGGATTAGGTACCTTCCTCTAATCAGGAGGAAGTCACTGTTCCATGGGAAGCTGAAACTAGGTTCAATAATACCCCCTCTTCTTACAGGGAACAAGGTAAAACTGCCAAATGGCACATTGCTAAGTAAATACAAGTGATTTTCCAGAACTACGTTCCGAGAGACCATTGTGCTTTTTGTAGCACATCATACAAGGCTATCATGACAGCTTTTCCACAAGACCA
The DNA here is from genome assembly GCF_000296735.1 of Chrysochloris asiatica. Lineage (NCBI taxonomy): Eukaryota > Metazoa > Chordata > Mammalia > Afrosoricida > Chrysochloridae > Chrysochloris > Chrysochloris asiatica. The sequence goes on along the minus strand of NW_006408672.1, from coordinate 5,365,819 downwards.
ACCTTCTTTCTTTCTCTCTGATTTTAAAGTAAGATGTAGACTGAAAAAGCATGAACTTGGTAGAGGGAAAAGACAAGCATTCTTCATAGTGCAAAGTAAATTAGAAGATATACAGAGACAAGTACACCCAGGACAATAGCGAAGCTAAGTCAATGGTAGGGACCAGAGCGAAGATCCCTGAACTGCACGTGAAAAGCCAACAAACCATGTGAGCTCCAGAATTGCCTGGGAGGGATTACTAATGCCTTCTAGTTCTAGCTCCACAAGCTGGGCAACAGCACCCACATTCCCCATACCTGGCCATGCAACTGAGGATACTGTATTTCTCACCCCCAGCTGTATCGTATACTATCAACTCTTATTGCTTTTAGCAACATTTGTTATTATTGTTGTTAACTGCCATCGAGTTGACTCATAGAGACCCTGTATAGGTTTTTTGAGGAGCAACTGGTGGGTCTGAACCACCGACCTTGGGGTTCAAACCAACCTTGTGGTCCAGGTCATAATCCTACAGCATCACACCAGTGACATATTTTAGTCTCATTCCAATATATCAAAATGAGCCAACATAATGCCCCAAAAGGTTATTAAGATAAAATCAGCCCATGTATGTTAACCTGCATTAAAAACTTTAACATTTTATACAACTATAAATACATTTTATTAGACAAAACAAAAAGTCTTTACACTAGAAACCATCTTAACCAACAGCTGGGCTTACTTCTATTTCAGATGAGGCTGGGATTCAGTGTAGGTATATACCTTGCTGTAATTACTCAGCGAGTACAACCAAAATCTTCCAAACAACCTTAAAAACCAGGCTGATAGGAAGCTTTGGGGCAGTGATTTTCTGTTAGTGGGGAAGGAGAATTTGGGGAATGGGAGGTGACAATGGTTGCACAAATTGAAGGAAGGATGGATGTCATCAATGTCACTGAATTGCAAGTGGAGGAATAGCTAAATTGGTGCTATGTTCTTCTGGGTATATTTTCAACAAGAACAACGTTGTTGTTAAGTGCTGCCGAGTCAGTCCTGACTCACAGTAACCCTGTATAGGGTTTCTGAGGAGTAGCTGGTGAGTTTGAACTGATAACCTTGTGGTTCAAATGGACCTTGTGGTCAAATGCTTATCCTACAGTGCCAGGCCAGGACTCCAACAATAAAAATAAAATAAAGTCATTAAAAAGACTGAAATATAATGAGTAATGGTTATCGTGACTAATTGCGATTATCACAATAATAAAGGTTGAAGTTTTGTAACATAAACAGGGTAGTAGTTAATCTTACAGTCCAGGAACAGAGGACCCTAAGGCCATCAAGGGAGAAGAACACAAGTGGAATGTGGGGCCTTATCCAGAGCAGCAGCAACACCAGAGATGGAGGCAGAGATGAGGACATGGAGAGACAGAACAGCTGAAGACTCTGGACTCATAGAAAGAAAAAGGCTGTGTGCTGGGGGCAGGAGGCAGGCTGTGCCCTTTTGTTGTTTAAATGACTTTATGTTCCTGAGTGTTTTTGTATACATTCCCCTGCCACCCCTCAAAAATAAACAAACAACAACAAAACAACAGATGGAATAATAGCAAATGCTGTTGAATGATGATGCACGGAGGAGATTGTAATCACTGCAATGAAACGATGAGTATAAAACTGATGTTCCCCCATATACTATCACTCAATTCAAAACAAAAATTAAAAATAAAATTGAAATATCAAAAGTTCTTATTGTCCTTATCAATCTCTCATTCATTCATTCACTCACTCAAGAGATTAGGTGATAAAATGATAAGTAAAATCAGATCTAGACTTATGTCCATGGGGGAAATATGTTAATGAAATAACTGCAAAAGTAAAAGTAAAATTACAAGTTTCTATAAGTTCTACAAAGGACATATGATTCTACTAGGTGGTTTAAGAAGGGGCTTAATAGTCTGCGATTGGAGAACGGGTCAGGAGATGAAAGGGTCAGGTAAGATGCACTCAAAACAATGAATAGAGGAAATATACTACATTCAAGGAAGCAAAAGGAATAAGACTGTATAATTTAAGATGAGGATGAAAGTTCAGCTAAGAAAGCTACTCAGAGCCTTTAATATCAAGCTGAAGATTTCAGTGTTGAATATCAAGCTAAAGATATCAATGAGTAATGGGCAACAATTAGCATATTTTAAATAAGAAATTACTATGATAAGATGAAGTCTAAGATAAAAACACAAGAAGCTTGAATGAAAAAGATCATTCAAAAAAACAAAAGAAAACTGAAGTAATAATAACAACCATAACTCCAATAATTATCCACAGAAGTCTAGCAAATAAGATTTTGTAAAACCATACTGTTGTTAAGTGCCATCAAGTTGGTTCCAACTCACAGGGACCCTTTATAGGGTTTACAAGGAGTGCATGAGGGTTTGAACCAGTATCCTTGCAGTTCAAACCAACATAGTAGTCAAACACTACTGACCAGGACTTCAGAAGTATAGCAGTGATGGAGAATATACAAGAAACATTAAGAGAAATGAAGAATAAAATGGAACCTGGAATTCAAGGAAGAGAAAAATGAATTAGGGAAAACAGTTTTTTTAAGAGTGACTTTTCCAAAACGAATAGAAAAACATGAATCAACAATCCAAGAAAACAATATAGCAAGATAAATAAAAGTAAGATAAATAAAAGGGAATCCATAGTGCCTAAGGACACTGTGATGAAAATAAAGAACAACAAACACAAAGTGAAGATCATAAACTATAGCAGAGAAGAAGGGCAAATCACCCACAAAGAGGAGACAGGTTACATAGCAGCTGAATTCTCAACATCGATAATGAAAGCCAAAAGATGGTAGAATGTTACCATAAAAGTGTATAGAGAAAATAGTGCTCAGGCTAGAATTATGTGCCTAAGCAAATAACAGAATGACAAAATAAATGCTTACAGAGATCACAAAAACAAAATGTTTACCACAAAGAAACTGGAGATAAACTTTTAAAGGAGCTATTTAAAAAAAAAAAAAAAATGAGTCCCAATGGCCTGAGAATCAAGCGAGAGGTGAACAAACAAGATGAAAAAGCAGCAAATCTAAACAAACATAATCTAAATAGCAGTGATAAAATAGTCTAATCTAAGACCCAAGAAGAATTGATGCTTTTGAGTTATGATGTTGGAGAATATTTAAAGTGCCATGGACTGCCAAAAGAACCAATAGATCAGATCCATTTTGGAAGAAGTGCAGCCAGAGTGCTCCTTGGAGGCCAAGATGGCCAAACTTTGTCTCTCATACTTTGAACATATTGTCAGGAGGAACCAGTCGCTGGAGAAGGAAATCATGTTTGGTAAGGTGGAGGGTCAGAGAAGAAGTGGAAGACCCCCAGTGAATGGATTGGCAAAGTGGCAGCATCAGTGGACTCAAGCTTGGCAACAGTAGTGAGGTTGGCCCAGGATCAGGCAGTGTTTCGTTCTTTTGTGTCTAGGGTCGCTATGAGTTGGTACCAACTTGATGGCATTTAACAACAACAAAAACCTATGTGAGTGATAAGCAGTCCTGGTTACACACTGGTTAAGTGTTTAAGTGAAAGGTTGGTGGTTCAAACCCACCCAGGAGAGGAGCTCTAAGACAGAAGGATCTGGCCATCTACTCCCATAAAGACTACAGCCTTAAAAATCCTCTGAGGCAATTACATTGACATGGGGTTGCGATGAGTCAAAAATTCACTTGATGGCATCTACAAACAAGAAGTGATACTAACATCTCTTAAATTAATGTTTAAATACGTAAAGTTGGCAGTTGAAACTCCCCAGCTGCTTCCAGGAAACCCTACATAGGGTTGCTATGGGTCAGAACCAACTTGAAAGCACTTCACAAGAACAATCATTTCATGGAAAAAAGTCAAAGGAAGCAAAATTTTGAAGCCAAGAAAATCACCGTTAAGTAATTTTTAATACAGATGGTCAAACTGCCTTCCAGAAAGTTGGTTTCCTCTATGTTACTATTGTTGCTGTTACTTTTAGGTGCTGTCCAGTCAGCTCCAACTCATAGTGACCCTAGACAGAACAGCATGAAATACTGGCCAGTCCTGCACTATCCTCACAATTCTTCTTACATGTTACACTGCTACTGCCACTGTGTCAATCCATCTTGTTGGCGGTCTTCCTCTTTTTCCAAGGACTTTCTACTTTACCAAGCATGATACTAGGGTATCATGATACTAGGGTAATTTCCCTCCTGATAACATATCCAACGTATGTGAAATGAAGCATCACCATTATGGCTTCTAAGAAGCATTCTGGCTGTCCTTCTTTTTCTAGAAAGCAGAGAAAAATCATGATAGCAGCATTTAAATTGAACCAGTTACTATGATTAGGAGTTAAATTTAGTTAATCATTTGGTTAAATACTGTCACAACAGTGCTCAAACTAAAAATTGTTGTGTCTGATAGAGTTGCTACCTCAGGGATAATAAGCTGTGACTCTACTAATTACCAAGGAGCTCTGGTAGCATACTGGTTACAAATCAGGCTGTGAACCTTAAGGTCAGCAGTTTGAAACTACCAGCTGTTCTGTGGGAGAAAGATGAGACTTTCTGCTCCCGTAAAGGTTTACAGCCTCCTCAGAAACCCTGTACAGGGTCGCTATGTATTGGAACCAACTCCATGGCACATAACCAACCAATCTACTAATTACCAATTCAGCTATAAAATGGGCATGATATAACTGATAGTGATTAGCTTGTTGTTGTTGTTGTTAAGTGCCACTGAATTGGTTCTGACACATATCAACCTTGTATAGGGTTTCCAAGGAGCGGCTGGTAACTTTGAACCACTAACCTTGAGGTTCAAACCGACTTTGAGGTAGAATGCTTATCCCGTGGTGCCATATGGGAGAAATGGATATATAAAAGTACATAAGCCAAAAGGGGCATCTTGCTAAGTTTTTTAATTATTCCTGGTCTAATGGAAGAAGACTGCATTACCATTGGTGGGCAGGTCTCTGATGAATCTTCATCCAAGATGATGAGCTGCAATTAGTTTAGAAGAAAACTTGAGAATACATTTGAAGGGAAGCTCCAATAAACTTATTGCAGGTCTGCTCTGTTATATCAGGAAATTCAACGGTTTCCATTTTGAAGATGGGTTGAGTACATTTTAAGATCATACTGAAAAAGTAATGCCTGCAGAATTAAACTGATGGAAGAGTTTAGGCAAAGATTTTGATAAGTAAATTCAAGTAACAAATGATCTCCTGAATCCTTCTGTTCAGCTATAGAAGAAGAACATGGTTTTTAGAAGAATATGACTTTTAGACTCTATATAGGACTATATGGTCCTTCTGTGGAACATTCTAAAGAAATTGAATATAGAGATGGAACTTTCAGAATACACATACTACCTTTCCCAGTCAGCACCCGGAAACTTGAGACTACTCCGGAGGACAATGTCATCCCCACACCTATGGCTGAACTCAGCCTCTCATTAGCAGCCAAGAGGAAATGAACCGTATTCATTTGCTCAACTTTTTGACAATGATGATTTTTGCCTTTTGAAAGCACATAATAGAACTTTCAAAAAGCACTGGGAGGTGTAAAATAAAAAGTAGATGCTTGCTTTTACACCCCAGCCTCAAGCACAGAGAAAAAAAAAAAAAAAGATAATCGTTTCACATGAATTTTCCTTATAAAATAGTATAGACAGAATGTGTATGCACCTCAATTTTATTAACTGATAGGCCTTCTCAAACAATACCTATAAATCTACCTAATTCATTTTCATGGCAGTGTGATATTTTATTATATGGATGTTATCAGAGGGTTAGAGTCCTGGGTGGTACAAATGGTCTGTAGATGACTATTGAACTAAAAGGAACCCTTGTGGTACTGTAGGATATGCTCTGGACTGTTAGCCATAAGGTCGGTGGTTCAAGCCCACCAACCACCCCAAAGGAAAAAAATGAGACTGTTGGCTCCCATAAAGACTTACACTCTTGGAAACCCTCTATAGGGTTGCTATGAATTAGAACCAACTGGATAATCCAAGTGGGTTTGACCTACCATAAAGGTAGGTCATTCCAACCCACCCAGGGGTGGCACAGAAGAAAGCCTTAGTAATCTGCTTTCATTAAGATTACAGCCTATGTAATCTTCCATAAAGAAAACCCTATGCAACAACTGTACTCTGTACCACATGGGGCCACCATGTGTCAGAACTGACTTAATAGCATCAGTGTGGTTTTAGGATTTTATCATAGAACCCACTGCCTTGGTTTTATCATAGAACCCCATGCCAACTGGGACTTAGAGCAATCCTCTATAGGGTCTTCAAAGTTATAATTCTTTACAGGAACAGAAAGTCTCATCGTTTTCCAAAGGAGCGGCTGGTGGGTTTGAACTGCCAACCTTATGGTTAGCAGTCCAGTGCTTATCCTACAAGGGGATTTCAAAAAGTTCAGGGGAAAATTCCATTATCTTTCCATTTCCATTTTTCCATAAACTTTTTGAAGTTGATTCGCTTTTTAAAAAATTATAAATATTGCTACAATGAACATTATTAGATCTATCTCTGATAGTGTAGTAGTTACGAGTTGAACTGCTTACCTGAAGGTAAACAGTTCGAAACTACCAGCTGTTCTGCAGGAGAAAGATGAGGCTTTCTGCTCCCAATAAAGATTTACAGTCTTGTTAACCCTATGCATCGTTATGAGTCAGAACTGACTCCACAGCATACCACCACCACCATCTTGTATGCAAAGTCCCGGTGTGGTGCTGTGTGTTAATGCGCTGCACTGCAAAGTCGAGTTGAACCGCAAGGTCGGGAGTTCAAGTTCACCAGCTGCTCCTCGGAAATCCTATACAGGGTCACTAAGGGTTGGAACTGCTTAACGACACTCAACAACAAAAGTCTTGTATGAGAATATCACAGGTTAAACTCTCAGTGGTGAACTTGCTGACAGGGTTCGTTTTTAAATTTTGAGAGCGATTACCTCCTATATGGCTGCTTCAATCAACAGTCCCTTCATAAACAGGAAGTAAGGGGGGCTACTGCCTTAGGTCCATGCTAATGTACTAGCAGGTTTTCATTGCTGCCAGTGTGACAGATACAGCATGGTGTGGCATTGTTGTTTTGGTAGCCTCACTCTGTCATTTTACTTTATTGTCATTCTAGATACGTTATTTAAACTTTTCATTATATTGTTTTATCTTCTCAGTCATATTTATCAAGGCAAATATGCCCATCTCCTAAATACATATGTACCATGAAGTTGTAGTAGCGTAGTGGTTACGAATCGGGCTGCGAACCGTAAGGTCAGTGGTTCGAAACTACCAGCTGCTCCGCGGGAGAAAGATGAGGCTTTCTACTCCCGTAAAGATTTACACCCTCGGAAACCCTGTACAGGGTCGCTATGGGTCGGAACCGACTCGACGGCACTTAACAACAACAACATGAAGTTGTAGTTGTAGAATCCCAGAAGGAAAATCTTGAAGTCAGAAAACATTAAGAGAAACCACCCTTTCTCACAGGTACTTATCACTTACAGTACATATGAGCACTAGAAAGTTCTGGAAGATATGAAGCATAGCAGTACTATTGTAAGGCATTTCTTTAACAGGCTAGCATTTACATAACTCTTACTGCGTGTTAGGTACTATTCTAAGTACTTTATATGCTTATTTAATCCTCATGATAACCCTTAAGAGAGCGTTACTACCAACCCTGCTTTCCAGCTGGGGGAATGCAATGGGTTGAATTCTGTTTCCTGGAAGGGGGTGGTGAGAACACATGTTCAAGCCTAAACTTTCAGTACTTGTAAATATAGCCTTATTTAAAAATGGGAGTCCTGGTGTGGCACTGTGATAAGCACTGGACTGACTGCTAACCACAATACCGGAAGTTTAAAGCTACCAGCCGCTCCTTGGAAACCCTATACAGGGTTGCTATGAGTCAGAATCAACTCAAAGGCATTTAACAACAATGACAACATTTGGAGATAGGGCCTTAACAGACACTATCAGGTTACAATGAGGTCATACTAGATTAGGGTGAGCCCTAAAACCAAAGGCTGGTATCCCTATAACAGAAAGGAGAGGGAGACTTGGACACAGAGATACAAAGAGGCACAGGGAAGACAGCCATGTGGCGACAGAAGAAATGGTTGGAATGATGTCTACAAACCAAGAAGCATCAAGGATTTTAGCAACCACCAAAGCCTGAGAGAGAGACAGGAAAGAGACTCTTCCTCAGAATACCAGAAGGAGCCACCCCTGCGGAACATCTTGCTTTCAGACTTCTGGCCTCCAGAACTTGCTCGAATACATTTCTGTTGTTTTCAGCTGCCCAGTTTGTGGTAATTTCTGGCATCAGCTTCTAGAGAATGAAAGCAGGGGTCTGAAGTACCCAGAAATGTACTGATATAGGCAGCATTTGAACCTGAATGTGTTGGCTCTGGAGTCCCTGTTTTCTACCACCATGCCATGATGTCATTATTTATGAGAGCTCTGGTACGTGTACACAGAATGACCTAACCATGTTCCAATCACAGCTGCCACTTGCCACTGACCTCAAGACTGACATGGGTCTGCTCACTGGATAATTATGGAATCCTGTGTAATTCACCCACCGAGTCAGACCTGGGAAGATGGCCAAGTGTCTACCGTCACCCATCTGTATTTCTTATGTAATAAGGCAGAGGTCTCCCTTTAAATATGTATCATACATTATTTATATTGAATGCCCACATTAACCCAATAGAGCTGTAGAAATGGCAAAGTGGGAGTAGATTAAATTACCAGATTTGCTACCAATTGCCTGTGTGCAGACGGGCAAATGATTTATCTTCCCTCTGCGCTATTTGAGCTTTTGCTAGGGGAGAAAGAGGACACCAGAGAGCAGAGTACCCTAGTTTACAATCTTGTAGATGGAAGGCTTCCATTTATGGAGAGTCTGAGTTCAGAAGATGTTCTTCAACACTGCATAAAATAAAAACACTGGCTTTCCATCTTCAAATGTTAACACTGCAGACTGCAACCAGCAATGCAGGATGCTTCTCTCTCCCTCCTCTACCCCCACACCTCTCTTTGAAAGGAGATTAAAGAGCAGAGGGGATAGAAGAAAAGGAAAAAAAGAAAAAGAAAAATCCAAATGTGTGACTTGGGTTTATAGCAATTGGGTTTATGTAGTCACCAAAGGTTTTTAGATATGAGACCAGCTTCCCAGGAGTGCTCATAAGCATTAGGTTAGATTAACAACCAACCATTATTGCACTGAGTTTCCACTGAGTTGATTTTAACCCATGGTAACCCCACGTGTGCACAATAGAACTGTTCCATTGGATTTTCAAGGCTGTGATCTTTTGAAAGTAGATCACCAGACCTGTCTTCCAAGGTGGCTCTGTGTGGGCTAGTAGTCAAGTGCATACCCATCATTTAACTCCACACCAGGTAGGAGATGGATGATTAGTTCTCAGGAGCTCTGCCTGTGACAGTGATCAAGGTCACTAGTTCCATTAAGAGTTACATACAGCATGGGGAAATCAACGAGGGAAGGAACTATTTTTCATAATCCCAAAGAAGGAGCAAATATGTAACCTGAAGTAGAGAGTAAGTTCCAGATTCCCATTTTCACACTAGAACTTGTTCAGACAAGTGACACTCTAGAGCATTAACATTTAAGGCCCACGTGGTTATGAATCAGGCTGCTAAACTGAAGGTCGGCAGTTCGAAACTATCAGCTGTTCCGTGGGAGAAAGATGAGGCTTTCTGCTCCCATAAAGATTTACAGCCTCAGAAACCCTGTACAGGGTCACTATGAGTCAGAACCGACTACACAGTACTTAACAACAACAATTGTGGCAGAGTCCTGGTGTGGCGCTATGGGCTAATGCGTCAGACTGCAAAGTCGGTGGTTCAAGCTCACCAGCTGCTCCTTGGAAACCCTACACAGGGTTTTTATGGGTTGGAATTGACTGGATGGCACTAACAACAACAACAGTGTGGTGCTGTGGTAGCATAGTGGTTAAAATCGGGCTGCTAACCTCAAAATTAGCAGTTTGAAATGACCAGGTGTTCACAGGAGAAAGCTGCTCCTCAGAAACCCTATCCAGGGTCGCTATGGGTCAGAACCAACTTGACGGCATTTCACAACAACAGTCTCACTTTCCTAAGGAGCCCAGGTAGTGTAGTGGGTTAAGCATTGGACTGCTAATCACCAGCTCAGCAATTCAAATGCAGTAGTTGTTCCAGAGGAGAATGATGAAACTTTCTGTTCCTTCAGAAACCCTATACCGGGCCACTATGAGTCAAAACAAACTCAATGGCAAGCAGTAGCCTGTCTAACCCCTGGGTGTTGCCAACAGTTAATCAGTTAATACTCTCGGTTGCTAACCAAAGAGCCGGAGACTTGAATTAATTCAGAGGCACTTTGAAAAAATGGCCCAGTGATGTGCTTTTGAAGAATCAGTCATTGAAAACCTATGGAGATTTTGGACAATTAAAAGACAAAACAACTCATCATAAAATGGGCAAAGGACTTAATGGACACCTCATCCAAGAGGAAATTCAATTGGCCATCAAACACATGAAAAGATGTACAGCATAATTAGCCATCAAAACTAAAAAGTCAAACTTACTGCCATCAAATCAATTCCAATTCATAGCCACCCTACGTGGGGTTTCCGAGGCTGTAAATCTTTACAGGAACAGAAAGTGTCATCTTTCTCCCACAGAGCAGCTGGTGGGTTTGAATTGTTGATCATGTGGTTAGCAGTCCAGTGCCACCGGGGTTCCTACTCAGCCATCCGAGAGATGTAAATCAAAACCACAATGAGATACCATTTCATTCCGACTAGGATGACTATGATTTAAAAACAAAAACCAGAAAATGACAAAGGTTACCCAGGATGTGGGGAAATCAGAACACTTATCCATAGGTGGTGGGAATGCAAAATGGTATAGCCATTATGAAAAACAGTGTCGCAGTTCCTTACAAAAAAAAACACTGAAAACATACCATCTGACTCAGTTATTTCCACTCCTAAGTAGGCTTGAAAGCAGAAACAAGAGACTTGTACACCAATGCTCTCTGCAACCTTAGGCACAATAGCCAAAAGTTGGAAACAAAGTAAACGCCCATCAACAGATGAATGGATAAACATAATGAGGTGTGTGCTGTTGTTGTTGGTAAGTGCTGCTGAGTCCGTTGTGACTCATATTGACCCTGTATAGGGTTTCTGAGGAGCATCTAGTGAGTCTGAACTTCCGGCCTTGAGATTGAGTGCTTATCCTAAAGTGCCACACCAGAACTGTCAATGTGGTTCATATACACAGTGAAAGGTTATTCAGCCAGTGGGAGAAATGAAGTTTGATACATTGTGTGGCACTGTAGAATAAACACTGGATGGCAGTTCCATTTGAACTGCAAGGTCAGCGGTTCACATTCACAAGCTACTCCTCAGACACCCTACACAGAAATGCTATGAGTTGGAACCAACTTGACGGCACTTAACAGTAACAACCCAGTATAGTCAGGGATGGCGTCAAGTGTGACGGCGGTAGTGAGGTTGGCCAAGGCTTGGACATTGTTTCGTTCTGCTGAGCATGGGGTCGCTATGAGTTGGTTCCGACTCGATGGCACCTGACAACAACAATAGTCAGGGAAGCATGCCAGATCTGTAGGGTAAGCACTGAACTGCAAACCACAAAGTCAGTAGTTCAAGCCCACCAGCCTCTTTATGGGAGAAAGATGAGGCTTTCCCTGCTCCCACAAAGATTTAGTCTTAGAAACCCTATACAGGGTCACTATGAGTCAGAACCAGCTCAATGACACTTAACAACAACAGTATAGCTGGAGCTGGATGGCATTATGCTAATGAACTAAGCCAGGTACAAAAGGACAAATATTGGATGATCTCATTTATATGAAAAATAAGGAAAGTCAAATGTCCAGAGACCAAAGTTTATTAGTGGTTACCACGATATGGAGGGAGGTGCCACAGGATAAGCACTAGACCACAAAGTAGGTTTGAACCACAAGGTCGGGGGTTCAAACTCGCCAGGCACTCCTCAGAAACCATATACACAGTTGCTATGAATCATAACTTACTCAAGGGCACTTAACAACAGCAACAACAGGAGCTGCCAAGAAGAGGAAAAGGGAGGTCAAGCAGTGGTAGAAAACTGCACTGATAAAGGGTAGAGCTTCACAGCTGAATATTGCGATTCCTATCAAGGAGCTCTGGTAGCATAGTGGTTACGAATCGGGGTGCAAACCGCAAGGTCAGCAGTTCGAAACTACCAGCTGTTCTACAGGAGAAAGATGAGGCTTTCTGCTCCCGTAAAGATTTACAGCTTCGGAAACCCTGTACGGGGTCACTATGAGTTGGAAGCGACTCCACGGCACATAACAACAACAACATCAATTAGTTGCACACCTGTAATAAGCTGAATTGGGAAAAAATTGTGTGGTAGATAAATTTACAATGACCAGAAACAAATAGTAGTTACTGAGGCTGCTTGGGTATAACCACGGGATTTAGTTTCTTGGTTTGGAGGATTAGGTTCATGGTTTCATGGGACAGCCCAAATTAATTGGCCTAACAACATGTTTGGCACTTTATTCTACCTCCTAGTTTATTTCTTGGGCCTGGAGTCTTAAAGCTTACAAGGAGTCATCCAAGGAACAATTTGTCTCTATTTCCCTGAAGCACTGAAGAAGGAGAAGGAGGATATGGAATGTATGGTTAATTGACCCAATGAATAACTGCATCCTTTGCCATGAGACCAGAACTGGATGGTGTCTTGCTACCATTGCTGCACATTTTGATCAAAGATTCCACACAAAAACATTCTGATCAAAAGGAGGGAAAATGCAGAACAGAATTTCAAACTGTCATAGACTTTCTGGAGCCATCAAGGGTGTAGGAACCCCTGAAACTATTGCCCTGAGGTAATCCCTTAAACATCAACCCAAAAATATACCCTAAAACCATCTTCAAACTAACAATAGTTTAACTTATCTAGTAAAAAAAAAAAAAGACCTGCCTTTAGCATTATGCTTCCTTCAGAACTGTCTATGGGAGAGCAAAGTGAAAACAGAACTCAAGAAATTACACAGAAAATTTGGGAGCAAAGAGTTTGTGTTAATGAGGGAGGAACAAGTCAGACAAAGGGGATGAGAACCGTGGCACAACCCAGAAAATGTCATCAGTGTCACTAAACTGGAAAACCAAAAAATAAAACGTATGGTTCTGTTGTGACACACATAAAGTCAACATGAGTTGGGTTGACTCATCTGTGACTGATTTGGTTTTGTTCTTCTCATCCTATCACGTCTTCATGTAACAGTTCTTTTCCTGTCTCAAGATTTTAGATCATGAACTTCTATATAAACTAAATATGCTATACAAATCAAGAATGTTCCCAAGGCCACATGTGTAGATGATTCAGATCATTCAATTCTACAAAAGCAAGATATTTATTGCTTGAATTATTATCAGTGTTTTACAAATAACTCAGCAGAAACACTTTTGACTTACTTGTGTATTAGAACCTTTTGCTGAGAATACCAGTCACTACCTGGAGGTGGACCATAGTGGTCATTGTGAAGTCACCCACCTTCATGAAACACATGTGAAAGGTTCTGACCATGAAGAGCATGTTCTAAACCGGTTAGGCAGCTAGCTGGTGCTATTTATTCACATTGTTCTCCATCCCTGTGACAGTCTGACTAAAGTACAGAGATGGGAGAAGGGGTTACAATGGGTCTCAGAGAAACCCAGTTAAATGGTGACATTCTCAGAGAGTTATGAGACTACAGTTCTTAGTTGTTAGATCCAAGTCATGCTGAGATTTTGTAGAACAGAAAGAGACATTATCTGGTCCTGCACCATCCTCACAATTGTTGGCATGTTTGATTCCATTTTGGCAGACACCTGGCCAATCCATCTGTCTTCTTTTTAATTGAGCCTCTAATTTATTAAGCATAAGTGTCATCTTTCTCCAGTAATTGGTCCCTCCTAATGTCATATCCAAAGTAAGTGAGGCAAGGTCTCACCATTCTCACTTCTAAACAACATCGTGGCTCTACTTCTTCTAAGACTGATTTGTTCATTCTTCCGACAATCCATATTATATTCAATATTCTAAGCCCACACAATTCAAATGCATCAATGTTTCAGTCTTCCTTGTCCCTTGTCCAACTTCTGCATGTGTATGAATAACTAAAGGAGGTTGAGTGGTACGGGGGTTAAATGAAAGGTCAGCAGTTCAAACCCACCAGCTGCTCACGAGAGAAAGATGTAGCCAGTTTGTCTCCATAAATACTATATAGCCTTGGAAATAAAATGGGAAAATCCTACTCTGTCCTATAGGCTTGCTATGAGTTGGAAAAGAATCAACAGCTATGAGTTTGGTTTGGTGGGTATGAGGTGATGGAAAGACTAGGGTCAGGCACATCTTAGTCATCAAAGTGACATCTTTGCTTTTTAAAGTTTTAAAGAGGCCTTTTGCGACAGATTTGCCCAATACACTCAGACTGTTACACAGTAACATTACCAGGACCAATTCTCTGTCTAGGGAAGTAATCTCCCTAAATCTAGAATGGATTTATATTATACAATTGGTCATTGGCTTGCCCAGCAGCAACATATGTGATTGTAGTAACTATCTTCAGTAGTGTGTGTGACCAATATCTACTTGCCATCACAAACCAAGACCTGTAAACTGGTAAAGAAACAGGTATGGTGAGACTGGATATCATATGTGTAACTTTAATCCACTACTGGGTGTGTGTTTGTGCAGTGTGTATGTGAGTGTGTGTGTGTGTGTGTGTGTATGAAAGATAAGAACTACTGACAAGTCTTGGTTATGCTCTTGGGAATGGTCAATCTTGAAAAGAAGTTTACACGGGAAAATAATGTCTCCCATGGGAGACAAAGGTAAGAGACATTTTTGTACTCATATGGTACATAAGGAGCTCTGGTAGCGTAGTGGTTACGAATCGGGCTGCGAACATTAAGGCCAGCAGTTCAAAACTATCAGCTGCTCAGCGGGAGAAAGATGAGGTGTTCTGCTCCCATAAAGATTTATAGCCTCGGAAACCCTGTACAGGGTCATTATGGGTTGGAACTGACTCGACGGCACTTAACAACAACAACAATGGTACATAAAGAGTAAGGATCCAATACCTCTCACAGTATTGCATATAAAACTGGAACAAAAAAACTGGATGTAACCAATACGATGAAATTCTTGGATGGTAAAAGCACATAAAAATATCTTGCATGTGTCCAGGAACACTAAATTGTTGAAAGTAAATGACTATGAGGCTGTTAGGCTACCCAACTGACTTCTACTTGGGGAACATGTTGTTGTTAGGTGCCATTGAGTCGGAACCGACTCACAGCGACTCCATGCAGAGCAGAACGAAACAACGTCCGATCCTGGGCCAACCTCACTACCGCTGCCACACTTAAGCATGACATCCTTCTCCAGCAACTGTTCCCTCCGGACAATATGTCCAAAGTATGAGAGACGAAGTTTAGCCATCTTGGCCTCCAAGGAGCACTCTGGCTGCACTTCTTCCAAAACAGATCTATTGGTT
>NW_006408672.1:5327437-5349091 GCF_000296735.1 Chrysochloris asiatica | reverse complement strand
TCTTTCAATGCACTTTGGACTTCCTCCCTGAGTATCATTGGCTCTTGTTCATATGGTACCTCTTGAAATGGTTGAACATTAACCATTTACTTTTGATACAATGACTCTGTGTATTCCTTCCATCTTTTCTTGATGCGTTCTGCATCATTCAATAATTTGCCCAGAGAATCTTTGAATAACAAAAGTTGAGGCTGGAATTTTTTCTTCAGTTCCCATTGATCTGCCTCCTTTATCCTCATTTGTTGATGCTGCCAAGTGCAATCAAGTCGGTTCTAACTCACAGTGACCCTGCATAGGGTTTCCAAGGAGCAGGTGGTGGGTTTGAGTCACCAACCTTGTAGTTAGCAGTCCAGTTCTTATACTACAGTGCCACACCAGGACCTCTAAAAAATAAGAAATTTGATTCTGGATATAATACAATTGTTTCTGTTGTTGTGAAGTGCCATGGAGTCAGTTCCAACTGATACCCACCCAGCTCTACGGCTGGAAATCTTTGTATGAGCAGAAAGCCTCATCTGTCTCCTGTGGAGCAGCTGGTGGGCTTGAACCACTGACTTTGTGAGTTGTTGTCCAGTGCTCAATCTATAGAGCCACCATACGCACTGGATATAACAGATATACTATATTTGAGGAACTCGTTTTTAAGGCAATTTTTGTTTTTACTAACTCAAATATCTTACTTAATTAGAGCATGTATAAAACATGCTTTGGATTAATATCTAGACACAAATCAACATTCATAAGAACCACCTTTTAATAAACATATTAAAAGGTGGTTCTTATGGTTCTTAGGTGGTTCTCATGGTTCTTAGGTAAAATATTATTCATTCTGGACAAAGTCACACCATGGCATATTTTATTACTTGGTGCTTTGGGGTACCCAGTTGAAATCCAGCATTTCATCTTCCAGCATATAAGCTCTAAATGCACAGAGAGGAGTTTTCAAATAAATTGAATGATTCTGCATTAAGAATTCTTTAGGAGCAGAGATCAGTATAATTGTTTACATACACCAGGAAATAAATTTACATTAACCTAAACTATAACCTATTGCTGGTGAGTTGATTCCAATTCATGGTAACTCCATGTGTCAGAGTAGATACGACAACACTGAGCATGCACATGAAATGACTCTGTCAAATACAAGAGTGATAATGGCTTATGCAGCAAATCATCTGCAAATCAGCCATGGCTTTGCCTATGAAATAATCCATGACAGATGTGCATTTCAAAAAGTTTGTGCAAGATGGATACTGAAACAACTCACAGAAGAGCATAAACAGAAGCATTAGGACATCTGCAAACAAAATTTGGACTAATACTCCAATGAAGGTAAAAATTTCTTTTAAAAAGTTACTGGTGACGAGACATGGATTCATCACCATGAGCCTGAAAGTAAACAGCAGAGTATTAAATGGAAACATCCTCAATGGCCGACGAAGAACAAAAAGAGTTCAAAAATCAACCATCAGATGGAAAATGGATGCTTACAGTTTTCTAGAATTCTCAAGGGGGCAGTATTAGAACACTATCAGGAAAAAGGTTCATCAATCAACAGTGCCCGTTACAGTGAGATGCTCACTGAAGAGCTGAGGCCTAAACTTTGGATTAAGCAGAGGACTACTATCCAAGAGCACTGTGATCTTGCATGCCAATTTATGATATGTCTGCACACCTCTGCCCACACTGTTGACACCCTGCAAAAACTTCCACATGAGGTATTAAAGCAGCCTCCCTATAATCCTGATCTTGCTCCATTGGACTTTCATGTGATTGGTCTCCTGAAAGCAGCCATTCGAAGATGAAGATATATCCGTGATGAAGAAGTGAAGATAGTGGTACATTCATGGCTCACAGCTCAGCCTAAAATATTTTTTTAATAAGGGAATATGAGAGCTTGTTGACAGATGAGCAAAGTACATAGAAAAGCAAGGAGATTATGTTGACAATTGATGTATTTGTCTTTTCTAAAAGTTGATTAAAACAAATTCTACAGCCAGAGTATGGATAATTTTTGATATACACACACACACCTAAATTCAAATCTTGGATAGGGATTGAGGTCACCACAGTCTGGCTTTGTTCCAAACTCTGGAGTATAGCACGTGATTAGATTCTTAGGAAGAGACTCAGGGTCATTTCATTCATTCAAAAATATTTACTGATCTGCCTCAGATATGACAAGCAAAGCATTAGCAGACACAGTTAAGTCTAGGCTCCCTACAGACTCAGGACACCAACAACTCCCCACCACGTCAGCCTTGTCTTTACTGTCAACTATCATAAATGTACTGGTGCAGCACAACAGAGTAAGCCTTCTAACTACTAGGTTGCTGGTTCAAACTCACCAGTCGCTCCTTGGAAACCCAACACATGGTCACTATGAGTTGGAACCAATTTGACAGTTCTTAACATCATCATAAATGTAAAAATTACAGGTGGCCTGCCCCAGACACACAATGGATTCCTGCAATCTTTTCCCATTGCTTCTAAGTAGCTAGTACAAATGGAAGTACTGACTAGTCGTGTCAGTCTTGGGACTTATGCCTCACTGTGCTTTTCAAAGCAAGATTTGTCTTCCTCATACTGTCATAAGCACTTACCTCGTATTGTTTAAATTTATACATGGCTCACCTTAACACCCATTAAGTCATCTTTGCATTCAAATTCATTCACTTTTACTCATTCAGTCCTCACATTTATTGAGATCCTACTATGTGCAACAATCATCTGTCAGTCTGACCTACTGGGGTGACTTGTGTATGGCTATGATGCTGAGAGTTCTGACATGGTATTTCCGATCAGCAGGGTCACCCATGCTGGGCAGATTTCAGTGGAACCTCTGGACTTAGACTAAGAAGAAAGGTCTGGTAATCTACTTCTGAAAATTAACCAACAAAAACCTATGAATCATAACACAGAATAATGTCTGATACAGTGCTAGAAATTGAGCATTCTCAGTTGGAAGCTACTCAAGTCCACAGTGACTATGCCACTGGACTGGAACATACCAGTGATCATGAAGATGGTGTAGGAAAGGCAGCATCTCCTTCTGCTATACATAGAGTCACCATGGATGACAAGTAAAAACTATGTACCAAGAAGCAGTCCAGTGTAATATAAGATCATTCACTTCTACAACCTGTTCAACCTCTAACACACACTCAGTAAGAGCAGTTACTCTAAGTATATCTTGATTCAATGTTCTCTTTATGTGCAAGACTGAATTAAAATATAATTTTTTCCACAAACCTTTAAAGCCTCTCATACGAATCAAGGTCACGGTCAGATCCAGAAGATATGGAGGGGAAAGGAATCAGACTAATATTATCTTTTTGACGCCTACCCCGTTTTCCTGATGTAATCTTCAAATAAGACAAGAAGTCACAGTAAAGTTGACACTGCAGTGTGTGGACAAAAGCGAAAGTCTCTGCGGCTGTCAAACTTAGCGGGAGTTAGAGATTTGTATATCGCTAAGGAAGGTGCTGATTGTCTGTGTTAACACCCCAGAAAATTAACACCATGAGAATCAAAAGATTCTTTCTAGTTCCCTCACCTCTTTTTTGAGTACTTCTTAAGTATTCACAATTAGCTAAATGTGTTTGGTTCTGAAATGAATACATACTGGATTTTGTATTGTTTTTTGTTGTGTGTTTTTTTCTTCTTCTTCTTCTTCAAGTGTACTTCTGTGTTCTGAATAAGAATGAATGTTTAAGCAGTACATTTTTATCTTTTAATCTGAAAAGACAACATTATGAAAATTCAGGCAATAGAGGTGTGGCCCCACCTATCCTAATTTATTTACTCATATGCAAACTGTAACTCCACTGGGTACCCTATGAATTAAAATGTAATTTTAGTTGATTAAACCAAGGATTTTAATTTTTTAGCTTCCCTAAAGCTTGGCAGTCACAGAAAAACTTAAATGTATAACCACAGACTCAATCGAGCCTGATATATCTCCTACTGACTATGGTTCATTTATTGTTTAAGGTTTGATGTGGGATGGCAGCTTCCTGTTTGTAACTTCCCTGCCCCTGAGCTAGCAATAGTAGGAAGGTGGCTTCTGACCATAGCAATTTTTAACCACTTTCTCCAGACTCCACAACAAGTCACCATGGAGCTGGTTCTGACTCAGGTGACTCCGTGTGTTTCAGAGAAGAACTGTGCTCCAGGAGGTGACCAATGGCTAACTGTTTTTAGAACAAGATCACTAGACCTTTCTTCCAAGTTACATCTATGTAGACTCAAACCTCCAACCTTCAGTTTGCAAATAAACATGCTAATAACCATTTGCACCACTCCAGGATTCTCCTCCAAACTCCAGTGCCCTATCAATTTGGGCACTTAAAATGTATAAGTCCCCAGAGAATGCCAAATGCAGATTTTAAAATTTAATTTCAGAGTCTTTGTTTCTATAAAAACATAAGGAAAATTTTCCGTGATGATTAAATCTAAAAGCACACTCCAAATGTAGGTTCAAAAAATGTAGGACGTCAAGAAGGAACCTAGAGCTAGGGGGCATGGAGGAAGGCAGAATCTCCAGTGAGTACTATCCAATCTGTCTAGGCAGAGCTGGTGAAATGAAATACAGATGGGTCACTTGTGATACTTTAGTGAATAATGGTTATCAGGACTGATAATGAGTGTTGGAAATGCAAAGGTAGACGTTTTGTATCAAGGAAGGGAGTGATTAATTCTTCAGTCTAGGAGCGGAGGTCTCTAGGACCATCAATGAAGAAGAGCCGAGAGCAGGACCCTACCCAGAGAAGCAGAGATGCCTGAGATAGAGGCAGAGACAATGACGTGGAGTGACGAAGCAGCTGGGGACTTTGGATCCAGAGAGAGAGAGGGACTGTGGGCTGAAGACTGGAGGGGGAGGGGGAAGTGTAGGGGGTGGGTTTCTAGGGTATACCCTTTGGTAGGTTGATGATGCATGGACAGGATTGGAACCATGGCAATGACATGAAATACGATGGAATGAATGTAAAACTAAAGTTCTCTCATGTAAACTATCATATAATTCACAATAAAACATTTAAAAAAAAAAAAGTAGGATGTGTATCAATCTACCAGATTAATTTAGCAAGGTATCACTTTCACATTATTAAGTGGATTTCAGCAATTTAACATAACATAGCCGCTTGAAACTTGGACATTAAAAAAAGAATTAGTTTCTATTTATCAACCAAAATCCAAATCTGGAATTTCCACTAAAAAAAAAAAAAATAACATTTTTATGTCATTGTGTGCCACATAGTTGTTGCTGCTGTTGTTGTTGTTGTGGAGTGCCTTTGAGTCACTTACGACTCATAGCAACCCTGCATAGGGTTTCCAAGGAGTGGCTGGTGAGTTTGAACCACTGACCATGTGTGACTCAAACCTATCTTGTGGTCTGTAAGAGAAAAACCTAGCAATTTGCTTGTGTAAAGCTCACAGCCTAGAAAACCTTATGGGGCAGTTGTACTCTGTTATCTGGTGTCGCTCTGAGCTGAAAATCAACCAGATAGCACTTAACACTACCACCAAACTCAAACTCACTACCATTAAGTCGTTTCCAACTCTCAGTGAGGCTGTATAGTGTTTCTGAAGCTATACATCTTTATAGAAGCAGAAAAAGCTTCATCTTTCTCCCCCAAAGTAGTTGGTGGTTTTGAACAGCCAACTTTGAGGTTAACAATCCAGGGTTTATCCTACAGCACCATCAGGGGTACTTAATAACACCATGAACACCAAAAAATACTAATGTCATCAACTTGAATTCAACTTCACAACTGTGGATTAGGGTTTTCAAGGCTGTAAATCTTTATGCCAGGGGTGGGGAACGTCTGGACCATGGAACGTAAAAGGTCCCCAAAATTATTTGCTCTAGCCCTCCCAAGGCAACCACAATTCTAGTCATCACATTGTTGTTGTTGTTAAGTGCCATGGAGTTAGTTCCAACTCACAGGGACCCTGTATAGGGTTTCTGAGGCTGTAAATCTTTACGGGAGCAGAAAGCCTCATCTTTCTCCAGCAGAACAGTTGGTAGTTTCGAACTGCTTACCTTACAGTTTGCAGCCGGATTTGTAACCACTACAGTACCAGGGCTCCTTAGTCATCACATTAGGGGTGAGCTCATTAAATCTTTGACCAAATATGTTGTTGTTAAGTGCTATCGAGTTGGTCTGACTCATAGGAACCCTGTATTTCGTTTCTGAAGAGTGGCTGGTGAGTTTGAACCACTGACTTGGCAGTTCAAACTGACCATGAGGTTGAGTGCTTATTCTATGACACCACACCAGGACTTAATTTTTAAGCTGATAAAATTAACCAGGCTAATTTTTACCCGATTAAGTTTGTATGACCCGCACATGTTTCATATCAAGGAAAGTAGGCCAACACACTAAGCATTCAGGGGTTCTCATGAAAAGACAAGTATTCTCTCTGAAAAGAGATGACAATTTACACACGAAAGACCAAATATCAATTCATACTGAGTGAGAACTATTGACAAAGCACAACTATGAATAAAAACACCATTTATCTAAAATTATAAAATAATACATTCATATCTGATATGATATAGGTCAAGTCCTATTTATAATTAGCAACAACAACAACAAAGCTGTCATAAAAGAATTCCAACTCCTGGTGGCCTTACATGTGTCAGAGAAGAACTGTGTCCTACTGGGGTTTCCATCGAGTCCCGGTATGGTACTGTGGGATCATGTACTGGACAACCACAAGGGCAGTCTGAACTGCATTGTTGGCACTTCAAATTCACCAGCTGCCTCTTGGAAACCCTAAACAAGGTCACTAAGAGTCAGAATCGACTTGATGGCACTTAACAACAACAGCAATCTTATGGAAGTAAAACTCTAGAACTTTCTTCCACGGCACGGCTAGGTAGATTCACACCATCTAGTAGCTCAGTGGAAACTATTCGTACCACTCAGGGGCCTTCTTATTTATCATTGAGACCTAATATATATATATTAATGTTTTATTGTGAATTATGTGATAGTTTACATGGGAGAAAACTAGTTTTACATTCATCCAATAGTATATCGTTTCATTGCCATGGTTATAATCCCCTCCATGTATCATCAACCAACCAAAGGGTATACACTACAAGCCTGCCCCTGCCCCCCCCACCCCGGTTGTCAGCACACAGCCCCTCTCCCTCTCTGTGTCTAAAGTCTCCAACTGCTCCATCTCTAACATATTTTTTAATAACAAACTTTATATACAGACACTTACACTCAAATGTATACGTGTGTATGCATGCAGGCAAACATGTTGATGTGTGCCTGTGCTTTATCTGGCTGACTTGTTCCCACCAATAAAACCGGCAGAGAAAAGAACACCATCCAGAGCATTACAAAACAAATAAGAACAAAAATCCACGGTGATAACCAAAATCAATTTAGGAAAAATTAAAGTTTTACCTAAGTCTCTGGGAGCATGCCAAGCGGGCAATTATGCTCATTATAACAGCAAGCAATTCTTGGATTTTAGAGTCTTCACTCTCTACCACCACAACTCAACCCCCACTCCCCCACCACACACACACACAGAGCCACCATTCCACCATGTTACTCCCCACACAAACTGGGTCTCCAACTCCGCCACATAAGCTCTGTCCTCTCTTTTGCCTGTCTTCCTTGTGACAGGGATTGTTCTTCTTCACCTTTGTTTTCTGGTTCTCTCCTTTTTTGTTGGAGTCCTGGTGTGGTGCTGTAGGATACAGCACTGGACCAAAAGGTCGGTGGTTCAAACTCACCAGCTGCTCCTCAGAAACCCTATAAAGGGTCTCTATGAATCAGAACCAACTTGACAGCACTTAACAACAGGAACCACTTTTCAATTTCGTTTTAGCCACACTGTTAGTTGCTGTCAAGTTATTTCTGTCATCTTTAAGTTGAGACTTTACAGTCTCTTTGTTGTTGCTGTCAACCGTTCTTAAGTTGGCTCCAACGCATGGTAACTTTGTGCACAAACAACATATTGCCAGATCCTGAGCATCTTCATGCCCATTGGTATGCTTGAGTCCACTGTGGAGGCCACTGTGTCAGTCCATCTCACTGAGGGGTTCCTTGTTTAGGCTGATACTCTACTTTCTAAATAGTGTCTTTATAGTAAGTGAGTCCAAGCCTCCCAATCCTAATTTCCAAAGAGCATTCTGGTTATAGTTTTTTTTTTTTTCTAAGCTAGATTTGTTCATTCTTCTGGCAGTTCAAATGCATAGATTCTTCTTCTGTCTTCCTTTTCCACCACCTAACTTTCACAGGCATACGAGGCAACAGTTTGTCTCTGCGGCCCACGAAAGTCTCAAGTGATTATCTTTCAGCCTAGTACGGACTACTACCTCAGGAGATGGGACATGCAGGTGGGAGGAGGCACTGAGAAAGAAACTACAAATAGTTTCAATGCTATATCATTTCCTTTAACTATTAAAACTAAAAAATGGTGTCGCCCTTTCAAAAGTCCTGATTTTTTACAACCACCCATGGGGTCTTCTAGATAGACCCTGAGTGCTCAGGGATCAAGAAGGGTCTTCAGACCCCCTGAATATTTGAGAAGCTTGGAGACATCTGAGAGTACTGTTTTTGCTCGTTTCCCAACATCCAGAACACTTTGATTTTGGCCCCACCCAAACTCTGGTCCAAGACACTGAAGTCCCACCCGTGGAGTCAGAGATAAATGGAAGTGTGACTGGCATGAAATGAGGAAGGGCCGGTATCTACTGTTCATTATGAGTGATAAAGTTACTGTCTTCAGAAGTCACCAGTCCAATCTGTGCAATTGAATGGGTATTGGGGGACCTGTGACACCTGGAGAGTAGAGGACACGCATAAGGACAATTTAAAGCAATAAACATGCCACTGGCCAATCACAGTTATGCTGAGTGCTATCTGAGTCTCTGTTGTAGAATTTGTGGAAACTTTCAATGTGAATTAAAAACTGCCGTACTGGCGTTTGTAGCCAAGCTGGTACTTACTTTTGTGTTAGCTATTTGTTGGAATATGAGGTATTCCATAAGCACTGGACTGCCAGCCACAAGGTCAGTGGTTTAAACCCGCATTCTGCTCCCGTAAAGATTCAGGAAGCCTACATAGGGTCACTATGATTTAGAATCGACTCAGTGGCAGTGAGTCTAGCTTTTTGGATTATTTCTTATGGGGAGGATGGGATAGCAAGGAAAAGGCGATTCTTGGCAGGTATTTAGTTCTCTCAGATATATATTTAAGCCCCAAAAGTAAAATGAATATGCTACTTAGTTTCCTTAAACATTTACTTCTACTTCTTATTTTGCATACATAGACTAAAGATGATTCATTTCTGCAACTGAAGTAACACATCCTGTGAAGTTTGTGTGTAGTTAATAAAGCAAACAAATCATTAATGCATCTCAGACCTTAGAGCAGCAGGATTCATGTGACATGTGCATTTAGCTTACGCCTGTGATGAGAAGGATTCTGAAGTTTAGACCAGACAGATAAAAAATGTTGGGCAGTGGTGGCTCAGTGGTAGAATTCTTGCCTTCTGTGCAGGGGACCTGAGTTTGATTCCCAGTCAACACGCCTCATACACAGCCACTATCTATCCATCAGTGGAGGCTTGCATGTTGTGATAATGTTGAATGGTTCTAGCAGAGCTTCCTAAAACAGACTAAGAAAAAAGGTCTGGCAGTCTACTTCTTCAAATCATCCAATGGAAACCCTATGGAGCACAATGGTCCAACTTTGAACTAATTATGGCGACGGCATCGGACTGGACTGCATTTAGTTCTGTTGCGTGTGGGGTCACCAGGAGTTAGGACTGAATCCACAGCAGCTAACAAAACTAGGACTAGCTATGAACTAGAAATCTCAGAGCATGAGAATGTGGAAGCACAGAAATCAAACACCTTTCAAAGATACTTATGTCTTGGATAAGTGTGGCTTTTGCCAGAATAATCCTTCTTTGCAGGTACATCAAATGGGCAAAGCGGCCCATCTATGTTTTCTGAGGCCAGCAAACGAAGAGAGAATGAATCATTTCTTTGGGCACTGGAGAAATTTAAAATCTAAGATCATGTGGAAATATAATTGTACACCCACTCTGTTATTTTAAAATGAATTCCAAAGATACAAATAACTGCTTATTACTTTTGTTTTTTGGGGGGTTGGTAGCTAGTACTGTGTAGTGTTGATAAAAGAAAAAAAAAAATCTCTGAAATAAACCTATCGATTTTGTCTCTTAAAGTAAGTGGTGTTCTACGGAGGAAAACCAACCTTTCTTGACACCTCCTTTTCTTCCTAGAGGTTATTAATTTCTTTTTAATAGAGCTCATACTGCAAAATCAAATTTTTATATTACAAAGGGATTTACATTTATCTTGAGCCACACATTCTTTGTCGTCTATCAAACTGAGTTTAAGTTCTAATTGAAATAATTTTTCAAATGTTGAACAATAAAGAGGAAATAAGTGATATATTTAAATTATTTATTCACCTTATTTATAATTAATTAGTTTTTCTTCTTCTTCTTCTTGCTGCAGTCAGGATAACTCGATGCTTTTGATTTTCAAATCTTTTCTCATTAGGCAACAATGGAAATGGCTGCTTTTTCTACACCTTTTACATTAGATTCATCTCTGGGGACCCACCAAGCATCAGATTAAGTCAGTTAAATTTAACACATTAACTTTGTTTTGCAACATGCAGGTTCAAAAACAGCCTTGAATAGAATGTGCTTATTCTTAGTCAAACTAGAAAAAAAATTAATAAAATGGATTACTGCATACAATGTATCGTATTAACAAAGACTTAATCCTTCAAAGTTTAGTAACTATATGTCCCTTGATCTATACGCTCGCTTTCTTTAATACAACAAGACAGATAAAGCTATGAAATGGATCCTATCATATATGCTCATCTGGCTATGCCTAATTAGTTGGTTTACAGATGATCTGGACTCCTTTTTCTGACATCTCTATCATTTGTAACACAATCTGATGACCTCCAATTGAGCAGATTACCTCCTCTCTCATCTAAACTAGTTGCCTTCCATAGTTCCTCTTTCTGATCAAGGTACCATCTTCCTCATATGGCCAAATACAGAGAGAACAGACATGAGAAATCAAATCATCTAATCTCAAGCCTCAAACAGTGAGGAATGTAGTGGGTAGGAAGATTAAGCCATTACCTAAAGTTATTTAGAAACAACTTTCAAAACAGCAGATGATGCAGGTAGAACAAGTAGCACCCAACTGATATATGGCTTCCCCAGTGAAAGCCTAGGTTTTTGACACACCGGCTTACAAATAAATTCATGACATGAAACATTTCCAACATGCCTGCTAAGACCGGTTTTAAAATGAAGTCATCACAATTATGGCAAAATGTATTCTTTGAATGCAAACTGCCAAGGTAAAGATTGTACTTGTTAAGTAGACTTCATTGCCAGTATATCAGAGTGCAGCCACTATAAACATTTGTTTGGGATTGTCTTTATGGCATTGTTGGTCTATAAACAGAGAAAGAGTTGAATTGGAAAATTCCAGAAGCCTAGACTTTATTCCACTTGTTTCTTTCCTGCTTTATTAGGAAAAAGTCACGTTTTTTTTTTTCCTTCAAATTTTAATATGATTAAAGGAACTAATTTTTTTTTTCTAATTTATCTAGTTTATGCTGTTAATGTTAGAGAAACCAACATAAGAAAGGAAATGAAAGCCATATACTAAGGATTTTTTTTCTTTCATTACTATCTGGGGCAAAAGTAATGACTACTGACATGTTGAAAATTAGATGTGAATTGTTTTCTTTGGTAATTAGCCCACAGTATTATATGTGTACCTGCACAGATTCATACGACACAGCCCCTATATATTCTGAACTCAGAATATTTGAGAGGTACTCAAAGGTGATATTACATGGTCAACCTATCAAATAAGTCAAAAGAAGAGACTTAGGATAAAAATCCTGCTAAGGAAAACAAACAAACAAACAAAAGCATCAGAGTCCTGGTGTGGCACTGTAGGATAAGCACTCGACCTCCAGATTGGTTTGAACCACGAAGTTGGCAGTTCAAACTCACCAGACATTCCTTAGAAACCCTACACAGGGTCACTATGAATTGGAACCGACTTGACGGCACTTAACAACAACATTTTTAAAGCATAATGAAACAAGCAGTTGGTTAGAGATTAGAAAGACCACCACTCTATTATCACAGAGACAAAAATATACACCTGATCCCAAAGAAAAAGCTGGTTAAGACCTGGCATGTTGTCAACATGGGAGAATGCCAAAATCTGTAAATAATACGAGAATAGATACCATGACACACAAGCCACAAAGGAAAAGACAAACAGTTTAGATTCCATTAAATGTAATAAAACTTATGTCAAAAGTTTCAAAACAAACAAAATGAAAAGGCAATGATCTTCAAAAATTATAAATGTTAAAGAATATAACAGGTGTAATATATACTGTAAAATTACAAAGCTATTTTCAAATAGCATACCCTTCTTCCTCCCCCCAACCCCACCCCCACCCCACCCCAAAAAAAAGGCTAAGGACAAGATCAGGGACCTGGTGTGGTCTATAGGATAAACATTAAACTGCTAACATCCAGGGGAGGAGTTCAAACCCATCAGCCATTCCTTGGAAGTCTTTAAGGGTGGCTATGAGTCAGAGCCAACTCAATGACACTTAATACCAACAAACACATGAATCATAGCAATAAAATACCAGAACAACTTAAATTTGTAGCCATAGGGAATCAGTAAAGTGAACTGTTATGATAAATATAATAAACTGACACTGCCACAATAAATCCCAACACAGAAGAATATATACTGATAGGAAAATGTTCATAAGCATTTAAAAAAAAAAGAGACAAGTGCCTAATTATATGAGTGTATGCATGTTACAATACACACCAAAATGTTAATTGTGTCAAGTTGACACTGCAGAACTCAAAGTTCTTTATTCAGTTTTTAGTTGTTGCCTCTTTTTTTTTTTTTCATGTGCTTTGTGTGTTATGTAAATTGTATACATTGGGTATATATTAGTTTTCCATAAGAAAAAAGGTTATTTTAAAATATATATTAAAAATGGAGCAATTTAGAGGAAACACTTTAGTATACTGAGGTGGGGAAATTCATTCCCAATCCTATGAAATAACTGCCTATGCTACTGAAAGTCTGCCCCCACTCATCTGTCCGTTTGTTGTATTGTGCTGGCTTGTGGGTTGCTGTGATGCTAGACGTTAAGCCACCATTTTAAACATTATCAGGATCACCCATGGTGGACTGGTTTCAGTAGAGCTTCCAGATTCAGACAGACTAGGGAGAAACAGAGGCAGACTGCTTCTGGATGTTTAGTCATGGAAAACCTTATGAATAACAACAGAGCATCCTCAGATACAGTACTGGAAGATGAGCCTCTCAGGTTGGAAGGCAAGAATATGGCTGAGGAAGAACTGGCTCCTCAAAGTACAGTTAACCTTAATGATATGAATGGAGTTAAGCTTTAGGAACCTATATTTGCTGATATGACACAAATCAAAATGCAAAAAAAAATCTGCAAACATCCATCAATAATGAGAATGTGAAGTTACAAAATATGATTCTAAGAAAATTGGAAGTTGTCAAAAATGAAATGGAATACAATAAGACTAATAGCCTAGGTTTTAGTGAGCTGAAATACACTGGAACTCACCTTTTAAAATCAGACAAAACTATGGTTTACTAGCAGGATACAGCAAATTGAAGAGACATGGTATCCCATTCATCATCAAAAGATCTATCTTTAATGTAAAACTAATGTTCTCCCATGTAAACTATCACATAACTCACAATAAAACATTTTTTTCTTAAAAAAGATCTATCTTTACCTCATGACCTATACAAAAACCAACTCAGCATGGATTAAAGACACCAGAGATGGAGGCAGAGAAAATGACATGGAGAGATGGAGCAGCTGGGAATTCTGGACTCAGGGAGGGAGAGGGAATGGGCCCATTCTAAAGAAAGGTGACCCAATGGAATGCAGAAATCATTGACCAACATCATTAATATCACATGCAATTAAAATGTTCCTAAAGACAATAAAAAAACGATTGCATCAGTACATTGACAGATCACTACCAGACATTTAAGCCAGATTCAGAAGAGCATGTTGAACTAGATAGAGATATCATTGCTGATGTCCAGAAACTCAAGCTATACTCAGAAGAAGATGTTGAACTAGGGATATCACTGCTGACATCAGATGGATGTTGGCTGAAAGCAGAGAATACCAGGAAGATGTCTATTTGTGCTTTATTGACTATGCAAAGGCATTCACCTGTGTAGATAACAGTGTGAAAAATGGGTATTGAAAAACACTTAATTGTTCTCATGAGGAACCTGTACATAGACCAAGAGACAGTCATTAGAACAGCACAAGGGGACACTGAACGGGTTAAAATCATGAAAGGTGTGCACCAGGGTTGTATTCTTTCACCACATTTATTCAATCTGTATGCCGAGGAGATAATCTGAGAAGCTGGATTCTATGAAGAAGAACATGGTATCAGAATTGGAGGAAGACTTATGAACAACCTGTGATATACTGATGCTACAACCTTGCTTGCTGAAAGTGAAGAGGACATGAAATAGTAATGAAAATCAAAGACTACAGCCTTTAGTGTAGATTCCACCTCAATATATACAAAACAAAAATCATCACAACTGAATAAATAAATAACATCAGAAAAAATGGAGAAAAGATTGAAGTTGTCAAAGACTTCATTTTGCTTGGATACATTATCAATACTCATAGATACAGCAGTCAAGAAATCAAATAACATATTGCTTTAGGCAAATCTTCTGCACAAGACCTCTTTAACATGTTTAACAGCAAAGATGTCACTTTCAGGACTAAATGTGCCAGAGTCAACAATGGTATTTTCAATTGTCTCACATGCATTTGAAAGTTGGACAATGAATATGGAAGACCATAGAAGAATTGATGAATTTGAATGACAGTATTTTCAAAGAATATTGACGGTACCATGCACTGACAGAGAACAAACAAATCTCTCTTGGACAAAGAAAGCAGCCAGAATGTTCCTTAAAAGCAAGGATTGATAGATTTAGTTTCTCATACTTTGATATTTTGTACATATTATTAGAAGGGTCCAGTCCCTGGAGAAGGACATCATGCTTGATAAAGTGGAGGGCCAGCAAAAAGACGAAGACCCCCAACGAGATGGGCTGACACAGTGGCACAGGGGCTTAAACATAACAACACTGTGAGGATGGCGCAGGACCGGGCAGGGTTTCAGTCTATTGTGCATAGTAACCAACTGGGTGGTACCTAACAACATTGGCATCTTGACTTCCTGAGCTAGGAGCAGGCTGGTATATGTACAAACGTCATATCCTTTACCTCCAGTTAGATATAAGCAGTCAAGCTGGCAGCCAAAGAAAAATGTTTAATCACATATATAAAGAGAAAGCTTGAACCACGCCCCCCTCCAAAAAAAAAAAAAAATGGCCATTTCCTTAATTCAGAGCCTATGTCTACAGCAGGGTATCTCTCTTGCCAGACTATCTGCTGCTTTGGAATTAGCTGAGTTGGAAGGACCAGAAACTGTGGGGCTTTGACTTCAAGGCTGCCTTCTCTGCAATTTCAACAGTATACACTGCCAAGAGGACAAGATGGTAGCTACCACACTGACTCAAGTTTATTGCCTCCATTCCCCTCCTCTATGCAGAAAAGTCAACAATGTAAATTCACCTTAACTGAGCAGTGGAACACAAGGAAAAACCTCTAAACATATTATCCTTCTGTATTAGCTTCCTCTTGCTGCTATAACAAATTATCATAAACGTGGTGGGTAAAAAAAATAGAAATCTATTATCTTATACAGTTGTCTAGTACTACTGCCTAGGCTAGAAGTGAAAAAAATTCAATTTCACTATGCTAAAATCAAGGTGTTAAAGTGTGGGTCAGAACGGTAGAGTCTCCAGGGAAAAATCCATCCCCTTGCTTTTTCCAGCATCTAGTGGCCATCATGGAAGCAGCCATTAAGAAATCAAAAGATGCTGTTTTTGTTGCTATTAGGTGCCATGGAGTCACTTCCTGCTCATATCGAGCGCATGTATAATAGAATGAAATTCTACCAGGTCTTGAGTCATCCTCACAATTGTTACGTTTGAGCCCACTGTTGTTGCTACGGGCTATGGTGTTAAGTCATCTTGTTGAGGGTCTTTCTTTCTTTATTTTGCTGTCCCTTCACTTTACCAAGCATGATGCCCTTCTCTAGGAACGGGTCCTTCCTGACAACATGTCTAAAGTAAGAGAAACAAAGTCTCACCATCCTTGTTTCCAAGGAGCAATCTGGCTGTACTTCTTCTAAGACTGTTCTGTCAAAACATGGTATATTCAATATTCTTCACCAACACCTGAACTCAAATGCATTCATTCGTCTCCAGTTTTTTTTTTTTATTCATTGCCCTGCTTTCAAATGCATATAAAGCAATAAAACTACCATGGCGTGGGTCAAGTGCACCTTAGTCCTCTAACATATTTTTCATCCTATTTACTTAATGCCATGATGTACCATGGCTGTCAGAAGAACTGACAAATCTGTATTCCAAGAAGTATGGCCAGATTGCTCCATGGAAGCACTAATGACAAGACTTTGTTTCTCATACTTTGCACATGTTATCAAGAGGAACCAGACCCTGGTAAAAGACATCAATGCTTCGTAAAGTGGCGGGTTAACCAAAAGGAGGAAGCTCCTCAATGAGATGGACTGACACAGTAGCAACAGAAAGAGCTCAACATAATGACAACTAGAAGGTGGCTCAGGACTGGGCAGTATTTTGTTTAGTTGGACATGGGGTTGCTGTGAGTTGGAACCAAATCAGTGGCACCCAACAATAAGAACTACAATGGCCACTAGCATTACTTGGTTCATGACCCCTTCTTCACACCACTTAATCTTTTATCTCTATCCTTCTATCTCCTACTGTAATGATTAAGGTAATAGGTCAAGTTGGCTACATGATGATTCTCAGTAGTTTGGGAAATACTATGCAATTATCTTCCATTTTGTGTTCTCATGTGAGCAGCCAATTAGTTGAAAGAGGAGTTTCCTTGTGGGAATGGTCTGCTTCCAATATATATGGATGTTCTAACAAAGTTTGCGCTCTCTTAATCCGGCATCCAACTCATTATCCTCTGTTTTCTGGTTTGGAGCATGTGAGCCAGCCGTTGGCTATCTGAACTCAAGATTTTGGCATTCATCCACTACCATGGTCCAATGAGCCAGCAGCCTGACATCTGACCTGCTGGTTGTAGGTTGTCACTACAACCATGTGAGTCAGGAGAAGTCTTCAGCTGACTGTCAGATTTAAGACTTGCCAGACTACACAACCACATAAGGCATTTCCTTGAAATGAATCTTTCTCTCAATATATTTATATGTATGAAGGAACTTCAAAAAGTCATGGAAAAATAATGTATTATAGTTTAATTCCATTTTTTAACAAACTTTTTAAAGCCCCTGCATAGATGTTTCACTGGATTTGCTCCTCTGGAGAACCCAATCTATGACTACTACTGTCCCCTCTGACCTCTTGCTTCCCTCTTATAAGGACCCCTGTGATTATATCAGGCCCACCAAATGAACCTGCTTAATCTCCCCATCTCAAGATCCTCAGGAGTTCCTGCGTAGTACAACCATTAAGTGTTTGGTCATAGAGACTTTTGAGGTCCACTCAGAGGTACCTTGGAAGAAAGATCTAGTTATCTACTTGCAAAAACCCAGCCACTGAAAACCCCATAAAGCACACAGTTCTTTTCTGATACATATAGGGTTGCCTGGGTCAGAATCAACGCAATGGCAATTTTTTTTTTTTTAAGTCTATAACTTAATTACGTCATCAAAATCCCTATATAAAGTAACATTTTCAGATTCTAGAGATTAAAAGGTGTCTCTTTTTGGATGGTCATTATTTAGCCGACCACACTATCAGCCACAGAGGAGGGGCACAAGCTACAAAGCTTCTCTTCTTAAAACAGCAATTTGGGCATTCATGCTATTCTAAAGGCAGTGACAAATTACCATTTTCTTCAGAAATATTAAATGGAAAATACATCAGTTAAGTTGGTTTCTAAGAGGAAAAGGAATACTTATTTTTAAATGTATTTTTTCTCTCCCCAAGTGACCTACAAGAGCTGTGCAACTAAAAACTCACATGATTTTAAAAATAATTATGGAACAAGTACCATATGGTAGATACAGATGTAATTACCAACTTTTGCTTTACAAATGCCTTTAACTTTCTGATCTCTCTTTGTCGAGACATGGAGCAATGAGAACACCACTCTATCTCATGACATACATGTGCCACCCCAATCACCTACTCCAAGCAGTTCAAGTCCACCAGCCACTCCTTGGAAACCCCATGCAAGGTCGCTATGAGTCAGAATGGACTCGATGACACTTAACAACATCAATAATAACAACATCTCATTATAATCTAGCTCTGGTAGCGTAGTGGTTACGAATCGGGCTGCGAACCTTAAGGTCAGCGGTTCGAAACTACCAGCCGCTCCGCGGGAGAAAGATAAGGCTTTCTACTCTCGTAAGGATTTACACCCTCGGAAACCCTGTACAGGGTCTCTATGGGTCGGAACCGACTCGACGGCACTTAACAACAACAACAATTGACAGTTTACCATCATCTCCTTTTCTGCCTTTTCTTTATCCTTCCCTTCCCTCCCCTTTCCATCCCATTTGCTATCTCAGAATCCCCTCTGTTTGCACATCTACATCTCCTCTCCGCCTTGCTCTGGTCCTGAGGCTGATCCATACTAAGTACATCAGTGAGCTGTCCATGCTCTGTAGCTTCCAGTAGGTTCAGGGTGATGGAAGCCCCCACATTCTCCCCACCCTCCCTCTGTCCAAGAGACTGTACTAGGGAAGATCAATGAAGTCCAGGCTATATTCCCCAGTTTCCATACCTGAGTAGTCTCCTTAGCTTGCTACATTCAACAACCTATGAAGGCACCTTCTTCTTCCAGGTTCTGGGAATCACTCTATCATCCTCTAAGCTCTTCAGGCTAGGTGGAGGTGGTGGTTATGTGCCGTGGAGTCAGTTCCAACTCAAAGTGATCCTGCATAGAGTTTCTGAGGCTGTAAATCTTTACAGGAACAGAAAGCCACGTCTTTCTCCCGTGGAACAGCTGACCTTAAGGTTTGCAGTCCGATCCATAACCACTACGCTACCAGAGGCTTAGGGACAGTAAAAATCTGCTGTCACGGGCTCCAGCAAACTGTTCTATCCTGACACAGAGCTCACATCCTTGCAAATGATCCCTGTATTGGACACTCCTGATGTTTTCTCGAATGAGAGTACCATCTCTGTTGTGTTAGGATCCTGGCTGATACACCTCATCGCCTGTATCCCAGCCCTGCTGGTCTTTCCTCAGATCCTAAGTAAGCGATGTTTTAATATCCCTGGAGGTCTGCTCATAAGAGAGGCTAGTCTTTGGCCCTGCCTGACCCACAGACTAGGCTAGGCCTTGAATTATGTGTTCCCAAAGTGCATTCTTCAGAGCTGTCGCTGTGGTCTGAAGCACTGCTGGTACTTTGTCAGCTCCATGAGGGCAGAGACTGCATATCTGCCATACCAATTACTCCAGTGCCTGGCATACTATATAGGTGCTCAGTAAATATCTATGGACTGTCAAACTCATTTCTTTGCCTTTACCTGGTAAATACCAGATGATATTGCAGTGCTTCATTTTAACTGTTGTGTTACAACTGTTGTTATTGTTAGGTGCCATCAAGTTGGTACCAACTCATAGTGATCCTATGCACAACAGAATGAAATACTGCCCAATCCTGGGCCAATCTCACAATTGTTGCTACGTCTGAGCCTATTGATGTTGACACTGTGCCAGTCTACTGTTACAACTAACATAAATAAATTTGGGTTACTTGGTTAAAATGTGACATAATCTGTTTTCAAAATCCCTGAGATATTCAAAACTCATCCTGAATTTTGACACTTACGAGGTTAAAAAAAAAAGTAAGAATGCTCCAACATGTACAAATATATTCCAGGGCAGGATTCCCATTACTATCTCTATCACAGAAAAGTAGTCTTTCACAGCAAACCAAGCTCATGTATACTGAAAACCATCAATAACTAATGCATGCTTTATTACCATTGAACTCTGTTGCTGGCTGACCATCTGACCAGATGGTACTCAAATCCCTTCTCTATAAGGAGCACATCTATGTTCTGTAAAGCTGGCATCTAGACACATCTCAAACCTGCCTCATTTCAGGTCCACCTTCAGAAGACACCACTTAGGATATGGGTTCTTTCCTCAGCCTTTTGATAGCTCCTTGACAAGTGCTATGAATTGAATTGTGTCCTTTCAAGATATGTATCTGAATTCTAACCCCTCCACCTGTGGCTAGGTAGAGTACTGGGTTAAGTATTGCACTGCTAACCACATGGTTGGCAATTCACACCCATCAGGCACTTCATGGGGAAAGATGAGGCTGTCTGCTCATGTAAAAGATTTTATCTCAGAAACCCTAAGGAACAGTTCTACTCTATCTATAGGATTCTTGTTGTTGTTACTAAGTGCCTTCCAGTTGGTTCCGACTATAGGGACCCTATATAGGGTCTCCAAAGAGCAGCTGCTGAGTTTTAACTGCGAACCTTGTGGTTCACAATCCAGTGCTGATCCACAGCCCCACACTAGGAGTCCATAGGGTCACTATGAGGAATTGACTTCAAGGGAGTGGGGATTAGTTACAAGTTGGGCTGATCACCTCAGGTCACAAGTTCGAAACTACCAGTGGTTCTGTGGGAAAAAGATGAGGCTTTCTGCTCCTGTAAAGATTCGCAGCTTTGGCAACCCTATATATGGTCGCTATGAGTCAGAACTGACTCCATGGCACACAACCACCAACATAACTGTAGATATAATCCTGTTTTGAAACAGTGTTCTTGTTACGTGAATCAGGCCGAATCTTTGTAAGGTGTGTCCTAAGCCTAATCACTTCTGAGTGAAACAAAGATCAGCTTTGACACAGACATATGCACCAATAGGGGAAGACAGATGTCATGGGTTGTTGTTGTTGTTGTTGTTGTTGTTAGGTGTCATCAAGTCGGTACCATCTCATAGCGACCTTATGCACAGCAGAATGAAACGCTGCCCGATTCTAGGCCAACCTCACTAGTGTTGCCATGCTTGAGTCCATCGATGCTGCTACATGGCCAATCCATCTCATTGGGGTTCTTCCTCTTTTTCTCTGACCATCCACCTTACCAAACATGATATCCTTCTCCAGTGACTGGGTCCTCCTGACAGCATGTCCAAAGTGTGAGAGACGAAGTTTGGCCATCTTGGCCTCTCAGGAGCACTCTGGCCACACTTCTTCCAAAACAAACCTATTGGTTCTTTTGGCAGGCCATGGCACTTTCAATATTCTTCTCCAACACCATAACTCAAAGGCATCAATTCTTCTACAGTCTTCCTTATTCACTGTCCAGCTTATACATGCATGAGGTTATTGAAAATACCATGGCTTGGGTCAGGCACACCTTAGTCCTCAAGCTGACATCTTTGCTCTTCAACACTTTAAAAAGGTCTTGTGCAGCAG
>NW_006408672.1:5303667-5312045 GCF_000296735.1 Chrysochloris asiatica | reverse complement strand
TTTGCCTAATGCAAATCTCTTGACTGCTGCTTCCGCGAGTGTTGATAGTTGATCCAAGAAGAATGAAGTCCTTGACAACTTCAATCTTTTCTCCACTGAGAAGAATGTTGTTGAATGGTGAGGATTTTTGTTTTCTTTACATTGAGATGTAATCCATACCGAAGGCTGTGCTCTTTAATCTTCATCAGTAAATGTCTTTAAGTCCTCTTCACTTTCAGCAAGCAAGGTTGTATCATCTGTTTATTGCAGATTGTTAATGAGTCTTCCTCCAATCCTGATGCCACATTTTCTTCATAGAACCCAGCTTCTTGCATTATTTGCTCAGCATACAGGCTAAATAAGTATGGTGAAAGAATACAACCCTGTCGCACACCTTTCTTAATATTAAAACATTCAGTGTTCCCATGTTCTGTTCAAACAACTGCCTCTTGAATCAAGTACAGATTCCACATGAGCACAATTAAGTGTTCCGGAATACTCATACTTTGCAATGCTGTCCATAGGTTGTCATGATCCACACAATCGAAAGCCTTTGCGTAGTCAATGAAGCACAGGTAAACATCTTTCTGACATTCTCTGTTTTCAGCCAAGATCCATCGGACATCAGCTATGATATCCCTCATTCCACGGCCTCTTCTGAATCCAACTTGAACCTCTGGAAGTTCTCTGTCAATGTATGACTGCAGCCGCTTCTGTATTACGTTTAGCAAAACTTTACTTGCATGGGATATCAAAGAGATTGTCCGATGACTTCCGCATTCTGTTGGGTCACCTCTCTTTGGAATGGGCACATATATGGATTTCTTCCAATCAGTCAGCCAGATAGCTGTCTTCCAAATTTCTTGGCAGAGATGAGTGAGTGCCTCCTGTGATGTCTCACCTTCTTGAAAATTTTCAATTTTTATTCCAACAATTCCTGGTGCCTTGTTCTTTGCCAATTCCTTCAATGCACCTTGGACTTCCTCCTTCAGTATAATTGGCTCTTGATCATATGCTACCTCTTGAAATGGTTGACATTTTCCACTTCTTTTTGGTACATTGACTCTGTGCATTCCTTCCATCTTCTCTTGATGCTTTCTGCATTATTCAATAATTTGCCCAGAGAATCTTTCAGTAAGGAAAGTCGAGGCTTGAATTTTTTCTTCCGTTCCCCCAGCTTGAGAAATGCTGAGCGTGTTCTTCCTTTTTGGTTTTCTGATTCCAGATCTTTGCACATTTTATTCTAATATTTGGCTTTATCTTCTCGAGCTGATCTTTGAAATTTTCTGTTCAGCTCTTGGACCTCCTCATTTCTTCCATTTGCTTTAGCATCTCTGTGCTGGAGAGTAAGTTTCAGTGTCTCTTCTGACATCCATTTTGACTTTTTCCTTCTTGTCTTCTCAATGATTTTTTTTTTGCTTTCTTCATGTATGATGTTCTTGATGTCATCCCACAACTCTTCTGGTCTTCGGTCTTTAGTGTTTAATGTATGCCATGGGAGGATTCTGTAAAAGTCACGGAATGCCAAGGAACCAGAGTGCCTGGGGTTAGCAAAAAGGAAAGCAATGACATGGCCAAGACCGTGATTTGGGTTTTTAGTCTCCAGAGAGAGAAAAATATATTTTTTTGAAAGGTGTGCACTATATATAGTGTGTTGTAGCACCACTAATAAGACAGTCATTATCAATCACAGGTTCTTGGCCCTGCTGCTTTCACACCCCACTGGGCTTCAGTCCTTCTTTTCCAGTCCCCTTGGAGAGCTTATGTCCACTCCCTTGCCTTATTCATTCCTGATCAATGACTGCCACACACTAAGCAAAGTCCTTCCTCATTCATTAGCTCACTCACTGCCACTGAGTGGATTCCGATTCACAGGGACCCTACAGGACAGAAGTAAAATGCTCGCTAGGATTTTCAAAACTGCCAATCTTTATGGGAGCAGATAGCCTCATCTGTCTCCTGAGCAGCCCAGGCGTGAATGAAACTGATCTATTCATTCATTGTTGTTGTTGTTGTTATGTGCCATCGAGTCAGTTCCGACCCATAGCGACCCTGTACAGGGTTTCCGAGGGTGTAAATCTTTACGGGAGTAGAAAGCCTCATCTTTCTCCCGCGGAGCGGCTGGTAGTTTCGAACCGCTGACCTTAAGGTTCGCAGCCCGATTCGTAACCACTACGCTACCAGAGCTCATTCATAGTACCTGACAATAAAAATTGTGTAAGTGGCTAAACACAATCAGCTGCAAACTAAAAAAAGTAAGTTTGAGTCCACCCAGAGATACTTTGAGAGACAAGGCTGATGATATACTTCCAGAAATCAACTATTGAAAACCCGATGCAGCACAGTTCTACTCTAACACATACAAGGTGGTCATGGGTTAGAATCGACTAAACAGCAACAACTTGTTTTTCTTTGGTTTTGTTTTAACAACATAAAGAGTCAAAGGTAACAATAACCACCTTGAAAGTGGGTCAAAGATGAATTAACCTGGTTCAGAATAAGCCAGTAGAGAAGACTTCTATATTGCTCAACTTCCCCCACTGAATAAATTTCATGTTGTCTAGATGGATCTGGTGAAAGGGAATGAGGAAAGGACTCTTGATTCAATAGTGAGTCATTGTTGTCATGACTAATTGTGATTGTCACAACTATAAATGTAGAAGAAGTATAACAAAAAGGGAGTTAGTGAATCTTACATTCCATAAACAGAGGACCCTAGGACCATCAAGAGGGAAGAGCAGGAGCGGAATGTGGGATCCTAACCAGAGAAGCAGCAACAGCAGAAATGGGGGGGAAAGTGGTGGCATGGAAAGAGAGCATCTGAGGACTGTAGACCCTTGTAAAGATAAAGGCTGTGTGCCAGCAGTTTGGAGGCTGTGCCTTTAGGTGTTTAAACAAATATGCTTCTGAATGAATGTTCTATGTATATTTAAAAAATAAAAATATATATATTTTTTTTTAAAAGATGGAATAGAGGCAAATACAGTTAACCAATGGTGCATGCAGGGGATTGTAATCATTTCAATGAAACAAAATAGGATTGGTTGAGTGCAAAACAGATGTTCTGCCATGTAACCTATCACTCAATTCACAACAGAAGCTTAAAAATCAACAACAAAAAAAAGCAACTGAAAAAAATTTGCAAATATATATAGATGAATAATCAATCAGCACAGTTAAGCATTTAGGGTAATGCAAATGAAAACCATCATGTGATACTGTTTCACACCCAGTAGAATGACGATAGTAGTCCTGGGGTGAAAACTGTTCGAGAACTTAGCTGTTAACCAAAAAGCTAGAGACTGAAGTCCACCTAGACATACCTCAGAAGAAAGCTCTAGGAGTCCGCTTCTGAAAAGTCTGCTCTTGAGAGTCCTACAGAGGCAGCGCAGTTCTACTCTGACCATGAGATGGAATGGACTGAGTGGTAACTCACAACACTATTATAAAACAGCAGACAATACAAGCACTGAACAGGATGTAAAAATATTGGAATCCTTGTACACTTCAGATAGCAGTTTGGCAATTTCATAAAAAGGCTAATCATAAATGGACCAACTATCTAGCAATTTCACCCACATACATGACCAAGAGAAATGGAAACATGTCTCAACACAAAAACTTATATGCAAATTTGCATAGCAGTCTTATACATAGAATTTAATTTGGGCTCATGGCTTTAGAGGTGAATTTGAGAAGGCCAAGTGAATATGTGTAGTCAATTGGGTATGGACAGCTCTGAGACTCAGCATAAATTTGGAGGTTATGAACATGAACTGTATCTTCCAGTCACAGAGCTTAGAATATAAACAGCAGACAGCATGGGGTTGAGCTTGAAGGAATTCTGTCACTTAAATGACAAACATGAAATGACAAAGAAAAGACAGAAACTAGAACAGTCAGAGAAAATAAGGAGAATGTAATAAGTTAGAAGCCAGATTGTTTTTGTTTTTTGTTTTTTTTATAAGAACGAGGTTGTGGGAAACTACTGTAAACCTGGAGAACTGTCCACTGGATGTGGCACTCTGGAGGTCATTGGCAAGCTAGCAGTAAGAGCCATCCTGAAGGAAGGGAAAGGAGTGCTGTAGAAGATTGACTGAGTGCAGAATGAGTAAAAGGGAAACAAGTGGAGTCAGTGAAGTGTGAAGTCAGAGATAAGAAGATTGATGAAAATGAGGTAAAGAGCAAAATAGTGCTAGAAATGTAACTATCTCCTGAAAATGCAGCCTAGTATACAATGTTGTTTGTCAATCACCATAGAGTAGATGTCTGACAATCCCGTGTACAATAAAACTCAATGTCATCTGGTCTTTGGCCATCTTCATGATCACTGGTATGTTTGGCTTCCAGCACTATATTCAAGACAATAATCTGTTGTGATCCATGAGATTTTTATTGGCTTTTTTTTTTTTGAGGAAGTAGATTACCAGGCCTTTCTTCTTGTTCTGAAAGTTCCACTGATACTATACTGTCCACCATAGGTGACCCTGCTGGTATCTGGGATACTGACAGCATAGCTCCAGTGTCATAGCCAGAAAAACCACAGTAAAACAGGTAGCATAAAATGGTTGTTGTTGTTGTTAGGTGCCATCGAGTTGGTACCAACTCATAACGACCTTATGCACAGCAGAACGAAACACTACGCGATCCTGGGCCAACCTCACAATTGTTGCCACGCTTGAGCCCATCAATGCTGCCACTTTGCCAATCAATCTTGCTGGGGGTCTTCATCTTTTTCTCTGACTCTCCACCTTACCAAACATGATAACCCTTCTCCAGTGACTGGTCCCTTCTGACAATATGTCCTAAGTATGAAAGATGAAGTTTGGCCATCCTGGCCTCCAAGGAGCACTCTGGCTGCACTTCTTCCAAAACGGATCTATTGGTTCTTTTGGCACTTTCAATATTCTTCTCCAACACCATAACTCAAAAGCATCAATGTTTCTACAGTCTTCCTTATTCACTGTCCAGCTTTCTCATGCATATGAAATTACTGAAAACAATATGGCTTAGGTCAGGCACACTTTAGTCCTCAAGCTGACATCTTTGCTCTTCAACACTTTAATAAAAAGGTCTTGTGCAGCAGATTTTCCTAATGCAATACATCGTTTGATTACTTGACTCTGCTTCCGTGAGTGTTGATGGTTGATCCAAGAAGAATGAAGTGCTTAACAACTTCAATCTTTTCTCCATTGACAAGAATGTTGTTTACTGGTCCAGTGGTGAAGATTTTTGTTTTCTTTACATGGAGATGCAATCCATACCGAAAGCTGTGCTCTTCGATCTCCATCAGTAAATATTTTTAAGTCTTCTTCACTTTCAGCAAGCAAAGTTGTATCATCTGCATATCACAGGTTGTTAATGAGTCTTCCTCCAATCCTGATGCCACATTTTTCTTCATATAACCCGTAAAGTTACAATATAGTAATACCAAGGATGAGTTCACACAGCACAAATGAAACACCATCTCAGTTCACCAAAAAATTGAGGGATGAAGAGACTGAATTAGAAGCCACAGTTCTTTGACATGAAGACCACAGTGGGATCACAGAACAGAAACTGGTGTGACATACACACAGTCATTAATCTAACTGACCATGGTACACAAAGACAGGGATATGAGGCAGACCTGATTACCTGAACATGTGGGCCACTTAGAAATGTCCAATGGTCACACAGACACAGCTGAAATTCACAGCTGCAGTCATACAACCACATAACTCCCAAGAGGAAGTGGGAATTAAAGGCACTTATAAGCACATGTGACTAGAATACAACTAAGGAGAGCTGAACACAGCTTGCTCTGTGTCCCCAAACCAGTGGTGGAGTGTGCCAATGTGCAACTCTCCCTACACAGTGTCTCCAGCTGCATCTACCTCCTAGTGGTACCTTTCCAAACCCTTTTTACAAACTTTAGCCTCAACAGAAAATGCCTGTAACCTTACTAACAGTCTCGCTGAAACCTTAAGAACCACGAATGTGGGCACCCCATCCCTTAGGATAGCCAAGAAAGGACCAAAGCTGAAAGAGTGCTGAAATCTCTCATTTTTGAGAGCTCACATAAAGGCACCAATTGATGAAGGAAGTTGCTACTTATCACCACGACATTAATACTAAAGAGTCAGAAGCAGCACTGGCAAATCATAGTTCATTGATGCAGGAGACAGTTTTCAAGTTAATCTTGGGGAAAATGATACAACAGAAAAATAGGACGAGATGTTGACCTGTAGACACAGCTGACTTGGAGCCATACTCTTGTAGTTGCCTGGTCAGAAACAAAGGGATTGGAATCATACACAGCTCTAGGAGCTATGCCGGATTACTCAAGTGTCCTTTGATATTTAATGGTGGTAGTGGAGTCAGTTTTGACTCATTGCGACCGTGCACAGGGTTTTCAAGGCTGTATATCTTTACAGGAACAGAGAGCCTCATCTTTCTCCCATGCAACAGCTGGTAGTTTTGAACTGTTGACCTTGAGGCTACCAGTCCAACTCATAATCACTA
This sequence comes from Chrysochloris asiatica, assembly GCF_000296735.1. Classification (NCBI taxonomy): domain Eukaryota; kingdom Metazoa; phylum Chordata; class Mammalia; order Afrosoricida; family Chrysochloridae; genus Chrysochloris; species Chrysochloris asiatica. The sequence goes on along the minus strand of NW_006408672.1, from coordinate 5,305,562 downwards.
TGCTACCAGAGTTCCTTTTCATATGTAATAAAAGGAGAAAATGTTGCAAAGGCTTATTGAGCTCATATTCCTATGAAATGAAAACAGCCATTTGTAAGGCAAATGTAAAGGTTTAAAAACCTAATGTTGTTGTTAGGTGTAATCGACCCATAGCGACCTTATGCATAGTAGAACGAAACACTGCCCAATCCTGGACCAACCTCACTACTGTTGCCACGCTTGAGTCCATCAATGCTGCCACTTGGCCAATCCATCTTGCTGGGGTCTTCCTCTTTTTCTCTGACGCTCCACCTTACCAAACATGATCTCCTTCTCCAGTGACTGGTCCCTCCTGACAATATGTCCAAGGTATGAGAGGTGAAGTTTGGCCATCTTGGCCTCCAGGGAGCACTCTGGCTGCACTTCTTCCAAAACAGATTTGGTAAACTCAACATAACCACAAGCCGAGAACCTGAGAAAAACCCTGTCAGATCTTCTAGTTGAACTGCTCTGCTTTGGAAGGCAAAAGCTCCCGTGGTCTAGCAGTATGATGGGAGGAGGCAGTTACAGCCAGCAGTCTAGGGGCTGAATGGAGAAAACCACCTATTCTCTTCCATCTCAAGCTTTCCGTGTGTCACAATGCTGCTTCTTCCTAGCTACCAAGGAAATGATCTCAATCTAAACTGTTGATTGTATATTATCAGGGACCACTACTTGGTTATGTTCTCAGAACAAATAGAAGTGAACAAACCACCATAAGATAAGGTTCTTTCCCCCCTAACAAATCTCATTTGTTTTAATGGGCAGACTCTACTCCATATTCCACAAACCTGGACTGACACAGATAATGCCACAAAGGCAGGGTGTTCCCTCATCAAACCACATGAACCTATTCAGTGAAAGATGAGCAAATGTCAGTTCCTTTATCTCCCAGGACAGGGATGGCAGCTACCTCATCCAGAAAATTTTTTTAAAAAAATCAAAATTTCCCAAGGCTAATCAAATCCCTTCCACTTACTGAACACCAATGTCCACTTAGGGCTGCAGTGATTATTATATCGATCTTACAAATGAAATTCTGAAAAACTGGGAATGAGACAGACACCCAGGATTTATCTACTCTTTTGAAGGTCTATGCAAAACATCCATCTGAGGTGGTGTTACAGTTGCTACATAAGATTAGACATAGTAGGGAGGATAAGCCAAGCTTTAGGGATTTGGGTTTATAATATTGCTGCTGTTCCTGGGGATGCCATTTAAAATGTTGATTTCCACTCATAGCAACTCCATGCAACAGAGTAGAACTGCCCCCAGAGGATTTTCTTGGCTGCAGTCCTTACAGGAACAGATGACCAGGTCTTCCTCCCACAGAGCTACCTTTTGGTTTGTAGATGAGCACTTCACAGCTGCATCACCAAGGCTCCTCATAATCAGAAAAAAAAAGGGCAGCTTTCTATTAAAGAATGGAAATCTTGTGTTGCATTCTTGTATTAAGTAAACAGAAGCCAACATTCGGTAGAGAGAGGACTAGTGTCGTTGTAAGTTTGAGACAAAGACTCAAACATTGTAGTGGTATTCCCTTGGCTACTCATGTGCCACATAAGATAAACACTGGGCTGCTAACTTCAAGGTCGGTGGTTCAAACACACCAGGTGCTCATTGGAAAACCCTGTATGTCTATGGCACTTAACAACAACAGATGTCATTGGCTCTGGCACTAATTGTTTCATGATGAATGTAAAATGCTAGCAGTTCTTCCAGCTTTCAGTCCTTTAAAAGCTACTCATTATCTACATCATAATGAAACCAAGATGAGAGAGTCTGGTCATTATCTGCATCAGAGACCCCTACATCATTCTAGGATTCAAAGTCCAGTCACGCCTTAGCCCCAACAGCTTACACTATAGGACTGATTC
>NW_006408672.1:5290864-5301732 GCF_000296735.1 Chrysochloris asiatica | reverse complement strand
CCATGGTTTGGGTCAGGCGCACCTTAGTCCTTAAGCTGACATTTCTGCTCTTCAACACTTTAAAAAGTTCCTGTGAGCAGATTTGCCCAATGCAATATGTCATCTGATCTCTTGACTGCTGCTTCCACGAGTGTTGACAGTTGATCCAAGAAGAATGACCTTATATTCCATTAGTTCTTCCCTTCATTTAAGACAGTCTATTTTATCCTGTAATCTACCTGACCTTCTCACCACCTGGATCTCTGTTCCTCTGTGTTTACCTTTTTTCACACTGTAATTGTTTTGAGCATAGACTGACCTCCCAGATCCTCTGTTCTTATAGTTTTATTCTGTTCTTGACTCTTCCATTTGTCGACTTGAGTTCAGGTTGATGCTGCCATGTATGTCATTCTGTAGTTGTTGTGTATTCTTGTTGGTTCTCAGTCCACAGAACTTCCTTTAGGATGCAGAGTTGGCTTTGGCAAAATCCCTTAGCTTCTGCTTATCCTGGAAAGTTTTGATTACACCATTGTATTTGATTGACAACTTTGCTGGGTAGAGGATTCTTGGGTGGCAGTTTTTTTTTGTTTTTTTTTTTTTTTCTTTCAGAGTTTTATATATGTCTCCCCACTGCCTTCTTGCCTGCATGGTTTCTGTTGAAAAATCTGAGCTTAATCTGATTTGCTTGCCTTTGAATGCTGTATTTCTCTTTTCCCTAGCTGCTTTCAAAATCCTGTCTTTATCTTTGATTTTGGAGAGCTTGATTATTAGATGTCTTGGTGATTGTCTTTTATGGTCTATCCACCCTGAGGTTCGCTGAGCTTCTTGAATGCTTATCTTTTCACTTTTCATGATGTTAGGAAAATTTTCTTCCAGAAGCTCTTCAACTACCTTCTCTGTGGGGTTGTTGATAGTTCCTGTTCTGGAATGCCAATAATTCTTATGTTATTCCTCTTCATGTTATCCAACATGAATCTTAGGCCTTCTTCTGATTTTTTTTATCCTTTTTTGTGTTTGTTCTTCTATCTTAGTAGTGTTGAGAGATTGATCTTCTAGCTCACTAGTTCTAGCTTCTGTCTCTTCAATTCTACTCCTTTGCCCTTTCAGTGTATTGTCCATTTCTGATATTCTATTATTAATCATGCAGACCTCTTTCTGTAGGTTTTAAATTGTTTCCAACGCTGTTTCTATCTTATTTGATTGCTCCTGTAGTGCTTTCCTGACTTCTCCCTTATTTGTCTCAACTCCATTGTATAGTGTTTTGATACATTTTATAATAGTTTTTTCTGAATTCCTTCTCCGGCATTTCCAAAGCCTGCCCATCTTCCAGTATGGAGTGTAGGTCTACTTCCAGCTCATTTGCCTTAGTCACTTTATCTCGTTTCTGGACATGTGCAGATATGGTCGTTTTGACATAATTTAGGATTTAATTTTCAGCTTATTTCCTTTTTTGTGTGCTTGTCCCACTCCACAAACCCCGTTCAAGCCTTTTTTCTAGTTGTAAACAGTTCAGGGCCAGCTGTGGCTGTTTGATTTTAATTGGAAACTGTCTCTTTAAATTTCAAGGAGATCCGTGCGCATGTGTGGTATAACCCTCTGAGGGTGGGGCTGGGGTGTCCACTAGCTCAGACACCCCTATAGTCTCCAGAATGGAGGTGAGCAGACAGCAAAGAACCAATGAACAGCTACCAAAAGAAAAGAATGTCCACACCTTTATCTCTGCGGTTCTGCCAGGTGTCTGTGGCTGCTCTGATCCTTGCCCCTGCTTGGTCTCACCCAAGATGGCAGCTCTTGGAGCATCTGAGCATCCTGGACTAGAAAGCAATGGATTTCTTGCTTCTGCCACAAATTCCCCCAGCTGTAAGCCTTCCAACCGTCTAAATATTCCTTTATATGTGGTTCAGAGTTCTGTGACCATCCCCTGAGCCTGCTTGGTCAGGTATTCTGTGTTGTTGCTGGCGGAGCTCTTTACAACACTTCCACCCGATCTGCTATCTTGTTTGTTCTCTCCATTCTTTTTTAAATTCCATTTTCCCATGAACTTTTGAAGCCCTCTCAAACACACTGAGATTTATTTTTCAGATCCTCTCATCATACTTTTGAGGGTTCTAACACCCTAAAAATTTCCCAGGACTGGAAACAACAGGAAACAAAAAATGTTTACAAAGGAAAGCTACACATTCTCTTCAGTTCTGTTCCTATTTAAATGTGTCCATTTCTCCTAATGCTGAACTGGAGAGTAAATGCAAAGTTAAACCATTCAAGTTACCTTAGATAATAGGTAAGGGTTGAAATCTCACACTGCCAATTGCCAAATAATGGGTTATCTTTATTTAAAGATATGCAGTAAATTACTTTTTTTTTTTTTCCTGGTGCTGACAATTAGGGATACATACTTCCTGTTTCTAAGCAATTTCAGGTTTAATTAGGATTCTCTAAGCCCCATTTGTCTTAACAATTTGACAGCTCTGGCTTCCCCTTTCGTGCACATACATTTCTCTTTTTCTTTTTTTTTTTTTTGGCACCCTTCTCTGTTTGGAGGTTTTGTTGTTTTTCCTGATAAATACCAACAGGGAATGGAAGCAAGCAAAAGCGCAAATCTGATCACCTGTTTCTCCTCTGATACTCTCTGCTTCTCAGGTACCTTTGATAAAGTTATTTCCCCCGTGACTGACAATTATCCCGAAGCTAATTATTGAAATGTCTTATTAAAATGGGCACATCTGGGGGGTTTCCAAGGAAGGTGAAGGTGCGACCCCCTTAAAGATGAATATGACATCACAGGAACCACGTCCATTTAGATTAGTTTCATCATCCATAACAAGTGTTTCAGAGGCAGCGAAGCAAGCACGATGCATAATGCATGATGTCATGATGCATAATTATTAGGCCTGCTCCCCACCACCCCATCTCCCCAGACTCAAAAATCTCTCCGAGTAAGCATTTTGTTCTAAAAGATTGGGAAAAAATGCCACTTAGGGACTTTCAAATTTACTGCTAGGCAATTTGTCATCATTTATATGAGAGGCAAGAAGGTAAAAGGAATATAATGCGGCATGGTTCATCACTTCACAAACCTGCTGGTGCCAAGGGCTCCCAGGCCTCCCAGGCCTCATTGCAGTGGGGGAAAAAGACATTAGCCTGTCCCCAAAAGACTGCAAGGATGCAACACCTTCACCATGAGGTATTTCTGTTCTCTTTGAAAAAAAAAAAAATGTAAATCTACATAAATATGAAAATAATCTCGGCTTTTGAACTATCCGACTAATCGAGGGGTTGGTAATACAGTCCCAACTTCATATATGCTTCTCCATCTCCCCACAACCTTCCACTAAGACTGGAATTGAGGGTTGTAATTTTGGCTGTCCTGGAGTGGATCCCAGGCTCCTGGGGATCCCATGAACAATGAAACCACATGCTGCCCAGTCCTGCACCATCCATGATTGGCTATGGGTCAGACTATCTGTTACCAAAGAGGTTTGCACTAGCTGACCTTTAAAAAGTAGATCTACAGGCCTTTCTTCCTAGTCTGTCTTAGTCTGTTGAGGGTAGAATAGCATTTGTCCTAAAACATCTTTAAGAGATGCAATATAATCTAAGATGGCACTGAATTTATATAATTACTAAAACACAGCTGTGCCAGAAAAAGAGAGAGAGAAAGAGAGAAATAGTAGTTCTTTGGAATGAGAACTGTTACTTTAAACTGGCCAAATAATTATTCTATAAGAGCTTTGCTAGGTTTAAAATAAATGTGGCTCTGAAGTACACCTGTGACATTTCATGTTGGAGTTTGATAAGGTCAGGATTTGAGGTACAAATAAGCCACATTTGGGGCATTGTTTCCTACTTATCCATCCAATCACCAAACACTGACTGAACATCTAAGGTTGTTGGATTAGGCACCAGGGCCCAGGGTCATGTGTTCAAGAAGGCCTGAATGAGGAATCATTTAGACCAGAAAGAACATCTAAATGCTAATTATTTTAGGACTAGTTAGGAAAGGCTGGAGTTCCTGGGTGGTAGAAATGTGCTCTACTGCTAACCAAAATGTTGAAGGCTTGATTTCACCCCCAAGTATCTACTATAGTGTTGTAATATAACCACTGGCATGCTAACCACAAGTTTGGCAGTTCAAACCTTCCAGCTGCTCCTCAGAAACCCTATGAGTCAGAACCAACTCCACAGCACTGACAACAACAAATACGGCCTGAGACGATAAACCTGGGATCTACTTCTGAAAAATCAGCCATTAAAAGCCAGTTCTGCTCTCTTCTCACACACGGGGTCACCATGAGTCAGAGTCAACTCAAAAGCCACCAGTTTACTGGATGGTCAGGCAGGGTTCATGTATGTGATTTAATGATTGAACAGTTCAAGTCCAACGGCTGACTCAAGTTACCAGAAAAATTCTATTACAGCTAATTTAACAGTTTACAATAATTGAGCACAGATAACATCAAACCATGGCACTGTGCTGTGCTCAAAGGAGCTTACTTTCAAGCCCAACATTTTTCTCCCCCAGACAGTGGATTAGTCTTGCCATTCAAATATCTTTTGTGGACTTCCACTGAAACACTCTGTGGCAGTAGAGGTTATGGGGTGGGTAGCACAATAACAAAGGCTAAAATGCGAGGGCCATGAACATGTTTCCAATTGCACCCACATCTAAGTCATCAGTTAAAACTTAGGGGGCTAGCAGTGCTACAATTGTACAGCGGTACAATTCTTAACGTTCATGCAGGAGATGTGGGATTAATTCTTACCCAATGCTCCACCTGCACAGCCATCTCTTAATGGAAGTTTGCTCTAATGCTGAACTGGTTCCAGCAGAGCTTCTAAACGAAGATGGACTAGGAAGAGCGGCCTGTTGATTTACGTCCAAAAATTAAGAAATTAAAACCCTATGGAAATCAGTAGTAATTGTTATCATGATTAATTGCAACTGTCACAATTGTAAAGGTACAAGTTTTGTAACAAAAAGGAGGGAGTACAGTCCAGGAACAGAGGTCCCTACGATCATCAAGGGAGAAGAACATGAGCAGAATGTGTGAGCCTGACAACAGAAGCAGCAACCCCAGAGATGGAGTCAGAGATGAGGGCAGCTGAGGTTTCTAGACTCATGGAAAGAGAAAGATTGAGTGCTTGCGGCCAGGAGACAGGCTTGCAGAATGTGCCCTTTGTTTGTTTAAATGATCATATATTCCTGAGTGTTTTTGTGTACATCCCCCCACATACACACACACACACAAACAAACAAACAGAGGAAATAGAAGCACATACTGTTGAATGATGATACACAGAGGAGACTGTAATCATTGCAATGAAACAATGAGTGTAAAACCGATGCTTTCCCAATCACTCAGTTCACAATAAAAGCTCAAAAAAAAAAAAAAAAAAAAAAGATGGTGAGATATTTCTAGCTCTTGAGACCAGCACTTACGGTCAATTTTGGATATAATTCTAAGATGCCAAACTTATGTGGAAATTAACTGTTTATAAACTAGCACACACCACTATCTGTTTACTGTAAGAAACTAACAGGGTCCCTTATAAATTGGAATAAATTATTGTCCATGAAAAGAGAACCAAAAAAAAAAAAAAAATCCTTCTGGAAAACAATGGTCCAATCCATATCTGATCATGGTGACAGCACAGAAACTGGCAGTGTATCATTCCATTGGGCAAGGGGTGCTGTGAGTCAGGGACCAGCTCAAGGGCAGCAAACACCAAGCAGCTAAGACTTTAGGAATACACGTTATTGTCACTTTATTACTAACCCTCACAGATTTCTAGTGTAAAGAACCCATCTCATTGGAACCCCAGCTGTTAGGACAGATGACACAATCTAGCACATGCATATTGGTTTACATTAACTTGTATGTTGCTTTGCAATTTCATCTAATATCATTTCCAGTTGTACATTTGGCACGGGAGAAACTGTCTCGGGCTAAGAATCAGGTGATTTGAGTTGGAGCTCTTTGTGGTTTCTATTGAGTCTTACTTAATGAAGCAGTTTACATTTTTGACCCTCACTTTCTGTACTTGTCAGGGCAGCAGACCTGTATTCCTATATTCCTAACAGCTGACTATTCTAGGACTTGGAGGTCCTCAGCCTTCCAAAGGAAAGGCCTGTCCCTAATAGTACTGAGAAGTAGACAATTTGTGAGGAAGATGATATGTGTTGGGACATATACATTAAGGGCCATTAGATGCAACTAGACATGTAAAAGGGTAAAAAATCAGGACCTTAAGTTGTTGTTGGCAGGTGCCATCAGATAAATTCTGACTCATGGCAACTCTATGCACAACAGAACACTCCTCTGCCTGGTCCTGTGCCAACCTCACAGTCATTACACTTGAGCCCACTGCTGTTGTCACTGTGCTCATCCATCTTGTTGGGGGGTTTGCTCTTTTTTGCTGATGCTTCACTTGACCTAATCTGATGTCTTTCGTCAGGAACTGTCCTCTCCTGATAATATGACTGAAGAATGAGACACGAAATCTCACCATCTTGGCCTCCAAGGAGGATTTTGGTTGTACTTCTTTCAACACAGATTTGCTTGTTCTTCTGGCAGTTCATGGTACTTTTAAGATTCTCCTCCGACACCGTAACTCAAATGCATCAATTCTTCGACAGTCTTTCTTTTTTATTGTCTAACTTTCACATGCATATGAGGCTACTGAAAATACCATGGCTTGCATCAGGCGCACCTTAGACTGCAAACTGACATCTTTGCTCTTCAACACTTTAACGAGGTCTTGTGCAGATTTTCCTAATGTAATATATCGTTTGATTTCCACAAGGGTGTATGGTGGATCCCAGAAAAATGAAGTCTTTAACAACTTCAATTTCTTATCATAAGTACACATTTATAAAAAGTAGGATTTTAAAGTTAAATTCCATTGCCAGGAAAAATTAGAAAAATAAAGTTTACAGATGAGGAGCTCAATGTGGTCATAAGCCTAACTCCAATTTAAACATCAGTGACCTCAAAGGTTTGAGGGTAGTCATTAGCATTAATTTCCTTACAAATGAGTACAATGCTTGCTCTCAGAGCAAGATACATTGTATTTTAGCATGCCATTAGCTTAGTAATTGATTTAAAACCGACTTACCAGTTGTCTTTGAATGGATGCTAGGGCTCATGACAACCCCATGTATCAGAGTAAACCTGCTTTATAGCATTCAGTGGCTAGTTTTCTGAAGGACATCACCAGGCTTTTCTTACGAAGCACCTCTGGGTGGGCATGAATCACCAACCCTTCAGTTAGCAACAGAGCTCATTAACCATTTGTACCACCCAAATACTCCTTAACACAGACTCCTTCATTTTAATGCTTAAATGACTTTTTAAGACAAATGTTATTACCCCAACATGGGCAGTATGTTTACCCAAATATCTTGAATCATCTTCATTATTTTGCCTTTGTCAAGCTGTCTGTTTCAGTTTGCCACATCTTATGAGTCAAGATGTTTTCATTCTTAGGCTTTATCCCCATTGCCATCGTGTCTTATTCAGGCCTGGTTTCATCTTCTCCTGTCATAAATTACTATTACAGCAAGCTAAGTCATTTCCTTCAAATCTCGCCATATTTCAATCCTTCCTTTATGCTGCTTCCAGAATATTCCTACTCAAACACCATTTTCACTGGGTCAACCTTTAATAAAAATAAGCACAGAACTGCTCTCTTTGAGGAGAGAAAACATGAAGTAAGAATGTAAAGCTATCTTCAGTGAGCAAGTCACCTTAATTAATGGAACACTGTGCAGCAAACTCTTGGATCACCAAGTTCTTTGTTTATTTAAATATATAAGGGAGCTTCACAAAGTTTGTGTGAAAATGGAAAGAAAAGATAATGGAATTTTTCCTTGAACTTTTTGAAGAACCTGGTGTGGTGCTGATGGATAAAGCACTGGACTGCAAGTTTGGTTTGAAGCACAAAGTTGGTGGTTCAGACTCACCAGTAAACCCTATACAGGGTTGTTATAAATCAGAACCGATGGCATTTAACAACAACAGCATATTAAAGTTAAGGAGTTCTGGTACCATTGTTGGTTAGCCATTAGGCTGCTAGCTGCAAGGTCTGTATTTCAACTCTTGAGCTGATCCCCAGAAGAAAGACAAGTATTTCTGTTCCCATAAAGATTTACTGTCTCAGAACCCCTATATAAGGACACTATGAGTCAGAACTGACTCAATGGAAGTAGGTTTGGTTTGGGTTTGAATAGAGCTAAAATAAAAGTATTTAGAAATTGAAGAAATGAAATATAAATGCTATTTGCTACTAACCAGGTAAAGGTGAAGGTCTCAAGTAAGGTTAAATTTAATGATAGTATAACTGATTCCACCATTCGTCTGTCAGTTTCTTGTACTCTAACGATGGCTTGTATGTTGCTGTGATGCTGGAAACCATTATGAGCAGGTTTCAGCAGAACTTTGGAAGACGGAGACTAGGAAGAACGACAGGTATACCACTTCTGGATGGTTAGCTACTGAAAACCATATGAACGAACAACCTTGCAACATTGTCAGACATAGTGCCAGAGATGAGATTCTTAGATTAGAAGACATTCAAAATCCGTAGAAGAGCTGCCTCCTCTAATTCGAGTTGCCCATAATGACATGGATGTAGCAAAACATTCAGGACCTTCATTTAACTCAAACCAAGGAACTGTTGGTGAGCTTGAACCTCCTACCTTGCAGTTCTAAGGTCTTTGCAGTCTGGCACATTAACCCACAGAGCCACACCAGGACTCATATTAAGGGGATAATTGGTCACAATTCAGAATCAGAATAAGCACTGGACCGCAAGGTTGGTTATAACCACAAGGTTCGGAGTTTAAACTCACCAGCTGGATCCCTACTGGTCAGACCCAACTCAACAGCACTTAACAACAATAACAACTGGGAGAAAATAAAATTCTATTTATAGTGGCAGTAATTAACTAAGACAAACACCTTATTTATTACTTTAAATTATCTTGTTTTTCTTTTGTTTTGTTTTTACAAAATTGTGTTCCTGGAGCTTCCGTACCAACATTTCCTAAAGAAATAGCTAATTCTTTAAGGACTTAGATAATTTTCATCCTTTTCTTTTCTTATTCCATATTCCACTAACAAAAATTAGCACAATAAATAATTAAAGGTTCATTCTCAAACACTATTTCTACAACAGCCTGTAGGCAAGTTTGTGTTGGTTTCATGTCAGTCAATAGTAACAATGTGGTGGTTATGTGATGTGGAGTCGTTCAAACTCATAGTGACCCTTTATTGGCTTTCCGAAGCTATAAATCTTTATGGGAACAGAAAGCCTCATCTTTCTCCTGCGGAACAGCTGATAGTTTCAAACTGCGGACCTTGAAATTAGCAACCCAACTTGTAACCAATATGCTACTAGAGCTCCTTAGCAAAATTCAAATATCTTAGATAATTCCAATTTATCACAATCTGCATCAAGTGAAGACATAGATACCCAGATTTACTGATATTGTTACTTTTAAGTGCTATCGAGTTACTTCTGACTTACAGTCAAACCCTTTATTGGGTTTCTGAAGAATGACTACTGGGTTTAAACTGCCGAGTTTGTTGTTAGTAGTCCAGTGCTTATCATACAGTGCCACACCAGGATTCCAAACTACCAGCCAATACGATGGTGGTAAGAACACAACCAACAGTGCCTTGAAAATCCTATGGAATAAATTTCTACTCTGACACACATGAGGCCACATGAGCAGAAATCAACTCAGTGGCCACTGAATAGTTTTTATTTGATATTTTGGTTTTAATTTGTGTAAATATATCTACATAGAGATCTAGGTTTTCCCTTACCCCTTATCTCAATATTCAGTTTTGAAAATTTAACTCCATCAGTAGGCACAAAGGCAAAACAATATTTAAAATAAATTTATGGTAAGAAACAATGCTTAACCTGAGATGTGTGTGTGAATGTGTATGTGTACAGTGTAAAGGTGACAATGGAAAGGATGAGAGCAAGGACCCAAAGAGATAAACAAAAAAGAAACCCAACAACTTGTACAACCACAACAAAAAAATGAAACCACAAAGGTACCACATGTATCAAATTGCAAATTATTTTGAGGTTGGATTTATGTTAAATTAGATTCAGCTAAATGTACATTTGACTTGTTTACGAATAAAGAGACTTTTTAAATGCACAATACGGAATACTTTGTGCAGTTTACAAAGCTTTTCCACGAAAACCCAACCATAAATTATCTGAAGCTCATCATACAAGTCAGAGAGAATGAATAATTGGAATGGTGGCATTATAAACTCGTATAGTCAACAAATCAATTCAGTTACAACAAATGACAAAAATTATAAATCTTCAGACCTCTGCTTAAGTCTGTATTTCCTGGTGAATATCAACCACAAACAGGTTCAAACTCAAGGGAAGTAAAGTTTACATTAGTTATCTATAATATTCATGGTTCCAATTGTTACAACGAAATCTTAGACCAACTTTGCTCTTACTTCCGAGAGAAATACAAATGCTGGAAGAACGTTATATAATTAGTTTATTAAAGTTTACTAGTTAACTTAAAGGCATCTTTGAGGCTGTATCCTCTATCCCGCAAAGACTGACGCCCAGTCATTATTTTCAATGTCTCCATCTATGTTGTAATAACAGAACTAGAGTGATACACATCAGGTACTGGAGCCCCTCCCACACCCATCATTACAGCATGCAGTATGCAGGGAAGTAAATTTGGTTTTAAATTTTTTCATTGTGAATTGAGTGGAAGTTTAAAGACAAGATCATCAGTTTTACATACAATTGTTACATCTTGTTTCAGCTCAATGATTGCAATCCCCTCTAGCAACAAGAGTTTACCTGCTTCCTCCCTGTGGTTTGTTGCTGTTAAG
>NW_006408672.1:5279759-5289974 GCF_000296735.1 Chrysochloris asiatica | reverse complement strand
GTCCAAAGTATAAGAGACAAAGTCTGGCCAACCTGGCCTTCAAGGAGCACTCTGGCTACACTTCCTCCAACACAGATCTGTTTGGTCTTTTGGCAACCCATGGTTCTTTCAATATTCTCCTCCAACACCATAACTCAAATGTATCAATTCTTCTACAATCTTCCTTATTTACTGTCCAGCTTCCGCATGCATATAAGGTTATTGAAAATACCATGGCTTGGGTCAGGCGCACCTTAGTCCTCAAGCTGACATCTTTGCTCTTCAACACTTTAAAAGGGTCTCAAGTAGCAGATTTGCCTAATGCAATATGTCGTTTGATTTCTTGACTGCTGCTTCCTGAGTGTTGACTGTTGATCCAAGAAGAATGAAGTCCTTGACAACTTCAATTTTTCCTCCGTTGATAAGAATGTTGTTTATATATATATATAATTGATGTAGTAGCATAGTGGTTCTGAATTGAGCTGCTAACCTCAGGGTCAGCAGTTCAAAACTATCAGCTGTTAATTGTAATAAAAAACAAGCAGGAGTAGCAATACTAATCTCTGATAAAATAATTTTAAGGCAAAAACCAGCATAATAGATAAAGTTGGACGTTATCTCATGAATAAAGGGACAACTGAACAAGATGACATAACCATAACAAATATCTATGGCTGCCATGAAAGAGCTCCAATATATATAAAGCAAACTAATATATTTGAAGAAAGAAATACACAAATCTACAATAATGACGGGAGATTTTAATACACCACTTTCAAAAAAGGATAGACCAACCAGATAGAAACTTGACAAAGACACTGAGGAAATAAACAACACAATCAGCCAACTGGACCGCATAGATATACACAGCATTCGACCCAACAACAACACAATACACATTCTTTTCCACTACACATGGAACATTCTCCAGAATAGACCATGTGTTAGGCCACAAAACAAACCTACATACCTTTACAAGCATCAAAAAACTAGGAAGCATCTTCTCCGACCACAATGTTATAAAATTAGATATCAACAATAGGAATACCAAGGAAATAAAATCAAATACATGGAAACTGAATAACACCCTGCTGAAAAGAAACTGGGTAGAAGAAATAAAAAGTGTATTCAAAAAGTTCCTAAAACAAGTAAGAATGAAAACACAGCACACCAAAATCTTTGGGACACGGCAAAAGCAGTGGTGAGAGGACAATTTACTGCAAGAAATGCACACATACAAAAAGAAAAAAGAACAAAACTCAACACAACATTTACAGCAACTAGAAATAGACCAGAAAAGTAAACCTAAAATCAACAGAAGGAAGGAAATAATAAAGATTATAGCAGAAATAAATGAGATAGAACACAGAAAAGCTATAGAAACAATCAACAGATCAAGAAGCAGGTTCTTTGAAAGAATTAATAAAACCAACAAACCATTGGCAAAACTAACAAAAGGAAAGAGGGATAAGACACAAATAATCCACATAAGAAACCACATGGGCAATGTCACAATGGTAACGAAGGAAATAAAAGGATATTAAAAGAATACTATGAAGAATTGTACTCCAACAAATTTGAAAATCTAGAGGAGATGTATGCATTTTTAGGAAAGCATAACCTACCTAAACTTACACAGAGTGAAGTAGAAAACTTGAACAGACCTATAACATAGGAATAAATAGACCAGGTCATCAAAAAACTCCAAAACAAAAAATGTTCAGGTCCAAAGGGCATCACTGGTGAGTTCTACAAAACACTCAGGGAAGAGCTATCACCGATTCTACTCATATGATTCCAGAATATAGAATAGGATGGCAAACTTCCTAATACATTTTATGAAGCAAGCATAACCCTCACCAAAACCAGGGAAGGACATTACTAAGAAAGAAAATTATAGACCAATATCTCTCATGAACATAGATGTAAAAATTCTCAACAAAATCCTAAACAACAGAATTTGACAACACATCAAAAACAAAAATAATACATAATGACCAAATGGGATTCATGTCAGGGATGCAAGGATGGTTCAACATTAGAAAAACAATCAATGTAATCCACCATATAAATAAGAAAAACGAAAATAACCACATGATCATATCGATTGATGCAGGAAAGGCATTTGACAAAATCCAACATCCATTCCTGATAAAAACACTCAAAAAATTAGGAATTAAAGGGAAATTCCTCACCATAATTAAGAACATATATACAAAACCAACAGCTAAATCACTCTTAATAGAGAGAAACTGAAAGCCTTCCCCTTGTGAACAGGTACCAGACAAGGATGCCATTTAACATCACTCCTATTCAATATTGTTTTAGAAGTCTTAAGCCAGAGCTATAAGGCAAGATAGGGAAAATAAAGGCTTCAAATTGGCAAAGAGGAAGTCAAACTCTTTCTATTTGCATATGATATGATCCTATACATAGAAAACCCCAAAGACTCATCAAAAAAAGCTACTGGAACTCATTGGAAGATTCAACAGAGTGGCAGGGGACAAGATCAACATACAAAAATCAGTTGGATTCCTCTACACTAATAATGACGCGCTGAAAAGGACACTAGGAAAGCAATACCATTTACAATAGCCACCCAAAGGATGAAATATTTATGAATAAATGTAATCAGAGAAACAAAGGACCTATACAAAGAAAACTACCAAACACTAATACAATAAACGGAAAGAGACTTAAAAAATGGAAAAATATACCATGTTCCTGGATAGGAAGACTTAACATTGTGAAAATGTCAATACTACCCAAAGGAAAATGTTAATACTACCCAAAGGAATCTACACATATAATACAATCTCAATCCAGATTCCAATGACATTCTTTGGAGAGATGGGAAAAAAAAATTACAAACTTTATATGGAAGGGAAAGAGACCCAGGATAAGCAAAGCACTGCTTAAGAAGACCAAGGTTGGAAGCCTCTCACTCCCTGATTTCAAAATATATTACATGGCTACAGTGGAAGAAGTACAGCCAGAGTACTCCTTGGAGACCAAGATGGCCAAACTTCATCTATCATACTTTGGACATTTTGTCAGGCAGGACCCAGTCACAGGAGAAGGATATCACGTTTGGTAAGGTGGAGGGTCATAGAAAAAGAGGAAGACCCCCAACGAGATGGATTGGCCAAGTGGCAGCATCGACAGGCTCAAGTGTGCCTGACCCAAGCCATGGTATTTTCAATGCCTAATATGCATGCGAAAGCTGGACAGTGAATAAGGAAGACCATAGAAGAATTGATGCTTTTTAGTTATGGTGTTGGAGAATATTGAAAGTACCATCAAGATCTGTGTTGGAAGAAGTGTAGCCAGAGTGCTCCTTGGAGGCCAGGATGGCCAAACTTCGTCTCTCATACTTCGGACATATCGTCAGGAGGGACCACTTGCTGGAGAAGGATATCATGTTTGGTAGGGTGGAGGGTCAGAGAAAAAGAGGAAGACCCCCATCGAGATGGATTGGGCAAGTGGCAGCATCGATGGGCTCAAGCGTGGCAACAGTAGTGAGGTTGGCCAAGGATCGGGCAGTGTTTCATTCTGCTGTGCATAAAGGTCACTATGGGTTGTTACTGACTCGATGGCACCTAACAACAACAATATGCATGTCAAAGTTGGACAATGAATAAGGAAAACCATACAAGAATTGATGTGTTTGAGTTATGTTGTTGAAAAAGAATATGGTGTTGAAGAATATTAAAGGCGCTAGCACTGAACCACAAATTCAAACTCACCAGCCAATTCTCGGAAACCCTATACAGAGTTGCTATGAGTCGGAAGCAACTCATCGGCACTTAATAGCAGCATGGACTGCCAGAAGAAAAAAACAAATCTGGGATTGAAGAAATATATCCAGAAGGCTCCTTAGAGGCCAAGATTGCCAGAGTTCATCTCTCATACTTCAGATATATGAGAGTGAATCAAGAACTATCGGCACTCTGGTTATATTAAAATTCTCATCCACATCTGCAGCTGATGATAATATTGAGCATGTATATGAAATGATTCTGTCCAATAGATGAGTGCCACTGGGTTTGGTTTTGATTTGGGTAGTCTAATAGGTATGTAATATCATTATGAAAAAACTTTAAATATTATGAATATTACTGCAGAGACATGAAGAGAGCACATGTTGTTGGGAAAATGGCAACAATAGACTTGCCTGATGGAAAATTGCCTTAAATTCTCAATTTGTAAAAAAAAAGATTCTGCATGTATCTCGCATGTAGCACTCTCTGTATATATAGGGTTATAGATGTAGATATAGATACATTCAATAGCGTAACTCAAACACATCAATTGGCGGTGGTGATAGTTAAGTGCCATGGAGATGGTTCTGACTCATAGTGACCCTGTATAGGGTTTCCGAGGCTGTAAATCTTTACAGGAACAGAAAGCCTCATCTTTCTCCCGAGGAACAGGTTTTTTTTTTTAAGATTTTAATTGTGATTTGAGTGAAAGTTTACAAGGCAGAGTATTAGGTTTACATTCAACAAATCATATACAATGATTAGAATCCCCTCCATGTACCATCAGTTGACAATATTTTTCTATTCATTTTAGCACTTTTTTTTTTCTCAACACCCACATATACATAATAATTTAAACCACCAAAGGGTACATTCTGCAAGTCTGCCTCTCGGCCAGCAGCTCTCAGTCCCTCTCTTTCTATGAATCTAGAGTCCTCAGTTGCTCCCCCTCTCCATGTCCCCATCTCTGCCTCCATCCCAGGTGTCGCTGCTTCTCTGGACAGGGTCCTGTGTTCTGTTCCCTTGATGGTCCTAGGGACCTCTGTTTTTGGACTGTAAGATTAACTACTCCCCTGGTTTTCTTAAAAGCTTTCTGTAATCATGTTTCCCGACATTCCTTTCTATCCCACTCAAGTGTCTCTTTTACAATAATAGGCAAGGGAAACCAATATTCAGAAGACAAGACAAGCATCTTAGTAATATTTCCCCTCTTCAGACTATTCCTCGATCCCTATATCACAAAGGCCTGTTTTTCCAAGGTTGAGCATGCATCACTATTTACCTCTGTCTCATTTTGCCCGTGCAAACCTGTGTCAGTGTTTCTTTATGTACCTTGTTCTTCTAACCTTTCCCTTTTCTTGTGTGTCTGCCCCCTACCCTGTACTCCACCGTTGCCTGTCTCCACCTTCCCCAAAACCCCACCCCTCCCTCACTGGTAACCAGCAAGGAATTCCCCCCCCCCTTTTAGTATGGGTATCTTTTCTTAAGATTTCACAATAATGGTCTTATGCAATATTTGTCCTTTTGTGACTAATTTCACTCAGCTTAATGTCCTAAAGTTTCATCCATGTTATGTGCTGGCTTGCAACTGCCTTGGTATTCTTCAAGACAGCATAATATTCCATTGTGTGTATGTACCAAAGTTTGTTTATCCATTCTTCCATTGATGGGCACTTATGCTATCTCCATCTTTTTGCTATTGTGAATAGTGCTACTATGAACATTGGTGTGCATATATCTACTCATGTTATGGCTCATATTTCTTGTGGATATATATCAAGTAGAAGAATTACTGGATCATAAGGTATTTGTATTTCTGAGGAAGTGCCAAACTGTTTTCCAGAGTGGTTGGACCATTTTGTATTCCCACCAGCAACGCAGGAGCATCCTATTCTCGCTACATCCTTGCCAGCATTACTGTCCTCTGCATTTTAGAATATTGCTGTTATTGCTGGTGTGAGATGATATCTCATTGTTGTTTTGATTTGCCATTTTCTTATCCTTATAATCCAGCTGCTCGGATTAAGTGATCAGCAGACAGACTGAATAAATATAGTGAAAGAATAAAACCCTGGAGAGCACACCTTTCCTGATTTTAAACCACTCAGTGTACCCTCGTTCTGTTCTAACAACTGCCTCGTGGTCTATGTACAGGCTCCTCATGAACACAGTTAAGTGTTCCAGAATATTCATTCTCCAAAATGTTGGCCATAGGTTATGACTGACGATCCACACTGTCAAAAGATTTTGCATAGTCAATAAAGCACAGTAAACATCTTTATGGTATTCTCTGTTGGGAATGATATCCTTCATTCCACGTCTTTGTCTGAAATCGGACTTGAACTTCTTCCAGTTTCCTCTCAATGTACTGTTGCAGCCATTTTAAAATTACAGTGTCTCCTTGGAAACCCTATACAGTGTCG
The DNA here is from genome assembly GCF_000296735.1 of Chrysochloris asiatica. Classification (NCBI taxonomy): domain Eukaryota; kingdom Metazoa; phylum Chordata; class Mammalia; order Afrosoricida; family Chrysochloridae; genus Chrysochloris; species Chrysochloris asiatica. The sequence continues at coordinate 5,283,811 of NW_006408672.1, read as the reverse complement.
CTATGGATCGGAACTGACTTGACGGCACTTAACAACAACATAGTAAAATTATACTTGCATGGGGTATTAATGATATCGTCCAATGATTTTCACATTTCACTGGGTCACCTCTCTTTGGGAAAGGCACAAATTAGGAAATCTTCCAATCAATTGGCCAATTTGCTGTCTTCCATATTTCTTGGCAGACATGAACAAGTGGATCTGTTTGTTGAAAGATTTCAATTTGTATTCCATCAATTACCAGAGCCATGTTCTTTGCCAATGCCTCCAATGCACACTGGACTTCATTCATCCTTCAGTACCACTGGTTCTTGATCATATGCTGTGTCTTGAAATGGTTGAACATTAACCATTTCTTTTTGGAACAGTGACTCTGTATTCCTTCCACTTTCTTTGACGCTTTTTGCATCATTCAATATTTTGCCCACAGAATCCTGAAAATCTTTATGAGAGTAGAAAGGCTCATCTTTTTCCTAGAGAGTGAATGGTGGGTTTGACTTTGTGCTTAGCAGCCCACTGCTTGTTTTACAACACCATCAGGGTTCCTAAACAGACTATGTTGCTGTTGTCAAGTGTTGTTGAGTCGATTCCGACCCATAGCATCCCTGTATAGGGTTTTCCAGGGAGCAACTGGTGAGCTTGAACCGCCAACCTTGCAATTCAAACAGTTTTGCAGTCTGGCGCATTAACCAAACATAACTTTTATATGTACTGGTGAACCCAAAAATGCATGTGACTCATTTCATGATGATAATTGCTGCCTTGCAATGATCTGAAACCTGCAATTTCTACAAGGTATGCCTATACTACATTGATGGCTTACATGTAGATTATTATTTCAATCATGTACATAAGCTATCATAAATCCATCTATATGTAAACCTTAATCTCAAATATTTTCATATTATTTTCCTTTCCCCGTTTTTGAGGCCCCTGGGTGGTGCAAAGGATTAATGTGCTCAGTTGCTAACTAAAAGGTTGGAAGTTCAAGTCCCTCAGACTTACCTTCTAAGAAAGACCTCTTGACCTACTTCTAAAAAGTAAGAACTTGAGAGCCCTATGGAGAGCACAGTTCGACTCTGCCATACACTGGGTTTCTATGAGTCAGAATCAACTTGACAGGAACTGATCACTGGTTATGTCATTTTTAGGTTGATCCTCCACTGTGACTCTGCACAGAAGCTATACATAGCTACGTGTGTGCCTTCCCCTCTTGCAAAGTGTCGTTCCTTACTTTCACCTTTACCCCTTCCAATCTCTTTACTGCTCATCTTATCTAATCAAAAACATGCCCACTCATAAAACTTCTGTCTTGGAAAAAGTACTGCCAGAATGCTTCATAGAAGCCAAGAAGGTGGCTTCTTTGGACACTGTGTTCTTTGGACACTGTGACAGTTATGGTTTTGTGTCAACTTGACTAGACCAGGACTCCCAATTGTGTGGCAATTGAGATGTGGTTATCCCACGGTGAGATGTAATACAGTGTAGTTAACTCAATGATGATTGGCTATGAGCAGGCATCATTAAGTCTAAGATGACGCATTATGAAAAGTCAATGAATTGAAAGGATGCTTCCTTGGGAATGTGGCCTGCTTCTAAGGAATGAACACTCAGGCAAAACTTGCTTGCTTTCTGCTGGGTCTGGATCTTGCATCTGGCTCATCCTCTAATGTCCAATTCTTTGTACTTGAGCATTTTTATCTGCCTGCTGGTCTTGCCCAACTGCCTTCCAGACCTGGCCACCTACTGGAGTTGCCTGTCTATCTTAGTCCATATGATCCAAACTTAGGACTCAAGTTTCTCTATAATTGTGAGTCATTTCCCTGTACAAACTTCTCTTTATCTATATACAGATCTCAATCTCAATGATTTTGCTTCTTTGGAGAATCCAGCCTAAGACAGACATGTTGTCAGGAGGGATCAATCACTAGAGGAGGACATCATGCATGGTAATGTGAAGGGTCAATGAAAAAGCAGAAGACTCCCAATAATATGGATTGACCCAGTTGCAGCTACGATGGGCTCAAACATAACAGTGTGAGAATGGTGCAGGACTTGGCAGTGTTTCCTTCTGTAGTGCACAGGGTCATTATGAGTTGGAACTAAATTGACAGCACCAAACAACAAAGAAGCGCTGTGCCCCCAATCCTTTTTTTGCCCATTGTCTCTTGCTCCCATAAACACTGAACAGCTTCCTCTGGATGGGTAATGATTATCATGCACAATAATATAGTAGTTGTGAGCTTGTCTTATGTACCTCAGGATTTCGTCATGATCTAAGAATGATGGCCACTGCCATAGTGATTTATGTGCTCGTTTATTTAATTGACAAATATTGATGGAGCAACTATCTACCAGCGTCCCTGTTCCAGGAGCTGGGAATACAGCAATTGACAAAAACAAAATCCCTGCTCTCTTGCAGCTTACATTTCAGTACAAGGAATAGGTGTTCAATAAGCATTTACTAGAAAAGTATTAAACCAAATATCCTTGTATTCTATAAAGTTTATTGAATATTTCTCTAATTACATATTCAGTCAAGATTTTTTAATTATGTATTTTTACTGCAATCCCTCCATTGATGGGTCAGAATTGAACATTTTAGGGTATGATGCTGGCTTACTATTCAACCAATGTTCATACCAAGATTTTTCATACGAAGGACATTCTGGTGCCTTTGTAGAGTACCCAGAAGACAGAGGGGGACACAACAGACAAGGTTTCTCCTTTCACAGTTGGAGAAGATTATGACAAACAAGCAAGCAAAAATAGCTACAGCATTCCAAATAGTCATAACTGCTTTGAAGAAACATGAAACATGGCACAGAGAAATACATTTATCAGAAAGCCTGTTTTATACCAACAATCAAGACGATGGCACAAAGCCAGGCAACATTTCATTCTGTTCTACATAAAGTCACCATGATTTGGAACAGACTCAATGGCAACTAACCACAAGAATAAATAATTTTATTTTAGATCAAGTGATCAACAGAGGCCCCTCTTAGCAGGTGATATTTGGACAGGGGCCTGGTTTAAAAAGCAGAAAAACCAAACAGAGCAAAAGCCTAGAGTAGAGAACTCTAGGAAAAGGAAACAGTGAGTAAAAAGTTGTTGTGATGGGAACAAGCTTCCCACACTAGAGAAACATCCAGGCCAATTCGGTGGAAAACTGGGAGTCTGGAGGAGCCAGTAAGGGTCCGATCATGGAGGGCCTTTTAGGTTATACTAAGGAATGCTGAATTTAGTTTAGAGACCACTGGATGCCCCTGCAGGCTTTGCACATCGGAGTGGTATGACTGATTGACATTTTAAGAATGTCCACTGGATGGATTCTGAGGGCTCTGCCACCAGTATTTTAAATAACCAGCAGGGTCACCCATGGTGGACAGGTTTCAGATGAGCTTCCAGACAAAGACACACTAGGAAGAAAGAGTGACAAACTACTTCCGAATCGCTAGTCACTGAAAACTCTATGAATAGCAAAGAAACATTGTCAGATACATGGCCAGAAGGTGGGAAGGCACTCAGAATGCGACTGGGGAAAAAAAAATGCCTCCTCAAAATAGAGTTGACCATGATGACTTGAATAGAGTTAAGCTCAGGGAAGAAAAGCACACAGAACCTTCATTTGCTGATGGGCCACAATTTAAAATGAAGAGAAGCAGCTATAAACATCCATTGAAAATCAGAACATGGGATGTACAAAGTATGAATCTGGGAAAATTGGACGATGTCAAAAATGAAATGGAACGCATAAATATTGATATCTTAGGCATTAGTGACCTGAAATGGACTGGTATTGCCATTTTGAATCTGACAACCACATGGTTTACTATGCAGGGAATGAAAATTGAAAAGGAATGGTGTTGCATTCATTGTTAAAAAGAACATATCCAGATCAGTCATGAGGTACAATGCTATAAGTGATAGGATAATATCCATGTGCCTACAGGGAAGCCCAGTTAATACTACTATTATTCAAATTTATGCACCAACCACTAGGGCCAGTGAAGATGAAATAGAAGAATTCTACCAACTTCTTCAATCTG
>NW_006408672.1:5245728-5277109 GCF_000296735.1 Chrysochloris asiatica | reverse complement strand
CCAGGATCGGACATTGTTTTGTTCTGCTGTGTATGGGGTCGCTATGAGTCAGTTTCAACTCGATGGCACCTGACAACAACAACAACTGGATGGAGAATCATCTGTGAGGATAAGAATATAAGCTGAGAGACCAACTGGTAGGCCATGAAGGGGTTGGCAGTTTGGCTTGAATTGGAATGGAAGCAGAATAAGTTATCAGATTCTGAACACATTTTGAAAGTATAGTATATTTCTACACAATTAATTCATGTTATACCTTTTTGACAGCTATGTCATCCCTCAACCCCTCAAGATATTTTTATAAGCACACAATGATTTTGTTTTTGTTAATATAGTATATTTATGATGGGAGATGGCTACATTGGCAAAAACAAACAACAAAAAAGAAACCAGAACTTACAACACACGTGTCATTTGTACAAAAATATAAGTAAATGGAATGTGTGGAGGTTTGAATACAAACTGTAAGAGAAGGAGCAGAACCAAGGATAGCTCTACAAAGTTTTATTCTACGGAACTGGAGGACTAGTGAGACCTTGGATGACAAAGACCTGAGATTTTAGAAGGTAAGGAGAGAAAAATCAATAGATTTAGACAGGGGAAGATATTGAACAGGCAGTTGGATTTGTGGGTCAGGAGCTCAAAGGTCATAGAGATATGAATATTGAATCCATTAGTATACTGCCATTGTCACTTCCTATTAGGTCAGTTTCAACTCAGAGAGACCTTTGCATAACTGAACAAAATGATATCCTTTCTGCATCAACTTCGTGATCATTGCTATGTTGTGTCCATTGTTGTAGCTGATGTGTCAATCCATCTCATGAAGGGTTCCCCTGATTTCTGCTAACCCTCTACCAAACATGTTTTTTTTTCCTAATGATTGGTTTTTCCTGATGATGTGTCCAAAGTAAACAAGACAAAGTCTTGTTGTCCTCATTTGTAAGCAATATTCAGTTTACATTTTTTCTAACACTGATTTATTCATTCTTTCAGCAACCCACAGCATATTCAATATTCTTCACAAACACCATAATTCAAAGTCTCCAATTATTCTTGTCTTCTGTTTCCACTGTCCAGTTTTTACATGCATCTGAGGCAAATGAACATGGTTTGGGTCAGGTGTACCTTAGTCATCAAAGTGATATCTTTGTTTTTTTAAACTATGAAAAGGTCTTTTTCAGTAGACAGATTGTATTTCTTGATGAAATCATATAGGAAGTGAGTATAGATGAGTAAAAGAAAATAAGAGAAGGGCAGAGAAGAAAAGAAAGGAGGGTCCAGTCAAGAACTGATCCATGGGGTATTCCAACTTTCAGAGATTGACCAGAGGGGAGAAGTCATCAAAAGACATGAGAAGGATAAGGGAGTAAGCTAAAAAGAAAACATAAATAGCCATGGTGTCCAGAATACAAGTGAAGGGGCTTCAAGAGAGAAGGCACAATTAGCTGTGTGAAACACTGCTAAGAGGTGGATCACCAAAAAAAACCCAAACAAACTGAAAACATGAAGGTCATCAGTGATACTGACAAAAGAAGTTTCAACGGACTGGTGAAGAACACATTGACGGGAGTGAGGAATAAAGACTGATGTTCCAAGTAGGTGTACACCAACTGCCTGTTTCTTGTCTACAAAGAGGAAAGTACAGAAATTGACATTCAAGTCAACCAGCCACATGCATGATCCCTGATCTCTGTTTCAATGAATGAGATGGAGACAACTTAAGAGTATTGCTAACTTGCATGTGGAACAATTTGTGTGTCAGGCACATACTGTGGCTCCTCACCTCCATCTCCAACAGGGTGGAAACTTAAAGACTTCTCTTTTGAGCAACACTGGGATACATATCTCTGTCTGGTAGCTTTGTTAGAAAGAGTATTAAAAATATGAGTCAGGTGATAGAAGTAATAACAAAAACACCTTTGCTTGGTTCTTAGACACCATACTCTTCACTCTTGTGAGAGGATTTTGTGTGTTAGATTTTTTTTTTTTTTTTTTTTTTGGTAAGGGGAGAGAGAATATGCTTGTATGTTGACCACAAAGAGAGGAAAATTTGGAGATACGTAGGGGGTAGATAGCAGATGTACGGGCAAATTTCATGAGTGGGTGGGAGGTAATGGGACTTGGGGCACAGAAGCAGGTGTGGCCTCTGATGTGAGAAAGGCCAATGCTTCCACTGCTAAAGGGAGGAAAGCAGTATATATAAGTATTGTGGTTTAAAACCTGAAGTTAAGGTTCAATAGTAAGTGCTGTCTTAACATCTGGTAAAATTAGAAGAGATTCAAATGGCCTAACCACAAGTTATTGTACCCCTCTGCTTTTGAAGACAAGGGTCTCTATCCAAACATTCCAAACATAACTAAGTATATAACAACAATTGTGAGACTGGCACAGGACCAGGCAGTGTTCCATTCTGTTGTGCATAAGGTCTCTAAGAGTGGGAAGGACCTGATGGTACCTAACAACAGCAACAACAATCTAAACAGCACTCCTTACCATGGGAACCAGGTATAGTGCTTGCTTACCCTTGAATCATAGGTTTCAGTTCCCTATCAGCTCATAGAATTTTTATAATAAACCAATCACATCTTCCTGCAGGAATCAAGGGACACCTCACCTTTGATGACTACAAAACCTCAGCTCATTCCTACAGTTTTTGAGTACAGTCCCCCACATAGTCAGCATGGTGTGCAGCTGTGACTTTATGTGACTAATTATCTGTTGCCAATCTCATCTGTCCATTGTTGAGTGACTTGTGTTTGGCAATCCCCTTAACCCTATGGTGAGAATACTTTTCCTCACCAATGAAGTGAATAGGAGGTGATTAAAATATGCAGAGATGCATACAGAATGATAAAGCCAGAGTATGTGTGTTGGGGAGTAGTTTTGAAGTCATTCATTTGATTACTTTTGATTGCTTAGTGGAAAGAAAAATAAGCTCATTGCCTGAGAGTCTGGAAGCAGAAGGACAGGATAGAGGTTTGGGGAGGTAGGAGAAGGTATGAAATAGTCTTCTCACAGAGAAGCAGCTAGGTCAAAGAAGTGGGAGCGAGTTAACAGCGCAGCAGAGGCTTGGGGTCCTAACTTATAATAAGGCCAAGCACAAGTGCAGTGTCAGTAGAGCTTCGCCAATCCTGCCTGGCTGCTCTGAGCAGTGGCAAAGAGTCTGGGCTGGATTAATCAGGCCTACTCTGGGATGAAGATCTCTGAGACAAGGGACAGAGATGCAGAGTTGGACATGAGGATGCTGGTGAAATGGGAAAGCACGCTGGAGAGGAATGGGTGGAACACCACTGGGCAAGTGACACAGCAAAGAGTTAATTTTGTTGTTGGTTTCTTAACTTTAAATGTGAATTGGGTGAAGGTTTACAGAGCAAATCAGTTTTCCATTCAATATAATTCATACACATTTGATCTCATGCCATTCATTGCAATCTCCATAGTATAGTATCACTTAATCCACTTCCTCCCTGTGTCTTTTATTTCCATCCCTTCTTTCCTAATCTTTCCTGCATAAGGTGCTTTATCACTTGGACAAATGTTGCTCTTTAGATCTCAAATGATCGATTATTCTAAGGTGTGCGTACCTCTGGTGTGGTGCTGTGGGTTAATGGACTGAACTTCAAAGTCAGTTTGAACCGAGAGGTCGGCAGTACAAGCTCATGAGCTGTACCTCAAAAACCCTATACAGGGTCCCTATGGGTCAGAACTGATTCAGCAGCACTCACCACCAACAACAACATACTTCCCTACTGGTACTGTTAAACTTATAGTCTACTGTTGGGTTGAAAATTGAGTTAGGGTGGTCAATTCAGTTCCAGGCCTAGAGGGGGTCGAAGGGTCATTGTCTCAGAGGTTCCACCAGTAAGCTTGGTTTTTTTTACTATTTTGAGTTTTGTTCCACAAGTTTTCTCCTACTTGATCCAGGGCCTTCTAGTATGAACCTTTAAGAGTGATTGTCAGTGTTAATTGGGCACTATCTAGCTCTTCTCATCTCAGGGTGGTAGAAGCTGAGGTTCCCACAGTCCATTACTCTACTGGATTAGTTGTTTTCATGCCTCTTCTCTTTATGTCACTCTTCTTTGCTTCAGGCAGCAGAGACCAATAGTTGCACCTTACATGGCTGCTAACAAGTTTTTAAAACTCCTGTCATACATTGGACAGCTTTGAGATCCCATCACCTTGTAGTCACCTGGAATCATCATCTGAGATGCATGAATGACTGTGAGGATGAACAGGACCAGTCAAGTGTTTTCTTCTGCTCTAGATAAGGTCACCATGGGTCAGAGTTGACTGGATGGAACCTAACAAGAACAACAAATTTTGAATCTGAATACCACAGAGATGAACAATGTCCTAAGAGAGAAAAGATGTGAGAGGCACATTGATGTATCAGGAGTCAGGTGCCCCACAGTAGAGGCAAGTCAGCATGCGCCTGGCAATACTTTCGGTAACTGATCATCCTATCTCAGGACACTCTGAGATTCTGGAAATGCTATCAATGGGGAAATAAAGTAACCTTGAAACCTCCAAACTGCCTAGATCAACACATCTTCCCAGGATATCCTTTTAAGAAAATTCAAGAAACCAATGTTTACTGTCCAACCTGCCATAGCTCTCTAGATAGATAACTAACATTCCTAGTTCTCAAGATAAAGACTGCTGTTTAAAAACTACCTATGTGTTGAGGAACTGGCCCAAATAGCAGAAGCGCATTAAGTGATAAGCATAACATGAGAGTTAAACGCAGGAGTTGAGGACTGGACTACTTGGGTGTAACCCCGAGTTCCACCACTGGCTAGATACATGACTTTAGCAAACTCACTTCACCTCTGTAAGCCTATTCACCTACAAACGTAAACTAGTTACACATCTCAAAGATTTCAACTGGAGATCAAATCATCAAATAAACCATGCAGCACAGCTCCTGGCACAAAGTCACAGCTCAGTAAGTATTCATGATTATTTAAATAGGTTTGTTCAGCACTTCATTTTAAAAAGTGACTTTATAAGCATAATCATAACCATAAACGTGCAGTTTGTTTAGCCAGCTGAGAGGAATCAAAGTCTCTTAGTCTTGCCGCAAACCCTCAACGTTTGTGAGACGGCTGAATGGATAGGACCAAAGGCAGTTTACAGGATAGGAGAGCCCCTGGGAAATGCAGGTCATTAGGACCATGTACCAATTGCAAAGAGGCCACTCAGACAACTAACTGAGATCCACCATCTTGCAGACAAGGGAGTCATGGGCCATTGAAGCTCTGGACACTGATACAAGCGGAATAGTTTTCATCACATCCAGACCATGGAATTTACCACACTCTATAGGAGTCCTGGTGTGGCACTGTGGGTTAATGCGCCAGACTGCAAAGCCATTTGAACTGCAAGGTCGGCGGTTCAAGCTCACCAGCTGCTCCTTGGAAACCCTATTACAGGGTCACTTTGGGTCGGAATCGACTCGACGGCACTTGACAACAACAACAACAATAGAAGGCAAATTTCCTTATTCAGAAGAAGTATGTCACACAGCAGTAGTGGGTTTGGACATTACCAAAATGGAAGAGACCAATAAGGATGCCGCTATTACATGGTACATGCACACACATATTTTTCTTACTTATAACAAGGAGCTCTGGTAGCATAGTGGTTACGAATCGGGCTGCGAACCTTAAGGCCAGCAGTTCGAAACTACCAGCTGCTCCGCAGGAGAAAGATGAGGCGTTCTGCTCCTGTAAAGATTTACAGCCCCGGAAACCCTGTACAGGGTCGCTATGGGTCGGAACCGACTCAACGGCACTTAACCACCACCCACCACCATAATAAGAGCTTAAATTTGAACTTAATTACAGGGAAGCCCTCAACGAGGTAATGGAACACAGGAACTCAAACATATCAAAACAATCATGACGATGGCGCAGGACCACTAATGTTTCATTCTCACCACGTACCAGAGACAACTCAACAGTAACAACAACAGTAATCAAATCTAGGTAATAGTCTCTAAACTTTTCAAGACATATCTCATGGATACTGCAGTAAAACACTTCAGCCTCACTGGTAACCTTTAGTGAGCACTAACTTCAACTGTTGTTGTCAAGTGCCGTCAAGTTGATTCCGACCCATAGCAACCCTGTATAGGGTTTCCAAGGAGCAGCTGGTGAGCTTGAACCGCTGACCTTGCAGTTCATACGGCTTTGCAGTCTGGCGCATTAACCCACAGCGCCACACCAGGACTTCAATTGTTGTTGTTGTTAAGTGCCGTCGAGTCGGTTCCGACCCATAGCGACCCTGTACAGGGTTTCCGAGGCTGTAAATCTTTACAGGAGCAGAAAGCCTCATCTTTCTCCCGCGGAGCAGCTGGTAGTTTCGAACTGGTGACCTTGTGGTTTCGCAGCCCGATTCATAACTTCAATTAGCAACCTCAAAAAATTTTTAGTAAAAATTTGTCAATGCGAAAACATACGATTGTTACTAATTGCCGGATCTAGCATAAGTGGTGTGTAAAGCACTTCAGAACAGATACATAATGCTAAGTCAACAAAGGATTGCTATGAAGTCATAGAAACCTTTGTTAAGGACAAATATCAAAATGTGAATCTACTGTTTCTCTATATATCCTCCCCATCTAGGTCTGAACACAACTGAAGGCAAGGCATCCATCTCTCTAACCCTTCCGTAAAGAATGCTGCAATCTTAAATGTACACCATGTCAAATGGCAGTTTGGGTATCCCTGTGGGACTCAAATCATGTTCCCTTTGAATGGTCTTTGAATTTGTTGACAAAAAATAATTCTAAAGAGGTGAGATCATTGATTAGGTGGATGGAGTAAGGTTTCCCAACAAAATCCTTGTAGGACAGCCCTTGCTACCATCAAAGATTGAGCAGGTATACGGTAGTGATAAAATAAAAAAATTAAAATGTTTTTCTCAGCACAATTTTCCTGGCCTTTTTCTCACTAGTTTTCAATTTTCTTAAAACTTCTAATAAGCCCCAGAAATTCTATTAAAATCACTCCTTTAGTTCTCCCATTTAAATTTATTACATAATTCACAATGAAACATTTTAAAAAAAAAACAATTACCCCTTTGGAATCAGGATAAAAGAAAACAAAAGAGTTGCCAAAACCTTCTCAACTGACCTCTCTGCCTTGAATGAACTGACCCAGCAGATCCCTTCAGAAGCCACTGTTTTCACTGGCTCTCTTTTTGAGGGTACCCTAATGAAATTAAGACAAGTATATTACAGATAGAATTTGTCTGCATCATCTACTTATCACAGAGACATATTTAAACACGTTTTGTTTGGAATAAATGTATGCATGTACCAATTGGAACCCTTGTAGTAATACTTTTTGACTCAACTTCCTATGACTTAAACTTCAGAATTGGGGAAAGACTCCATCATGCAAGATAAATGTAACCTAAATGCCATCACTTCTCCAATCTTACTCTGAACAACACTAACAACTGAATATAGTATCATGAAATAGTCTTACAATGAAAATGGGTCAAAGTAAATTAACCTATCTCTTACCTACCTACTTGAACTCAAATAAGTGATTGGGCTGCCAATCAAGAGTAAATGAATTGTGGTCACTGGATTCTGACTGGATCTGACTTAACAACAAAAAGACCATCCAAAGATAAAACGGGCATTTCACTAAAGCGGGCATTCAAACATCCACCTACATGAAAACATGCCCAGTGTCTTTACCTTCAGAGAGAGACTCATCAAAACTTCACTGTGATAACCCTGAATTCAAATTACGATGGCTGAGATTCAATGACCCAAAAGTTGCCCCTTGGAAACTCTATACAGTGTCACTATGAGTTGGAAATGACTCAGCAGCACAACAACAACAACAACAACAAATTAAAACCAAACAAAAACAGAAAATAAATGTCATGAGTATGTGGGACAATTGGGACTTTTACCTACTGCTGGTGGAAATGCAAAATGGTACATCTGCTGTAGAAAACAGTGTGGATGTTCCTAAAAAGCACTAAAAATGCTGTTATTAAACGCCATTGAGTCTATTCTGATTCACAGTGACCCTGTCCAGGGTTTCTGAGGAGTGGCTGGTGGGTTTGAACTGCAGACCATGCAGTTAGCAGTCCCGAGTTTATACTATAGCACCACACCAGGGCTCCCATATATCCCAGGAATTCCACGACTAGGTATGTGCCCAAAAGATGAGTTATGCAGACTCATACACCCATGTTCACTGCGGCACTATTCACAATAGCCAATACCTGGAAACTTAAATGTCCATCAAGAGATGAAAAAATAAACAAAATGTGGTCCATACATACAATAGAATAGTACTCAGCCAGTAGGAGGAATGAAGTCTTGATACCTGTTACAATATGGATGGAGCTGGATGACATTACACTGAAAAATATAAGTCATTCACTAAAGCACAAACATTGTATGATCTCATTTACATAAATGGACAAGAAAAGGCAAAGGTTAGAAAACAAAGGTTATTAGTGGTTACCACAGGCAAGACTGCAAAGCTATTTGAACTGCAAGGTTGGTGGTTCAAGCTCACCAGCTGCTCCTTGGAAACCCTATGCAGGGTTGCTATGGGTTGGAATCAACTTGACAACACTTAACAACAACAACAACAAACAGACAAGAGGGAGGACAAAGGGAGCAGTTAACAGCAATGGAAAATCACATTAAGGGTAAGAATGCATAGCCATTTGTTATAACTGCTGTCAGTAAGTTGTTGTGGTGGTTGTTCTTGTTAAGTGCGGTTGAGTCGGTTCCAACTCATGGTGATCCTGTCTAGGATTCCCAAGGAGTGGGTGATGGGTTTGAACCGCCGACCTCGCAAGTTCAAACCAACTTTGTGGTCTAGTGCTTTATCCCATAGTGCCGTACCAGGGCTCCTTTCCTCTGCACTCCCAATTTTCTTCTACTAGAAAGCATTATAGAAGCAGTGTAACTCTAAGTGAACCTCAAAGTCGTCTTCACTAATGTACCTGACGTGCAAAAGCAAACTAAGTGCAAACAGTGATGACACTAATAACTGCAGCCATGCAACACAAATTTAGAACACGTGAGAACCTTTTTTTTCTCTTAAGAAATACCAGTTTGAACTAAGTGAAGCTAGAACTGATATTACACTCAGAAGTGGAAAAGTTGCAAATGGCTGAGGTCCATCTCCCAGAGGAAAAGGCTTTCTGTACTTTAGAGCAAAACTGTTTCTTTCCACAGGGAAATTCCCTCATCTGGGAGCATTTCTCTTCACAACAAAGGTCTCCAAATAATTAGTGTTTCCAAATTTCCCAGAGGTCTCTCCAGTGCAGCCTCTGCTGGGGAGAAGAGGTTACAAAAATATTCCCTCTCCCTTTTACCAGCCAACAAAGAAACTGTGCAGTGCTTTGAAACAGAAACCTACATCTATAGGAACAGCAGAGTGTCAGCAGTCTGTAGAAAGGGGAGCTTCAGGCACCAGGCACTCAGACTAGGGGAAAATACATTCCGAGCGTTTAGCTCACAGGATTAATCAAATTATCATTTAATCATCTGATCAAACACTTATTAGCATAATCACTGGAGGGTAAAATGGCTGTAGGAACCAGGGAACAGCTCAGCATCTCTGTTTCTCATGATGAAAGAATGTACAAGATCCGGCTTCTTAAGGAGGGAAGAAACTAAAGAAACAGAAAACAAAAAGCTAATCAATGGCAAACATGGCCAGCTACAATTTTAGTGGCCGGCGGAATTGTGACTGAAATCCAGAACATCTTCCCTCCTGCTGTCTTTCTAGAACATTATTAGTATCTGCAAGAAAATGCAAAACTGATATTGTAGCAACTAAGCTCTAAACAATTTAACTAAAGGTTTCTCAGCTTCAATACTAGTGATATTTTGTGCCAGGTCATTCTTTGTTGTGAGGCCTTGTCCTGCACATTGCATTGTAGGAGGGTTCACAGTACTGTTGGGAGTTGAAACAACAAAAAACATCTTTAGACTTTGCCAAGAATTGCATGCCCCATTGAGACCCACTAATTCTCAAGAGCTTACTTCTGTTAAAGTCCCTGAGGGGTTTAAGGTGGTACTGCAGTTAAAAGGTTAGCAGTTCAAACCCATTAAGCTGCTCCACAGAAGAAAAATGTAGACTATGGGGACAGTTCTACTGTGTCCAACAAGGTCCCCGTATGAGTCAGAATGAACTTGATGACAGTGGGTTTGTCTTTTGGTCTTGTGTTTAGTTTGAGTGGTTCAACCAGTTAACACACTTCACTGCTAAACAAAAGGTTGGAGGTACGAGTCCACCTAGAGGTGCCTCAGAAGGAAGACTAGTGATCTCTTTCCCGAACCTCTGCCAATGAAAACCCTTGGAGCACAGTTCTACTCTGACACACGGGGTTGCTGGGAGTTGTGACACACCCAATAACAACTGGTTTGGGCATATCTCTTTTTCAAAGGGTCAAACCATTAAAAAAAAAAAAAGGGGGGGGGGTGGCGTTTCTTATTCCTACCTGCCAAAACATGGAAAGAATGAGTGTAAAAACAATAATCCTACTACTGTGGAGTTGATTCTCTCTCATTACTCCGAAGCTTCATAATATGGTGGGACACTTCAAAATATGGATGAGATGCCAGCATTCAAAGATGCTGGGGTGGCACTAGACTTCCAAGGATACTTCTGAAGGGGACGGGACATGCTCAAGCTCAAAGAACACAGGCCACTGTTCCAGTCCTCAGCATGACTGAAGGGTCACAGTGTTTCCACACAGCCTAGGTGGGATCAAACCACTTGTGATTCAAGAAATGAATAGAATCTGGGAAGATCTCTGGACCCCGAGGAAATAGCTTTCTCATTCTTTGCAAACAAGCTCTGATATTTGCTCCCAATGTGTGGAGAAGCGAGAGAGAACGGTGAAAATGAGGAAGAAAGATGAAATTCAATGCAGCAAGTCCCTCGATATCCCCCAAATGTTATCTCTGCTGCAATAGATTCAAAGCACACCTTAAACTGTTTTAACCATATGTCAGCCTGTATGTGTAATAATATTGACTCTTAAGGAGAGATGTGAGAAACCCCAGGGAAAAATATCCAGCACTTAATAAAAAGTTATGTAATAAATATTTTCTATACACTAAGGTATAGAGTCCTGGTGTGGTGCTGCAGGGTAATACCCTGAACCACAAGGTTGGTTTGAACCTCAAAGTTGGTGGTTCAAATTCACCAGCTGCATCTCAGAAATCCAACAGAGGATTGCTATGAGTCGGAACTGATTTAAGGGCACTTCACAACAACATACACTAAGACGATTTATTTTGATAATGAACCTGATTTTTATTTTGTTCGTTTGTCCTTAGAAAAAAGAAACCATTGAACCATTTACAATTACTCCTGAGTCTGTTGCAGACTATTAAATCCACAACAGTGGAAAGATCTATGCCCTTTACATAGTGAGAGATGGAAGAAGTTTGACCTACTCTAATACAAAATTTAAAAGAGAGCAGTCTGTGCCACAGTCAGTAAATGGTGACAATTCCAAATCAGAGAACAACTGTGAGCTATTTTAAACTAGTATCTTCTACCTACTCAGCTGGCAGAGCACATGACTTCTTACTACAATGCCCCCTGCTTTTTAAAAAGGAACATCAGTGTGGGAACCTATTATTGCAAAGAAAGTTTCCCATAATCCATGGAGTCATGAGTAAGCAGAAATTATATTTCTTCAGTCTACAATGACTTTCACACCACATTCAGCTAAAGCTGAAAATCAAAACAGCCACTCTGCCAGACTGCTTCTGCAGTGAATCACAATACAACTGCTAAAGGATTATAACATCAAACTTGTTGAAAGTGCCTCGGAAGGGAATGTTATTTTTAATATTACCTAAAATAAGATCTCGGGACACAAAGAGATTATTTTTAAGGTTCTGAATTTAGGCCTGTCTCTAGCATACATTCAGATCTATTTTAGTTTAAAAATCAAGGACACGATGTTTTGAAAGAATTATCCTGCCACTAATAAGAGTTCTGGATTTTATCGTATTCATGAAAAGGTCTAAAATGTATATGTATCCTGATAGGCCATTTCTATTTTTCAGACCGTATACTCAGAACATAATGACACACGGACTTTGTATGATAAAGACAGTTTTTGATCATTTACCTAAAAGAATGGAGGAGCAGAGGCCAAGAAATTATCCCCAAGTGATTTATATCTGGCTTTAGGAAGTGTTCCTGCATTTCTAATTAAATAAAGGCACGTGGAAATGTTGGCTTCCCAGCAAAACCTCAAGGTGCAAGTAGAGCCATTTTCCTACCTGGTCTCATTGGACCCTAGCTCATTTCTTACGTCTGTTCAATACAGCAGCCAAAACGTTTTCTGACTATGATTCGCTTATGAGGAGCCATGTGATTAAACTGAGGTTTTAAAAGACTTCTCTGTCATGTCTCCAGCTGCTGCTGGTAAAATGGGGTCAATATAAGAAAATATAATGAAATCAAGTTCCTAAGCAAAGCACATACTACCAGGATACTTGACAATCACATATGCTACAAGAGGACAAAAACCATGCATGCATTTACTTCTATGATTAGTGTTGTTGTGAAGTGCTGTTGAGTTGATTATATGAAATATATAATATGATTATGTATATAAAAGCCAGGCCCAAGACCATCAGTCAATCCCAACTCATAGTTTCTATAGGACTGAAGACAACTCCACCACAGGGTTTCCAAGGCTGTGTACCATCTTTACAGAAGCAGTCTGCGACATCTTTCTCCAACAGTGTAGCTTGTGGGTTTGGACCACTGATACATACACATCTATGATTCTCAGGCTACTAGCATTCAAATTAAAGGAATCCCTGGGGAGATCAAAGGGTCTTGGGTGGTACAAATGGTTTAGGAGTCATGGTGTGGTGCTGTAGGAGAAGCACTGGACCACGAGGCCATTTGAACTGCAAGGTCGGCAGTTCAAATTCACCAGTTGCTCCTCAGAAACCCTTTAGAAGGTCAATATGAGTCAGAACTGACTAGCTGGCACTTAACAACAACAACACCATCTAACCTAGTTAGTCAAACTCACTCAGTGGTAATGTAGTAAGAAAGACCCGAACATCTGTTGCCAAGAAAACTCAACAGAGCATAACGGCACCCTACAATACATGAAGTTACAAGGAGTCAGAATTAATGAGTTTGGCTTAGTTTTGGTTTGCTGGTGGGATAACCTTTCCCTCTTTTCAGGGTTCTGGCTGTTAGCAGTCACACCACCAATTCCTTATGCTACTCAATGAAACCCTAGCCCCCTTTAGTCAACTCTGGCTCATGGAGACCCCAGATGATTCAGAATCAAACTGTGTTTCATCATGTTTCCAGTGGCTGGTTTCTCCGAAGTAGATCTCTAGGCTCTTTCCCCAGAGCATTTCTAGGTAGAATCTCACCTCCAACCTGTCAGTTAACAGCTGAATACATTAACCATTTGCATGACTCAGGCACACACACCAGTAAACCACTATTCAATGCTAACAGTCCTCAGTAGCGCACTGGGGTCTCCTTGAAACTCTTCAAAGTCAACTTTCTAGCGAGTGTCTGCCACTTCTATCTATCAAGGGCTGTTGTTACTGTTGCTAGTTGATGTCGAGTCAGTTCCAACTCACTGGGACCATATGCACAACAGAAGGTGTCCTCACAATCAATGTTAAGCTTGAACCCATCTCTGCTGCCACTGTATCATTGGTTGGTCAGCTCCTTTTCAAATGTGTCTTTTTAAAAAGATGAGCAATGGGTCATCTAAATCAAAATAGCCAAATTTATTTATTGGTCATGCAAAGACCGAAGCCAAGTGTGCAAAATCAGATTCTCTGGGAGTCAGGGCTGGGAAACCATGCTTTGAGTAGACTTCCCAGTTGGTCCTGATGCATAATTCCATTGAGGAACCCCATGTCTAGAACAAAGTAGAGGACCTGTGCCAATGTACCTGCCCTAAGAACTAAACACAAGTACTGGGTGTGCCCACACCTGCCCCTCTCAGCTGTTCTCCTGCTGGCCTGGTGTTTCCTCTCTGAAGGCTGCTCCTTTGTTTCCCTCTTGGCCAATATCACCCCTAGAGGTCCTCCTTTCCCTGCTTTGGCTACACACCATCCTCTGCTTCCCCATGACAGACAGATTGTTAGTTTGTAAGTTTCTTGGGCAGACCCCCTGTACTCTTCCCCATCCCTCCACATCATCTAGTGACATTCCAGGGACACAGGACTGAGAATGATGGGATCATGTTGCCCTCAACTCAACTCAGCTAACACCCACACCTACCTGTTATGGACTGAACTGTGTCCCCCAAAATGGGTGCTGAGTTCCTGACCCCTTGTCCTTGGGAACATCATTCTGTTTAGAAATTCGAGTTTTCTTTTTGTTGGGTTGCTGTTGTTGTTAGGTGTCATCGAGTTGGTACCGACCCATAGCGACCTTAAGCCCAGCACAACAAAACACTGCCCGATCCGGGGACAACCTCACTGCTGTTTTCACACTTGAGTCCATCGATGCTGCCACTTGGCCAATTCTCTGACCCTCCACCTTACCAAACATGATATCCTTCTCCAGTGACTAGTCCCTCCTGACAGTATGTCCAAAATATGAGAGATGACGTTTGCCATCTTGGCCTCCAAGGAGCACTCTGGCTGCACTTCTTCCAAAATGGATCTATTGGTTCTTTTGGCAGTCCATGGCACTTTCAATATTCTCCTCCAACACCATAACTCAAAGGCATCAATTCTTCTATGGTCTTCCTTATTCACTGTCCAGCTTTCTCATGCATATGAAGTTATTGAAAATACCATGGCTTGGATCAGACACACCTTAGTCCTCAAGCTGACATCTTTTGTTGTGTTAGGAAGGTCCTAAACCTGTGTCACTTTTATAAACAGACCAGAAAAGCATACACAGAGACACACATACTGGGGATCACCTAAACACCAAAGAACCAATATCTGCCCAGGGCTACCAACCAAGAAGGAACTGACAGTCAAGAGATTCTGATTCAGACCTTCGTCTCCAGAAATACCCATTCTTGAAAGTCACTTATTTGTGAGATTTGTGTTACAACAGCTCTAGGAAACTAAGACAGTGGCCAAATCAGGAACTACAAGGCTCTGTGTAAAGTCAAGGGGCTCTGACAAAAGCCAACAATCTGTTCATCAGTTGTACTGTGGTGGCTTGTGTGTTATTAAGAGTGATGCTGGAAACCATACCACCAGGATTTCAGATGGTAGAGCTGTGGGATAGGCTCTGGATTGTGAACCACAAGGTTAGCAGTTCAAACCCACCAGCTGCTCCTTGGAAACACTATACAGGGTCAACATGAGTCAGAACTGACTCGACGGCACTTAACAGCAACACCACCACCAAGGCCATGGCAGACAGGTTACAGTAGAGCTTTCAGACTAAGACCATGAAGAAAGACCTGGTCATCTACTCTAAAATGGTGTCAATGTAAACCTTATCATTCATAACAGAGCACTAAGTGACGAGTTCATTTGGGACACATCATTAGGAAGGACCGATTGCTGGAGGACACATTGTGTTTGGTGAAGTAGAGGGTCAGTAAGGGAGGTCCTTGGTGAGATAGTTACACAATCATTAGTTACATCACTGGACTTAAACATGGCTGCAATGATGCAGATGATGCAGGACCACACAACATTTTGTCCTGTCATACAAAAGGTAGGCATGTGTCAGAATCAATACAATGGTAACGTGCAGAACTGGCAAGTCTCAGTGTACGTGCACATATTACCACAGGCTCAGATAAGTTGAAGAGCATGATAGACTGTCCATGCTCCAGGCACTAAGGACAGGCCTGGTAGGCTAGCCAGCCTCACTCGGTGGAGTATGATCCCAACACTGGAGGAACAGACCTTGGTTCCAACGCCAGCCCTGACCTGGTGGCTGAGAGAGCATGGATCACTTTTTTTTTTTTTTTGATTGAGCATGACGTTTATTGATTTTCCCAGTGGGCAACAGGACAGAACAGATTGAATCAAAACATTTTGAAAGAAATGAGTCTGTTTGTTTTCTTGAAATCGAAGGATTTAGTCATTGCCAGGAGTCAGCATGGAAGATCTATGGTCACAAAAACTTTCACGCTGTTTCACAGAATGGATGAGAACTGGGACTGGATTCATTTCTTGGGACCAACCCAATCCAGATCGTCTGTAACTGGAAATAAACCATTCTCTCAGTTGTTGTCAGATGATGTTAACCATGTAGAGAATCTCATTCTCACACGCTCATATTGTTGTTGGTAAGTGCTGTCAAGTCAGTTCTGACTCATAGTAACCCTGTTCCAAGGAGGGACTGGTGGGCTTGAACCATCAAACTTGTGGTTAGCAGTCCAGTACTTGTCCTACAGAATCACACCAAGACTCCATTACACATTCATGTTGGTATTGTTGTTAGGTGCCATCAAGTCAGCACCGACTCATAGTGACCCTATGAACAACAGAACAAAACACCTCCCAGTCCTGCACCAACCTCACAATTGTTGCGAGCATGGATCACTTTTAAAAGCTGTAAGTTGAAAGTATTCCTTTCTCTGCAGCACCCTGTGAGGGTTAAATGAGGTAACAGTCATCTCCGGGTGGCACAATAGTTACATGCTTCACTACTCAATAAAAGGTTAGTGATTTTTAACCCACCTAGAGATTTAAGGAGGTCAGGAAATCTTCTGAAAGGCCACAGTCTTGAGAAACTTATGGGGGCAATTCTACTCTGTACAAGTGAGGTCACCATGAGTCAAAACCAATTCATGGGCTACTAATAACAAGAAAATGAGATAATATACACAATAAAGCTTAGCATAACACTGTTAATGCCCAATTAAATTAGCTATGATGTTTTCTGGACTCCTGGTATGGCACAGTAAGATCAGCACAGGACTGCTAACCACAAAGTTGGCAGTTCAAACCCACCAGTAGCTCCTGGGAAACCCTATACAGGGTTGCTATGAGTTTGGAACCGACTCAACAGCACTTGGTATTATATTTTCTAACAATGTTCAATCGTTAAATGAAAAAAAATTAATTTTTACTTTCAAATCATTTATCTGTGAACAAAATCTGCAAATAACACTCAATTTTAAATAAATACACAAGCAATCCTTGGAGCAGGTGGAACTCAGGGAATATAGGGAAAGGGAAATACAAATCATTGAGTTGTTTTGTGAGAAAACTCTCCAGTAGACACCACTCCTGGCACAAATCTGTGAAGTAAATAACACTGTCCCCATTTTACAGATGCACACACTGAGGAGGATCAAAGTTTAGTAACTTGCCTGAAGAAGCCAAAGAAATGTTTGGATAGTCTATGAAAGTCATTCTACTTCACCATTCCACCTTGTTTTGTTTCACTTTTACTTTCCAAAATGAAATCATTGCTTGAGACACCAATAAATAAGAGAAGATAAATCACGCACTTTGACAAAACACAACCATGAAGGGAAGCACGGATTCCCAGTCTCTAGACATCCATATAGAAGCAACAGTTTCAACTTCTGGCTGGAAGAACTTGGTAGCCCAGGCCTTCTTTGTAATTAGAGGGAACCACTGTCTTGATTGCATTAGACAACTCTGTTGTACAAGAATTGTTTAGCATTTAAGAGCAAAGATGTCAGTTAGAGGACTAAGATGTGCCTGATCCAACTCATGGTATTTTCAGTAACCTCATATGCATGCGGAAGTAGGACAGTGAATGAGGAAGACCGTAGAAGAACTGATGCATTTGGGCTACTATGTTGGAGGAGAGTATTAAAAGTACCACGGACTCCAAAATAATAAGCCAATCTATATGCTGGAAGAAGTACAGCCAGAAGTTTCCTTGGAAGCCAGGATGGCCAGACTTCGTCTCTCATACTTTGGGCATATTATCACGAGGGACCAGTCCCTGGAGAAGGATATCATGTTTGGTAAAGTGGAGGGTCTTTAGAAAAAGAGGAAGACCCCCTACAAAGTGCATTGGCACAATGGTGGCAGCAATGAACTCACGTGTAGCAATTACGAGGTTCGTGCAGAACCAGGCAGTGTTTTCGTTCTGTTGAACATAAGGTCGCTATGAGTCGGTACCAACTCAATGGAACCTAACAACAACATTAGGTGTCCTTGCTATATTTTAAACACGGACATTCATAAAGCACTATGGCACTTAATGCCCAGATCAGAATTAGCTAGGTTGAGGAAGAAGACTACAAAGATAGTTTTATGGATTCCATTTTATCCCTCCAAAAACAGATACATTGAAGTTCTAATCCCAGTGACCCTGTTCAGATATAGGATCTTCCAGGACATGATCAGGTTAAAAGTCATTCCAGACTTATGATCTGAATGGTGTCTTTTCAAAGGAGAGGACAGACAGAGCCAACATTACACACAGAGAGAAGGTACCATGAAGATATATCTACAAACAGCAAAGGAATGCCAAGGATTGCTGGTGGTCACCAGTAGCTGGAAAAGGGGCATGGAGCAGGGGCCTTAGAAGGTACTGACATCCTGATTTGGACTTTAGCATCCAGAACTGTGAGATAATAATTTCCCATTCTTAAAAGCCACTCATTCAGAACATTGTTACAGCAGCATAACATACTAACATAGGTAGGTATCAGAATTAGAAACTCTTGGGACTCTTTTCAAACTCCAGTACTTTACCTACTAAGTGCTGCCATCCAAAGTTCCCATGAGAGACTCACTGGGGAGGCGAAGAAACAGTCTTAGGAATTCACATATCTTCTCCTTCTATCCCCCTTGTCAGTCTACCTGGACTGAATCCTTACTTGAGAAGACAAAGACAGAGGCATGTTACTGGACGCCAGCTCCAAGTGTCAACACAACATTCCCATTCCTATATTCCTCATATCCCAATGCTGTTGTTGTTAAGTGTCATGGAGTTGGTTCTGACTCATAGCAACCATGTATAAGGTTTTCAAGGAGCAGTTGATGGGTTTGAACCACTGATCTTGTGGTTAGTAGTCCAGTGCTGATCCTACAGCATCACACCAGGACTCCTCATATCCCAATAGAGGAGAGGAAAAGACATAGAGCTATTGGACTGGGGCAGCCTCTACTCTCCATATCCTTGATCCCACTGTCTTCAAGCATCTGATACCTTTGTTCCCACTGTCTTCAAGCATCTGATACCACAGAAGCCAACAGCATATTCCAACACTCATCCTCAGTAATGGGACAAAGGGGACAGAGCGGACAAGGGGTCTCATGTGACTATAATTGATGAGAGGACTTGGGCTGGTGAGGGGAGCATCCCCAAGACACAAATGAACAAACTACAGATCAAAGTAATTACCCAAAACAAATGCCAAGATCACCTCTAGGTCATATTTCTTTTCTACCCTGGTTTCTATCTAAATATCTAATTAAATTTATTCTAAACCAGTAGCCATCAAAGATTTAATAACTATTGATTTTGGTTAGTGACAATAATACATGTATGTGTCCTATGGCATTGTAGGTTAATGCGCTTGATTGCAAAGTCGGTTTGAACCACAAGGGCAGTGGTTCAAGCTCACCAGTTGCTCCTCAGAAACCCCACACAGGGTCGCTATGGGTCAAAACCGACTCAACAGCACTTAACAACAACAAAAAATGTCTGCCAATGAACCATCCTAGTTACGGTCCACCATCAAAGGTAACACACAAAAGCAGATAACCCGGGTTGCCAATAAACTTGTGAAAGGAGAACTCGGTTCCTCCGAGAGCATTTCAAGTTTTTACGCATTCTTTTTCCACTAGTCAACAAAATAGACCAATGACTACCCTTTGCAGAAACTAGTACTGATGAGCTAGGTCCAGCAGGGATGGTAACCATGGCATCTCCTCTGCAGTTCCAATTGCCCCAGTCATTGCCATTGTTGGGGGTCTTCAGCTCATTCCCGAAGTCTCACAAGTAATTTTAACAAAGCATCATTATTTCTACTCTGGCAGTTACAAATCAGTTATTAAAAATGTGCTACAGCCAATATTAAGAAATAAACACTGCAATTAAGCAGACTGTGATTTGGGGCTTTTGGTGTCCTAAGGGAACCCAAGATCAAATCATGCCACAATGGGGTACTGTGAAGAGAAGAAATGAATCTAGTGTTTCTCTAATGAGCAAGTGTATTCACTCCAAGTAAAAAGTTCCTGTATTATAACTTAGGTTTTGTTATGTTTTGTTTTTATATACAAAAAAGGAAAGAAAATTGAAATACACATAACATTACAGTGGTTCTAATAATCTTCAGAGTTTTGGGGTGGCATAAATGGTTCACATGTCTGCTGTTTTACTGAAACAATGATGTTTCAAACCCACCCAAAGGAATGTCAAAAGAAAGCCTTGATGATCCACTTTCCAAAAAAATCAGCTACTGATTTTTTTCACAAAGTTCACAAGAGGGAACTTTAGTAATCACAGCTCTGTGTTGGGTACATATCTACTCTGACACACATGGGGTCACCGTAAATCAGAACCAACTGAACCACTGCTGGTTTTTTCATTATTCTCACACTTAAGAGAAAAATCTTAACATTTTTCCTGCAGTTCATGTGATGAGTGAAAAAGGATGGCTTGTGAAAATAATCAATGGCTTACTCAATATTTGGGAAAGAACCAAGGAAAGGCAACTATCTGATCAGACCAGATACCTGACCAACAGAGTAGAAACCATCATCCACCACTTCGAAGAAGGAAGCAGCTCCCAAGAGGCACCACAGGATTCTTTAGTCAGACTCCCTCGACCCTCTGTCAGCCCATTCACACTGGCTCAGCTGTTGGCATCCAGCCAGCCACTGACTCATGAGATGGCATGAGAACCCAGATACAATGAATGAAATACTGCCTGGTCCTGAACCATTCCAGGATTTGTTGGAGACCAGACAGTTGTGATCCACAGGGTTTTCATTGGCTGATTTTCAGAAGTAGGCCACCAGTCCTTTATTCCTCATCTGTCTTAGTCTTGAGGTTCCACTGAAGCAACACACAAACCTCCATGGACAGATGGGTAGTGGCTGTGCCTGAGGGGCACTGGCTGGAACTAGAACCCAGATTTCCCATACGAAGCTGAGAATTCTGCCTCAAGGCCATCACTGCTTCCCACGCAGGTTCTAGCACCTGCTCAAGCATACTATGCAACCCCGTGATGACTCAGAGGCACTCTGGGATCCTGAAATCATCAGTGTCATCACTGCAAATACCACTACCATGCTACCGTTTTGCTGACACATCAGATCATGAGAGCATTCAGGTATTGAAGAGAACTATCAGTTGGCTTTCACGATTTCTGCAGAGTGGAGTAAGAAGAAAAAGTTTAAATTTTATGTAAAACCAACTGCTGTTGAGTGGAATCCAATGCACAGGATCCTAAACTATAGAGGGAAACTGCTTCCTATAGTGTTTCCAAGACTTTCGATCTTTACGGAAGCAGACTGCTTCATCTTTATACTGTGGAGCAGCTGTTGGGTTTGAACAGCCAATCCTAAATTAGCCCAACACTGCACCACTAGGGCTCAACCAGACTTAATTTTTTGTTTGTTTGTTTCCCTCATTTTAATATTCAAAGAGGTAACACTCAAATCGAATCAAAATTGTTCATTACATTTTTCAAACAACAACTACATATAGTTCTTCCTAAGATAAAAGGCAAATGTTTTACAGGACTTTATACCCGAACACCAGCAGTATGTTCATAAATTCAATGACTCTACTGTGAATAGAGAAAACCAAAGGGAAAACCAAAAGGGAATGCTCAGCATTCCTCAAGCTGAGGGGATCTGAAGGAAAAATTCAATCCTCGACTTACAATATTGAAAAATTCTATGAGCAAAATACTGAATGATGCAGAAAGCATCAAAAGAAGATGGAGGGAACAGAATCGCTGTACCAGAAAAAGATGGTTGATGTTCAACCATTTGAAAAAGTAGCATATGATCAAGAACCAATGATATTGCAGGAAGATGCTCAAGGTGCATTGAAGCCATTGGCAAAGAACAAGGCTCCAGGATTTCATGGAATACAAACTGAAATCTCTCAACAAACTCATATGGCACTGGAGACACTCACTCCTCTATGTCAAGAAATTTGGAAGACAGCTTCCTGGCCAACAAACTGGAAGAGATCCAGATTTGTTACCATTCCAAAGAGAGATGACCCAACAGAATGTGGAAATAATCGAACCATATCATCAATATCCCATGCAAATAATATTTTGCTAAAGATCATTAAAAAGCAGCTGCAACCACACATTGACAGAGAAATTTCAGAGGTTCAAGCCAGATTCAGAGGAGGATGTGGAACGAGAGCTATAATTGCTGATGTCAGATGGATCTTGGCTGAAAGAGAGTACCAGAAAGATGTTTACCTGTGTTTTACTGACTATGCAAAGGATTTCAATTGTGTGGATCATGTCAAGCTATAGACAGCACTGCAGAGAATGGGTATTGCAGAACACTTCATTGGGGTCTTGAGAAACCTGTACACAGACCAAGAGCCAGTTGTTCGATGAGAACAAGGGAACACTGAATGGTTTAAAATCAGGAAAGGTGTGTGCCAGAGTTGTACTCTTTTTCCATACTAATTCAATCTGTATGATGAGCAAATACTCTGAGAAGCCGGATTATATGAAGAAAAATGTGGCATTAGAAAAGGAGGAAGATTCATTAACACCTGCAATATGCAGATGATACAACCTTGCTGGCTGAAAGCGAAGAGGATTTAAAATACTTACTGATGAAGGTCAAAGACAGCCTTCAATATGCATCTCAATGTAAAGAAAACAAAAATCCTCACCACTAGACCACTAAATAGCATCCATATAAATGGGAGAAAAGATTGAAATTGTTAAAGATATCATTTTGCTCAGATCAACCATCAATTCTCATGGAAGCAGCAGTTAAGAAATCAAATGACATATTGCATTAGGCTAATCTGCTGCACAAGACCTCTTTAAAGTCTTGAAGAGCCAAGATGTCAGTTTGAGGACTAAGGTGCGCCTGGCACAAGCCATGGTATTTTGAATAACCTCATATGCATGTGAAAGCTGGACATTGAATAAGGAAGACTGCAGAAGAACTGATGAATTTGAACTAGAGTGTTGGAGGAGAATATTAAAAGTACCATGGACTGCCAAAAGAACAAATAAGTCTGTGCTGGAAGAAGTACAGCCAGAGTGCTCACTGGAAGCTAGGATGGTCAGACTTGTCTCTCATGGTGTATGGTTGGTGTTATGTGTCATGGAACCAGTTCCAAGTCATAGTGACCCTGTACAGGGGTTTCCGAGGCTATAAATCTTTACAGGAGTAGAAAGCCTCATCTTTCTCCCATGGAACAGCTGGTAGTTTCGAACTGCTGACCTTGACGTTAGCAGCCAAATTCATAACTGCTACGCTACCAGAGCTCCTTCAATTGGAACTAGTAAAGCCAAAAAATTTCAAGGAATAGTGAAGCCCTAGGGAGACTTCATTGCTAAGTGCAAGTGTATTCTTTTTCTGAGTCCAGTAGCATGTCAGTCAAGCAGCCTGTGCGCAGTATCACTCGCCTACCACAGTGGCTGTCTACAGTAAGCACTGGACTGCAAACCCAAAGGGCAGTGGTTTGAACCCACCAGACGCTCCGTGCAAGAAAAATGAGACTTTGTGCTCCCACAAAAACTTACAACCTCAGCAACCTTATATACAGGGTCACTATGAGTTAGAACTGAAACCCTAACAGCAACAACCACAACCCTGACCAACCTATTGTTGTTTGTTGCTAAGCGCCATTGAGTCAGTTACACCTCATAGCGACCCTATATAGGGTTTCAGAGAGGCTGGTGAGTTCCAGCTGCCAACCCTGAGGTTCAAATCGACCTTGAGGTCAAGTGCTTATCCTACAGCACCACACTAGGACCGGCCTATTAGAAATGTTTATATCACAACTTAAAAATCCAGAACTTAATAATAGCAGGTTCACAAGGAGCGGACTTTAGTAATGACCAAATCCTACATTTGCACCCTTCTCTCAGAAATGGTTTTACTATAAATGGGCATGCTGAGTGCCCCCACCCACCACCACTGTTCTGCTGTAGAGCATCTTCAAGAGAAGCAATGCTCATTGCTGAATAAATATATGTACACTCGATGGCCTACCTTCACCTTCAGTTCCATTCAGACCTATTCACGTCCTATTTCCAAGTAGGATATACACTGGATTCCCAGCCTCACCTCCCAAGTCTGATGTCGATTTAAACCCTGAGAGCATTTCTAGAATATTCTACAAACTTCAAAGTGATTTATCAATCAACCTTTCAGCAAGGACTGGTATGCTTTGTTTTTGTTTTTGTTTTTTCTTTTCCTACTTTAAAAATTCTGTATCATGCTAGAAGTTGAGGGAAACCAGCATTTAACACTGAGGTGTTGCTTCCATTCTCAATTCCTTCTCTTGCTTTCTGCCGCTACATTTAAAAACAGCTTCTATAAATAGGACTGCTTGCTCACACTTAATTCTTACTCACTGCCTTCTGAGTAAAAATAACTTAAATAGGAATGTAGGCAAAATTCATTAATCTCTGCCTCTCTGTAGTAACCTCTCTCCTCCTTATCTTGTCCTGAAGTTTCTCAATCTCATCCATATCCACCCACCCCCATCACCCAGGATCTAGATTTGCATAATCCAGGGGACTGAAAAGCTAAAAGAAAATTTATCCCATTGGATAGGTTGAAAAACAACAATCATCTGTACTGATCAACCCAGAATGTAAGTCTCCGGGACTGAAAAGGTGATCACTACTGTCAGCTACAAGACACCTAACTTGATTCTTACATTTGAATACAATTTGAAATCTTAAAAACCATTCAGCCTCATTCCTTTCAGCTTGCTTTGAAGAAGATACCAACTTTTACATTTGGTTCTGCTGCAAAATAAGAAATAAAGACAATGAAGAGGAGCCCATAAATCAATGGGGGTACTTAAGAAAATCCTAGTGTTTTGTTTTGTTTAAAGATGATTAAGGCCTAAGAAACCAAGCATTGTTTTTATGACTTCGGTGACACTCTGAAGAAGAAATGAATTCCCAAAAGACACTAGGGAAACTTAAATGGCAATGTGAAGTTACTGGCTGATTTTTAGATCACAACCGGAAATTGTGATTTTAAATGGTACCCGTTAGCAGCATACATTTGAGAACAGGGGTCCAGTGTATTTATGAATGTCTTTTCTGTGGCATGTGGCCCAATCTATGTCACCAAGAGCATCTAAAGCAATTGTATCACTGTTATGCAACTGTGATGAACTCCTCGCCCATATACCAAATGGGATTCCGGTTGGGAAAAGGGAAGAGAATGACACAGATGCATTTTCAGAGAATAAATGCGTCTCCAGCATCCAGCTACTGTGTCAGAACCAGGTGTCAGCGACCAAAGGAATCCACATGGCCACTTCAATGCAGTTCTCACAAATGCCTTATCAATTAGAATTGGTGGAAACCAGAACAGCCAGCAAGGAAAAAATTAGGATGGAAAGAGAGAAAGATAGGGGCAGAGAGCAAACACATTATCTTCTCTCTACACATGCACAGGCACCGTACCAGGCTCAGCCCTGGGGACCTTCCCATCTCGTGCAGATGTTACTGTCTAACACCAAAGCTACAGTCTACAAATTGTGGTAGATGCCAGCAAGGGGATGCCCAAGGTTTTATGAAAGGGGCAGAGGGAAGGGGACCTGATTTGGGGCAAGAGATCAGAGAAGGGGTCTGAAATCAGCCCTCTTGAACTCTCCAGTGGAAGCTCTCTGACCTCAAAATCAAAAACCTGTTCTTGGCACCTGCCACCTTGCGGGGGCAGTGTTCCATCTGCAGAAGGCACCCCAAATGTCCACCCCAGAATTTCAGATTGCACAGGGCATACATACATTGTCAGACTACTGCAGCCTTCCATTTCTACTGTATTATTTTAAAACATATAAACAGGGAGGGAAGCATTAACGGAAAGAACATAAATGTGGTAAGGATGGGGAGAAAGAAGAGAAATTCACTCTGGAGCATCACAATTTAACACCCGCATCCCATGAACTGTACTGCCCTATTTGTACAGGAAAGAGAGGAGAGGGTTTCTAGTCCCCAGTGCCTCACAAGACAGCTACGGGAAATTGATGGACTGCGGAGAGGGGAGAACGTCAGCATCACCCTGTCCCCATCAGCCAGAGGAGAAGCGGAACCTCTTGGAATGACACTGGAAGGTCAACCAATCAGGCACAGGGCTGTTCCTGGAGCTAAGGCACGCACACTAGCAAGGAGGGCCAAGCTCCCAGCCAGTTGCAAAAGGGGGTATTCAAATGTTCCCCTCTGCTAGGTGTTAGCACCAGCCCTCTTCTTCTTCCCTGTGCACCTTCTAGATAGCAAAATACTGCTGTGTGAGCATGGTCGTCATTACAAAATCAAAAACAAACACTACCAGCCCCTCTATCACCTGCTATAGACTTGGCATTGTTCGATAGTCGAACTCCAATGCACAGGAGTCTGGGCAATGTGAACTTGAGACGCATCCTGAGGTATCTTCCGAGGAACGCCCCTGAAAACCTGCACAGAGCAGTCTTCCTACGGAGGCTGCTGATTCTGCCTGCTCTGCTGAAGCCTTTCTACATGTCTTGTGAGGTTTGCTGCCCACTAGTGTCCTATGACAGGGACACAATTGACATGCAGGTAGCACCTCACCATCTCCCCGGCGGACACAGCACATCACCCAGGCCCGGCATGCCCTTCACACAGCAGCCGAGAATATGGCCCGACACACTTGTTTGTACGTGCACACCAGGGCCCTCCCACCACGCTGCCTTCCTGTTCCAAACATACATGGAAACCACTAAACCAGGAATGCTCTGGCAATGAAAATGGCATTGAATGCTCTGCCTAATGCACCATTTATTATTTTCATTTCCTATTGATTATTAATGAGACACATTCCTAATCTCATCCATAGAATTCAGTTAATTTTCATAAAGGCATTTGGACCCAACTGATTTTATAAATACACTCATTGGGAAATCCATCGTTTTATTTTCAAGCATAAAATTTCCAATCTCCTGCAGGTCTTTCTTTATAAAAGGACCTTCCCTCTCGCTTCTCTCCACCTTTCCCAATCTCTCTCTACCCTCTGCATGGTGTATCAAGGCACATTGAATTAAGTCTCTTCAAAATCCTCAGTACCCCTTACCCCAAGACAAATCTATGATAAAGTAATATTGACATCTACACATGTGAACCTCTAAGCCAAGAAATTAGGGATTCTGACTGGCAATTTTTAAATTTTAATTTCCCCTGCCAGCACTTTGTATCTCACTGGATCTGCCTGGTGATTCCCTCTTGCCCTGAGGCAGCAAGGAATCATGGCCACACCAAAGTGACATCCAAGAAAGAAGTAGGAGTGGAGTAGGATCTTTGACATTTATTAAAGGTTTCCATGGCATTTTCTTTTTCTTCAGAGCGCATCTTGTAGGGGCTTAAAAATTTAAGATGCACAATGAAATCCTGGGACAGAATTTTAATCTTCCTCATAAAGATGGAGGAGAGAAAAGAGGGGAGGAAGTCACAAAATTATTCACATGATAGCATTCTTTCGGTTCCTGCAAAGATGCACTGCCTCGGAAACCCTATATAGGATCGCTACAAGTCGGTACCAACTTGAGGGCACTTAAAAATAACAAATGATTACTGGAGTTAAAGAAAAATCACCTTAAAAGAGCTCAGGGTGCATTTGTACTTACAAAGAACTACTTTTAAATTTAAATAAAATATTACATTTCTGGGCTGTAATTCCTAGTTAACATGAGCTGATGGAACCCAAAAGATGCTGCACACCCACCCCACGTTCTCCCTAATGAGAAGTCCTCTCACTAGTACGTCAACCATCCATCCTCTCTAATCATCATTCAACTTGGGCCCCTAAAAGCAGCGATGCAGAAAAGCTCAAGCCTTCTCAGCTCTTGAAAAGGCCATGCAAAGAAGACATGTTTGTGAGCTGAGCTACATAGACTCTGGCAAAAAAAAAAAAAAGTGCATCTAATAAGTCTGTTTATAATTTATTCTGCTTATGTGGAGGTCTACCCAGGACTCTGATATGAATTTTAACCAAAAAGGTGCTTTTTAGGGCTAAAAGATGGCAAAAATATAAAATACCACGCAATACAATACATTGGAGGATATGTGTGTGGGTGTGTGCCTGCACATATATGTACCCCGTTTCCATGTAACAGACACTCTTGTGTATATACAGAACCTTGCAAAACAAACTGGCTGCTTTACAACACAAAACTGCACCTGTTCAGGTAAGGTATTTCATTGAAGAAAAGACAGGTCTTCAAATTCTATTTTTGCCCAGAATACTGCCTGCATCCTTCCCAACACCCAGGATTTTATTAATAAAAATAAGTATACTTTTCTTTGCAACAACTCGAAAAACGCTGTTCTTTTCTGTTAAAATGCAGAAATAATGTGACACCACCCCCACCCCCACACCCGCTACTATCCCAAAATATCAAACCTTTTAAAGCTGAAATTGTTTTGTTTTTGTTTCATCATATCAGGTATTTGGTATTTGTGGCCTAACAGTCATCAATTTAGATACTAGAATTTGTAAATTGTTTCTCACATAGATGCAAGGAATTTTTTTTTCAAAATTATGGGAGTCCAATCTATAACAGTTTTTGAGCAATATATATATATATATATATATATATATATATATACTTCTCCATTTTTAAAGTTTGATTTTGATAGGTAGGACCCATTTAATTTCACATTTTTGAAATATGGTTTTATGAACAGGCAGCATTCCAAACTGGACTCTGATTTCATTTTGACAGGAGTACATAGTCTAAGATCCTTTACTGTGCATTGGATCTATTTCCTTGAAAAACTCTTTCACGCAGCTTCCCACCAAAAATGAAAGGGCTCAAAGCTTCAGAGTCAGGCACAAGCTTTTTTTTTTTTTTCCTTTTTTTTTAATGCTGGGTCATATAAAGAGAAGGCCATTTTTATATAAGTTCTACTGCCTTATGGCCAAGAGGCTCAGAACACATAATACAGCAGTCGAAAACATCCTTTTCTGTGTATGATGTCTATATCTTATATTGTACAATATACCTATATTTATCAAAAGAATGAAGGTGGGGACAATCTTCAAGAGATTTTAAAGGTCTTTGGTCTAAGAAGAAAATCCTCATAGGACTCAGTATATGTATGCATACTTATTCTTTGTATACATTTTCATACAGAAGAGGAATATCAGGGGCTTTATACAATGTTGTCATCATATTTATGATTTGTTACATGTGATTATTTACATTACAAAAATACTGATTCAAAAATCATTTTATATATATATATATATAGATAGATAGATAGATAGATAGATAGATAGATAGATAGCAAAGATATACATACATGCGTATAAAAGGGGGTGTCAAAAAGTTCATGGAAAAAATAGAATTCAAGGACAATGAAATTTTCCATGAACATTCAGAACCCCCCCTCATATATATATATCTGTATCTGATAGTATGAGGTTGTATGAGAAATTATTCCATACCATCTTATCACTTATTACTATTAAATTTTAAAATAGATACTGGTTGGTTAATACACAGAAGAGCCCTGAAACACAGACTTGTCACTCTGTGGAATTTTTTGTTCCATGCTAAAATCCAAGGCTTTCTCAGGAAGAACAGATAATGGATGCTCTGACAGGCCACCAAGGCTATGTGGCATTGGGACACATGTATGAGCATTTTAAGGTTTCCTCTGAGTTCCCATGAACAGAAGAGCATAAAGGACAGATCTGCCTGAAGTATCACCACAAATTATCTACAGCAGATCTAGCCCCCTAGGTAAATCCCTGGAGGAAGGAGAAGAGGTACAGTGCCCTCTGGGAAAGATGGGTGTCATGTCAGAACTTGTTGTAACACTTCCCTGCCAAGAAATCTCAAAATGAAAGTTTTGAGCACTTTGCTTTAGGTTATATTATACAGTATCATTGTAATGTTAATTTTGGGAGTTCCTTCTTTCAGATGTTACCCTTCTTAGCCATCTTTTATTTTTTATCTGTCTCATTTTTTTTCTTTAATTTTACAAAGTTGATGCATTACCTCCTGCCTGTAGGTGTGTTGATTCTTCAGGTACCTTCTGGGTAGACCAAAAAAAATGCACTCAGATTCAGCTAACACTCAGAGCTCCGTGTGTATTTTCCAAGAAAATCTTAGAATCTCCTCCTTTGCTTCTTGTATTTTTCTCACAAAGGTGTGACTTCTCATTCTCTTTCCCTCTCTTCTGGGTAGGGGATTCTGCTTAATGGTTTAATTCTGTCAGCAGGTAATGCATTTTATGCAGATTTGTGTTCAGAAATTTGAAATGAGGCTTTAAGCTGTCTCTACTCTCAGGCAATGCCAAATGATGACAATTTCCTCCTGTTCCCATATGAGAGAGGAAGCCATTCACATATGTAAGTTCATATTTACGCCCTGACAGCCAACCTAAGGTGCAGTCACACTTACTAATTGGGTCTGACTGTCAAGAGCAATCGCTTTTTAAATACCCAGGAAGAAAGCACTTCAAGATAGGATGTTAGATGGTCATGAGAAAAGGAATGAATGTTATTTACAATATCCAATGACTTCATTTTTATAACTATACAGGTGTGTGTGTGTGTGTGTGTGTGTGTTTAATTTGTCAACATTTCAGATGATGTAATGCTGTTCACTGCATATTTTTACATAAATGACTGCGAGGAATCTGTAGTACTCAGGGGGGTGGGGGGGGGAGGATAAATTTTCTTAAAGGCTTCCTTATTGCCTGAGAAGATTGTAATAGAATTAAAGCACATGTTTCAAAGGCTCCAAAAGCTTTAAATTTGAAGGTGGGAGTCTTTAAGTGACCATTCTACCTGTCCATTCCAGAGATGCCATGTCCCTTTCTGGCTGTCATCTGTTAAAGTGGAGATCTTGCTCAGCCTTACCTCCTCTCATCCAGCCTGGCTTATTCTGAATGAGGTAGCTATCTGGTACTGGAGTTAGCCTCCAAGCTGTCACTTTGCTAGGTAAGCTCCTTTAAATTATTACATAGAAATGTCTTCCCTAGCCTCTCTTCACTGCTTCTTCTCCTCCCAAAAGAGAATATTAAAATATATAAATAAACTAAATCATAAAAATTTAAGCACACAGAGGGCAGGAGAAGGTAAAGACTTCATCCATAAATCAAAGCTTCAACCACCCAGCCCCCACTCTGGTCAATTAAAAGAAATTAAATTCCTCACGACCCCCGAAAGGCCGCGGCCGCTCACCATTCGCGAAGCTCTGGAACAAGGAGAAGGCCAGTATCCACATGCCCCTGCCGCTGCCCGGCCTCC